>NW_025963780.1:36289321-36889321 GCF_023055435.1 Haliotis rufescens | reverse complement strand
TTGAGACCCGCGTGAAAATTTTAAATGAAATATTTTTGGAATTCTATTTTGCAATGCAAAGTCGTCAAAACAGGATTATCAAGGATTTTTTAATCAATGCCCCTCCTTACCTCGCCTGTTTTCTGGGGATATTTGCAGCTGCCTCAACTGCATGGGGATGACAGCTGATGTGTCTTACAGTCTTAAAACGTCCACAAATTTATCAAAACCTCAAAGAAACGGGTTGTAGAGAGCCTGACACATCGTGCCGTGGGTGTGAGAGATGGGCCATTAGAAACCTGATCCATTTCAAGCGGGCATGTCGGTGTGCATTTGACATCAATCACCTCATAAACATGCACAGAGGACAGTGCACCCATTGCACTGACACACATTGTACTGTGTCTATATGACATTTTATTACATAGACACCTACTGAAGGGTGGGTGTGATTGGGGAGTTTCTTGATTTTGTTGTTGTTGCATATCTTTTTAAAATATTTTTTTATTATTTATTTAATTATTTTTCGGGGTGTTTGTGATCTTTGGGGTTTTTTTTTTTGGGGGGGGGGGGGGTGTTCACATCCATTTTGAAAATGAACCGCCAGCTGATCGTGGATGAGACTGATGCCCCAGCTGCTCGTGGGTGAGACTGAATCACCAGCTGTTCGTGGGTTAGACTGAATCACCAGCTGCTCGTGGATGAGACTGAATCACCAGCTGGTCGTTGGTGACACTGAATCTTCAGTTGGTCGTTGGTGAGACTGAATCACCAGCTGATCGTGGATGAGACTGAATCACCAGCTGCTCATGGGTGAGACTGAATCACCAGCTGGTCGTTGGTGAGACTGATGCCCCAGCTGCTCGTTGGTGAGACTAATGCCCCAACTGGTCGTGGGTGAGACTGAATCACCAGCTGGTCGTGGATGGGACTGAATCTTCAGCTGGTCGTTGTTGAGACTGATGCCCCAGCTGGTCGTGGGTGAGACTGAATCACCAGCTGGTCGTGGGTGAGACTGAATCACCAGCTGGTCATGGGTGAGACTAAATCACCAGCTGGTCGTGGGTGAGACTGAAACTTCAGCTGGTCGTTGGTGAGACTGAATCACCAGCTGGTCGTTGGTGAGACTGAACAACAAGCTGCTCGTTGGTGAGACTGAATCACAAGCTGCTCGTTGGTGAGACTGAATATTCAGCTGCTCGTTGGTGAGACTGAATCACCAGCTGGTCGTTGGTGAGACTGAATCTTCAGCTGGTCGTTGGTGAGACTGAATCTTCAGCTGGTCGTTGGTGAGACTGAATCACCAGCTGGTCGTTGGTGAGACTGAATCGTCAGCTGGTCGTTGGTGAGACTGAATCTTCAGCTGGTCGTGGGTGAGACTGAATCTTCAGCTGGTCGTGGGTGAGACTGAATCGTCAGCTGGTCGTTGGTGAGACTGAATCTTCAGCTGGTCGTGGGTGAGACTGAATCTTCAGCTGGTCGTGGGTGAGACTGAATCATCAGCTGGTCGTGGGAGAGTCTGACAAACCTAGAAACATTATAGGATCGAACCGCGACTCTAGGTTTCTGGCGTGCCCAAGGGACACAACTCTGCACAGCGAATCGCGGCGCCTTAGATGACTGGACCACTCGCGCCCCCTAGTGATGTGGAACTAGCAGGACAAATGTTTTTTCAGGGTATACAGACCTGTATAGCCCGGACACCTTGCACTAGGGGAATGTTTGTTTATATACAATACCGTTCATCTTTTTTATAGTGAGAAAGTTGGCATTAACTGTAGCATTATTCCAGCATTATCATGGCGAGAGTTTCACAAATGGGGTTCGAACCAGGGTCTTCGGCGTGACGAGCGAACACATAAAAACTACAAGGCGATCCTAATGGAGTAAAGGAATGACAGGTCTGGGTCCACCTGAGTTGGGCGTGGTTGGGGGTCCTTGGGGTAGATGGCCCCTGACGCCAACACAGTGTACAATTAGGATATGTTTAATAAAACAGGAGACATTCAGCACCCAAGAAACGTTTTCACATCTCAAATATATACTGGTACATACTTGGTCAGTTATTTTTTTTATTCATGTCAAATGTCAAGTTACTGATGAAAACACCATTACACCTCGAAACATACAAAACGGAAATTGTTGAAGACAGAGCACACCAATTTATAATGTAAGGCTTGTTAATTGTAGTATTGCTATATATATCTCTATGAATAATTAACGAACGCAAAAGTAGTCTAGCTGTTAGCAATCAGAGCATATGTATGTATGTATGTATGTATGTATGTATGTATGTATGTATGTATGTATGTTTGTATGTTTGTATGTATATATATATTTAGAAATTACGACTTCTGAATACCGTTCACAAAGGAAAGTAATTGAGGACTTTCTCATGAGTGACGCCGCTTGGAACAGTATTCCAGTTAGCTTTATGTCGGAGGAAAGTCAGAAGTGATGCAAGTCTCAGACGTTTACCCCTGTGGTGACACCCACGACCACGGGTATGGTGCTGACAAACCTAGAAACATTATCGACGTGAACAGGGATTCGAACGCATCATCATAGATTTCTGGCGTACCCAAGGGACGCAACCCTGCATAGCGAACGGCGGCGCCTCAGACGACTGGGCCACCCTTGCGCCACGTTTTGTCAAGATGTGTAATCCATTTTCTATCTCACCAGTTGATGTGAACCTGCAGGGACCTTTACTCGCTATCAGTTTAAGATAAGTCTAAATCAGTTTCTTTCAAATCCAGATGAGGGGCGCTATAAACAAACGTGACGATGTCTGACAGCATTTCAAAGAGTAATTATCAGTTTCTTCAAAGTCTACAATTTCGCTGGTGATCCGTCGGCCGAGAAACTATGCACTATCCAATTTATCTTTACATCAACACAGAATGGTGGATTTCTGACACTCGGGTGGTACAACTAGATGTTGAAATATTTAAGTAACGGACACAAGGACTTGTGTCGTGCCCCGTCTGTTTCACAACTGGATAGAGGTCTAAGGTAAGGTGAGGTGAAATGGGGTTTAACGTCGCGTCCAAGATTATTGCACTTATATAGCGACGTGCATGTACGCGTGTGTGTTTGTGTGGCTGCCTGTACTAGTCCGGACTGATGCCGATATATAGTGCTAGCTCACTGAGATACCATGCCGCAGTTTAACATGAATACCCCGCTCAGACACATATACTGACTCCGAAACCGAACAGTCCTTGTTTTAGCCCCTTAATGCCGAGCGCCAGACAGGGTAACAACAAGTACCATCTTTTAACGTCTTTTGGTGTGACGCGGTCGGGGATCGAACCCCGGACCTTCCGCTCTCCGGGCGGACGCTCTACCACTAGACCACGGAGGCGGTCGATAGAGGTTTGAATGTTTTCGAGTATCCAAGTCCTTAGTAACAAAAATATTATTGTATATTTTCTGTACATAAAACATGTCAATCTACACTAAAATATTGAAAAAAATAACATGAATTAAGTTTTCAGAGCTCATAAGTAAAATGTTAATCAATCAACGTTAACTGGTGGGGTGGGGTTGGGGTGGAGTGGATCAAGTTGGATCTAACGTTGCATTCAAGATTATTGCACATAAATGTAGCGTGCGCGAGCCTGCTTGTACTAGTCCCGACTTACGCCGGGTTTATGGTGCTAACCCCCTCAGGTGAGTGAGCCTCCGGTTCGTGGTGTACAACCTAACGTTGGACGCATAAAACCACACAGACCCCTCGTGATACTGCCACAACTTCTATTGTTCACATGCATCGGGATATGATTAGTCTTGATTCCATGGTGCTTCTTCGAACTGACATAGGACTACATTCATAAGTCTTCAGGGGTTCCAGTCTGTTTGAATGACGTTTTCAGTCAAGGTATTCTCTTTTTAACACGAATGATAAGAGATTCCGTTTTAGGCAACTGGTGGGGTTTAACTAAACTTTGTAAATCTTGGGTTTCAAGGTGAGGTGAAATTTGGTTTTACGTCTCGTCCAAGATTATTGCACTTATATAGCGACATGCATGCACGTGTGTGCGTGTGTGGCTGCTTGTACTAGTCCGGACTGATGCCGATTTATAGTGCCAGCTCACTGAGATACCATGCCGCAGTTTAACATGAATACCCCACTCAGACACAGTATACTGACTCCGAGCCTACCAGTCCTTGTTTTAGCCCCTTAATGCCGAGCGCCAGACAGGGTAACAACAAGCACCATCTTTCAACGTCTTTTGGTATGACGCGGCCGGGGATCAAACCCTGGACCTTCCGCTCTCAGGGCGGACGCTCTACCTCTAGACCACGTTTCAAGCAAACGATATGTGGTTTAAGTCTCAACTGGGGCCACTGGTATAAAAAGTGGTTAGATGAGTGCCAACCACATTTTGGTACCCGTTATTCCGGATGCCACAGTGCAGTACGCTGGATGCCATGAAAGGTTATCTGGTACAGGAGTGCCAATATTTCAACGTTGAAATATATATTTCGTCTTGTTTTGTCTTGCAAATAGTGTCAAATCAATAACATATTTACCTACGCTTATGAGGGAAGCTATAAGCAGGTACAAGTGAGCATGCATTCCATGTGAAACCCCAGTCTCGTGTCCTTGTACCAGCTGTGTACACTCAAAACTCAAGACTCAAGACTCAAGAGCACTCAAATATCCAGGTTATCATATCTCGATTGACAAAATATCCTGAACTCATTAGCCATCACAGCTTGTGTTTAAAGGGGAAGTGTACACGCAAAAATCACTTTCTTTCTTCTTCTAAACAAAACGTAATTTTAGAATTAATTAGTATCTGTGTTTGAAAATATACACTCATTTTTTTCACAGTGAACGTAGGAAGCTCACAATAGTGTGAAAATGATATGCCGTTATGAGGCCTTCGTTTTTCGAGCTAAACAGGCCTGAGTTATCCCCCTTAGATTATAACGTAATTGGTGCCAATTCAACTGGGTCCCTGTCTATTCTCAACGCAAAAGATATCAAGTACCAGTTTGCGGTAAAACACCATGGCCTACGACACACTCCGGCGCAGTGGTGACTCAGCATTACACTATGCTTGCTGGCATCTGAGACGCTAGAATCACACACCTGGACCTACACCACGTGAAGCGGCTCTAACAAAGCATGATGACGTCATAATGTTTATCAATTGGCAACAATGACGTCATATTGCAAGGGGCATAAGCCATGGTGTTTTTGTTGTGGAAATAGAACACTTGGTAAATGTGAAAAATATAAATCGTTTTAATGCGAAAAATATGTTAATTAATTGTGATATTTTTATATTTTTGTCTTTGACACTTCTAGGTTAACACTTTTAATGTGGAAAAAGTACAAGAAAAATAGTTTCATTTCCGTGTGAACTTGCCCTTTAAGGTACTGTTGGTGCAGTTGGTGCTGCCAGTACCATAGAGGACCGTGAGCCAGGGTAGAATAGGTTTTCAGCTACCCATGCTTGCCATAAAACGCGACTATGCTTGTCGTAAGAGGCGACTAACGGATCAGGTGGTCAGGCTCGTTGACTTGGTTGATGCAAGTCATCGTATCCCAATGAGTGGATCGATGCTCATGATGTCAGTCACTGGATTGTCTGGTCCAGACTGGATTATTTACAGACCGACGTCATATAGCTGGAATATTGCTGAGTGGGACGTTAAACAACAAACAAACAAACAAACCTGACCATAGAGTAACAACACCAGCAGCTATGATCAGCAATACTAGCATGCGAAACCCGTGAAGATTCCGGGGTAGAAAAGGTCTTCAGCAACCCATACTTGCCGAAAAAAGGCGACTATGCTTGTCATAAGGGGCGACTAATGGAATCGGGTGGTCAGGCTCACTGATTTGGTTGATACATGTCATCAATCCCTTTTGCGTGGAACGATGCTCATGATGTCAATCACCTGATTGTCTGGTCCGGACTCGATTATTGTACAGACCGCCATCATAAAGCTGGAATATTGCTGAGTGCGTTGTTAAACAACAAACAAACAAACACACAAACAAAACTTCATGCGGCTTTAACCATGTCCCCCAAATAGCACATGTTATTGGAGGAAAACCTATATAAGAAAATGTAAAAAGCTGTTTTTTCACTCTCATTCACTGACTTGAACCTCCCTCTGCATCCCCTTCTCTGGATGAGGACAAACACAAGACACATGGTGACAGCCATGTTTTATTCCAGGTAGTCTAGTCACACCTGCATACAAAAATAACCTGCCACATAATTAGACATAGTTATATTATTGGTTTGTAACAACACTGACAAAACAACAAAAACAACATCATTGGTAACAAAACTGAATATTGGTTAAAATAAAATTTGAGCATACAATGAATTATGCACAAATGACAAATATTGCAGTAACACTTTGTTTGATTGTATCTTAATGATTGCACACTGGTTACCAAGATGTTCACACATCATATAAAATGTACACACTATTATCACACTACGAAATATAATTGTTGGATTTACCAGAAACAGCACACAATACATTGTATTCTAATAAGCTCCTTTAGCCTTTCAGCAATTTTCAAGGTATTCTTTAGGTATATTTTTCAATCATGATTAATTCATGGTTCAAATAAAAGATTAAAAGATTTGTTGCTATCAATTAAAAAACATGAAGCAACATTTCTATGTACTATTGGCATCACACAAATACTTCTTCTGAAATCAATCCCCACAGTCTAAACAAGCGAAATTCAAATATGTATTTCTCCAGGGTATGAAACTCCCCAAAATTTCAGCCAGACCACAGGACTGGCTAGCTGAAATACTTGCCAGCCCTGACCAAAACCTGCCTGCCCACTATAATCATATGTTTCTCAGGATAAGCTAACGGGGTTTCTTTTTGGTTACATTTTATCATTCATCTTTACATGTGAATTAATGCTTATCATCGGTAAATATTTAGAATATTTTCACATATGAAATATAACCCGACCGTCGGGCAGGGGGATTTGAAAATCTGGCAGCCCGAGTTGAAATCAACCCGTCTCGGACGGTCGGGCAGGCAGGTATTTTGAACACTGATTTCTCCCTTTGCTGAACAACAATGAGTCTGCACTACCATCAATCAATGCAACTTGTGGTCTTTATACAGAAATAGGATTAGCAGGGTTTTTTTCTGTATTGTATATACTGGGGAGTTGCACTGCACCATAACACCCACTGGAAAACTAGCATGGGTAGTGGGGACCTACTCTTCCCCAGAATCCGGACAGATGGACAGGCAGAGAGTACTGGGGACCTACTCTTCCCCAGAAACCGGACAGATGGGCAGGCAGAGAGTACTGGGGACCTACTCTTCTCCTAACAGATGGACAGATGGACAGGCAGAGAGTACTGGGGACCTACTCTTCCCCAGAATCCAGACAGATGGACAGGCAGAGAGTACTGGGGACCTACTATTCTCCAGAATCTGACAGATAGACAGGCAGAGAGTACTGGGGACCTACTCTTCCCAAGAATCCGGACAGATGGACAGGCAGAGAGTAAGTGGGACCTACTCTTCTCCAGATCCCTGACAGATGGACAGACATAGAGTACTGGGGACCTACTCTTTCCCAGAATCCGGACAGATGGACAGGCAGATAGTATACGGGACCAATAATGCACCTGAATCCCTACAGGGAGATAGGCATGACGTACCGGGGACCTATACTTCCTGGAATCCCTTCAGGGAGACAGGCATGAGGTACTGGGGACCAATACTTCCTGGAATCCCTACAGGGAGATAGGCATGAGGTACTGGGGACCTATACTTCCTGGAATCCCTACAGGGAGATGGGCATGAGGTACTGGGGACCAATACTTTCTGGAATCCCTACAGGGAGATGGGCATGAGGTACTGGGGACCTATACTTCCTGGAATCCCTTCAGGGAGACAGGCATGAGGTACTGGGGACCAATAATTCCTGGAATCCCCACAGGGAGACCAGTTTATAAAACTACATTATTGGGGAATAAAATGTATAAATAAAGCCAATGTTGAAGAATAGTGAAGACAATCTACTAAGAAATGAATGTTGCTGACACTCCCTGTATTTGGGAGCTGAGAAAATCACATGATGGTCCATCTTCCCAAGGCAAGGGAGTTAACTGACTATGAAAGTCCAGTTTCTACCCTTGCCGAACTAGGCTGGAATTATGGAGTTACATTTTGGCTGCATTGTCCAATCAAAATCGCATAAAGAAATCAACATCCTGTCCATCAACTTAGCATCAACACATATTTTCCAAATCTTTTCATGTTTTTAATCAAGGTGCTCACGTGACTAGATGCATTTCGTGAAGTAAACCGATTCTTTTACAATATAGATCTTGACTATTGATTAGATTGTCTTGACTGAGCACCGCCATTTTGTTTGAAGCAAGTGATATCAGAGGTGGAATCTGATTGGTCAATAAGAGGGACATAGAAAAGAGACATCACTCGGAATAGACACTGCTATGATCGAACCCAGAAACTCCAACCTAGTTCGGCATGGGTGGGACTGGACTTTTACAGTCAGTAAACTCCCTTGCCTCAGGAAGATGATAATGGTCTTGACTTTCACACAATACTAAATATTACACATGGATAAATATTAATAAAGGTTCTCAAACCATGTCACAAACCCATATATGCAACAATGCAACAAGGATATATTAAATGTTAAAAATAGTGTAGTATTATACAATGGCAATTACAGGACAATAATTACAAAAGGTAATAACAATTGTAAGAAACAGGTAATTGTATCCCGTCATTTGCACTTATCGCTGTGCCATTAACCAATAACTTGATACGTCCAATCCTGAATAATGAATAAAAATGAAAAGAACCTGAATACTACATACCTCTTCCTCATAGAACCAAAAAACTTGATTGATTTCCAACAATGTACATCAATATCTATCAGTTAGAGAGTGGAAGTTGTATGCTGCAGTCAGCATCACTTAATTTTACTCCCCCAAAGAAGTTAAAGAACACCATGAGTCATGGTCAATTATGGTAAATAATTAAGAACAGATGAAAAAAGTATTCAAATAACTATTGCTATCAACGATATTTTAGTATTTATGATTATATTATCTGCCTTGTTTTTAAATAATCTTTAGTTTAAAAAAAACCTTTTCCCGTGAGGTCACGTGATAACCAAATATGGGATAATAGTCTCGATCCAAATGTTACAACGCGTACACTTGAGCAGACTCATGAATATTTATTAGACCGTTCACTGCGTTCACAGATCGTTATTATAACAGAAACAAACGTATGTTTTCCATATATATCTAAAATGATATTATTTGTTATTAATTGTCTGGTGAATTAAACAATTTAAATTGAAACAATTCATAATTCATCATATTATGAATACGTAACAACTTGTAATGTGTGTGTAAAAAGTCGTACTAAAATACGCTATTTGCAGGGGGCGTGGCCTAAATACAAATGTCCGATTGGGATTTTAAATTTTCCGGACTCCTGACCATGACAGATTAACTATAGTAACATGAAAGACTTGGGTGTTCCTTAATTTCTTTTGAGTAGTATATATCATAGCAGCCTATGCCATTAACCTCGATAACCCAACCCCTCAAAAAAGAAACCCAAAATGTCTGAACCAAGTAAACTAGTGGCTGTTAGCATGAACACCCATCTGCAATGTCAGGATACGACGACAGGTGACATAATCTATCCCGATATGTTATTCTTTTTCTATTGCCTCTTGATTCTTGGCAAATCCATAAAACATAACAATTAATTGGCCAGGTCAACTACAGCTTACAGCTCGTAATGCAGGCAATCTCATTAAAATCAGACCTTAGTTCTCGCTACCGCTAAACAAAGATCTGAAGACATCCCATTAGGGGTCACGTCAGAACGACCTTTCATCCGACCAATCAGTGAGTCGCTTACCAGATTATTAAAGTGACAGTCTGAATGTGATTTCTAATCATGCAATCTTGAAATCTTTAACATGGGGTATTCCGAATGATAGTTACGTTTGTTACCGGTACAACTGACAATCTAGACCATATATTAGTCATTCCAGAATGTTTTTTGTTCAGGTTTCAAATCTTTAATCGAGAATTTGTCAAAATATGTTTCAAAGCGTAGTCACCAATTTGAAATTTGTGCCATAAAGCACGAGAAAGCTGCCTTCTGATTGGTCATTCCATTGGTCCGTCAAAGTTCGCGCAAGGCCGGTCTGTCGTGATCCGTAATGGGATGTCCTCAGATCTTTGTTTAGCGGAAGCGAGAACTAGGATCTGATTTTAATGAGATTCGGTATGCTGGGGTAGACTAGATCCCTAGCAACCCATGGTGGTCATATTAAAGAGGCGACTGAATGAATCGGGTGGTCAGGACTGGTGACTTGACTGCTAGCATGCCATCATACCCTGACTGCATGGTTGCTCATCATATCAATCATTGGATTGCCTAGTCCACATATTGTTGAGGTCAGCATTAAACAACAGAGCCCAAATAGATTAGCTATAGTCTCATACCTAGATACCAAAATCAAATACCAAAGCCCAAAAGAAACGTGAATTACATACATGTTGGTTAAAATATGAAGAATTCCTCATTTTCAAGAGATACTAGAGTGGTTCAACACACTAAGAAACATACATATACGTTGTGGGAAACGACACTCATGAACGCATCACATGTGACATCATACATCCATGTAAAACAACACTCATGAACGCATCACATGTGACGTCATACATCCATGTAAAACAACACTCATGAACGCATCACATGTGACGTCATACATCCATGTAAAACAACACTCATGACCGCATCACATGTGACGTCATACATCCATGTAAAACAACACTCATGAACGCATCACATGTGACGTCATACATCCATGTAAAACAACACTCATGAACGCATCACATGTGACGTCATACATCCATGACTCAAGATGCACCATTTGTCTCGTGCAGGATTAGCATGTAAAGTTTGGAAATCATGAGAAGCATATCGTGATAAAAATAAAGACACTCTGTGATAACACTTGACTGATTGTTAGTTTTTTTATCAATTGGTACACTTTGGAAACATTTCTTAATGTTCATACTTCTCTATATGTTTCTATGGTTCGCGTTTTCTTTTGGCGGTGAGAACAGATTAGACATAGTCTCTTGACTGGACACAAAAGACAAATAACATATCACCGACACACATAAATTGCCATATTCAGGACAATTTCTATCAACTTTATAATGTGACTGAAGCACCTTCCGACATCGACTTTGCAAAGCTTGGATTAAGGCTACAGGTGTTACAATGGTTACGGAAACAAATATCAGCAATAATGTTGATGCTAAAATGCATTAAATAATGGTCCCTGGTAACAAGTAATCACAGTTTATTGTCCTTGTAATCAACATATGCCATTTATATATAATATATCAAACTGACAAAATGAAATAATTCGTTGAAAGACAATGTCATAATTAAGCCTAAGGACTGTAGCTCACCATGTCCCATCTCCAACTACTGCTGAAATCTTGAAATAAAGATGGCCACCTGGCGGCCATATTGTTTTCTTTATTCTGATGTTTTAAATGTACATAGAGGATCTCACATGAGTGTCTTTTGATATAAAATATATCAACACAAGTGGATAAAAGTGGAAAAACTCCGAGGCTTGCTCAGGGTGAGATTTTATTTATCATCCAGCATCATTCTTCCAACTTTTTCAGTTTGTAGACAGTAATAGGCAGTGTCTTAGTGTAAAAGGTATGCTAACAGCTTCAGTAGTAGAGCCATTAGTGATGTCATTTGATTGTGACATCATGGTAACCAATGACGTCACAATGGTCTGCAAAGCATTGCGATGCAATTTCATTGCAGCGATATCTACAATGTAGATATCGCTTGATCTCACCCAAGCATATCTCCTCTGGGAGCCAGTTTTGGATGATAAATGACCTTATGGGCCAAGTGAGTCTCACAGCTATTGGCAGGTGGCCAGTGTTGTTTGGAGTCAACCCTATTATGACAGGTACCGAAGCTCACCTTTACTAAGAGGACAATCTTTTTGTGAGTGAAGTAAACAGAGTAGCAAATATATTTCTTTTTTTTAAAGAATAAAATGCTGATGAGGCCTTCATACTTCTAAATTACAGTAACACAAAATATAAACAAACAAAATTAGCTCACAGTTAACATAATCAACAGAAATATATAACAATATAAATAAATGTTTCACTTCATACCAATTCAATCTGTAGAATATACAATAGGTGGTACAAAGGAAGCAGTAGGATACAGATATATATAATTTAAATATATGCTAAAGGATTTGGCGCTTATGAATGTGGGTAACAGTACAAAAAAATCAACAATAATAAGTTCAAATATTCAACAACATATATAATCATAAGTATTATGTTTTTGTTTCCAGTGTGTTCAGCTGACCCTCCAGGGGCGGATCCTGCATTTGTAAAAGGGAGGGTTCAAAAATGTCTAAAATAATCCTCTCTCAGTGGGTTGGGGGGGTTGGGGTGGGGAGTGTTGAGTGTTGAGTGTGGAGGAGTGTCTATAACATACTCATTTGGTTTTCAAAGGGGGGGGGGGGGGTCATGGTCATGGTTCATCTACTGACAATGACAATGGTCCATCGCCTTCACCCAAACCAGAAATGTTCACCACCGATCCCAAAGCTAAAAACACCTCCAACCTCAAATGATCAAATAAAAAAACATTTTTACTTTAGTGTTAGTGGTACCATACATCCTCTTCATTCTCAATGTTAGTTTCTGAGGAAGACTCAACTAGTCTTGAATACAATATCATCCAAATGTCATTTGTCACTGCTGGTCAATATCATGCCACATGTAACATAGTATTGTGACGAGCACGAGTTGGTATCGGGACTTACAGAAGGGAATATCACACTGTCTAAAATACTACTCAAAATAGTTAAGGAACACAATTCTTTCATACTACTGTTTAATCTGTCATGGTGTGGAAGATTAACTATAGTAATGTGAAAGAATTGGGTGTTATTTAGTAGTTTAATGCTTCATTTGAAGAAGTTTCAATCATTTAAAATCTGCAATCTTTCTCGTTCAATGGGTCTCGCAGTGGATAATATTTGCACCATTCGTAATTTGTATGTGTATAGGAACATTACTTTGCATCCCTGTATATATGGTCAAAATGAAAGTACTATTTACCCATGAGTGAGAGAGTGAGTGAGGGAGCAGCAATATTCCATCAATGTCATGAAATGACCACACATTGTCGGGAATCAAACTTTGGCATGATGATTGAAGGCTTTAACCACTCAGCTACTCCGCCTCCCTTAACAGATTTCCAAGTTTGTTTTTCTCTTGCATTATTTCACATGCTCAGACACCTTACGCCTGTTACAGAAGGGGATTGGAAAATCAGTTCCAAGAAAGTCAACCACCGACACCCTGAAGAAATATCAGTGTCATGCAATCTACATTTCTAATAAGTTTCAGGATTAATACAATCCAATTTCATTGTAATCAGATCTTAGTTCTCGCAACAGCTGGAAAAAGATCTGAGGAAATTCCAATACTGGTCACATCAGAATGACATTTTGCGATCTTTGACTGACCAATGAAACGACTGTCAAGAAGTTTTCATAAGCCAATCAGGAATCAGCTTTCTTGAGCGTTACGCCACTAGTTTCAAACTGTCAACTTCCATTTCAGACTATGCTTTAATACAAATATTCTTATTGGATTCAAAATTTGAAAAATGAGCAAAAAAAATTCTGGAATGTCTAACAGAGTCTAAATTGTATGGCAGGACTTCCCATGGGCTGTGGAAAGTCTTCCCTTTGAAATGGTTCGCCTATTGAAGTAAGAGACAGACGACATTTTTGAAGGAATCAGTTCGGTGTCATTCAGAATTCTCCGAGGTTGCATGATCAGAAAACGCCTGCCAACTGTCACTTTCCCAATGTGGTAACCGACGCTCTGATTGGTCAGATGAAAGGTTGTTCAGACGTGACCCGTAATATCTTTAATAAGCGGTAGCCAGGACGGCGTTATGATTTACATGAGAATGAACACAATGATACTTTCTTGCCCCCAATGTGTCTGCATACAGGATGAAATATTCTGCATCCTGTAAAACCATTATCAGTTCCAACTCGGACAATTTCCCCCTCAACAGTAGAAATACACCTGCCATCTTATAGCACTGACATTATCACTGGGCAGGATCAAAACTTGACTGATTCGGATAAAATTCCTGCTACAGCCAAGGCCATTATTTTTTTATTTGTTGAATCACAGACATGCAGATACTGTTTTCTTCAAAACTTAAAATAATAATAATCATAATTTACACTTTTTATTTTTTCGCCGGCATGTCAAACACACAAATATATTTTGAGATTACTCAAGTGTTTCTAAAACAATTATCTATAAAACTCATGATGCTCAATGTGACATAATTTTTTCACCAAATTGTTCAGACGACGAGTCGTAGGGAAATTGGGAAATTCCTTGAATAACAGATCTAGAGTTATGTCCCTTTTTTTTGATACATAAGCATGCCAGCTGATGATGGCACAAAAGATGACAAATTCATCATTTAACCTAAGCATTGGTGCCAGACCTAATCGATATTGAATTGAGTGATGTATTTTTTAATTCTTCTTTCTTTGACCAAAAATATCTGCGATCAAACAAATAAAAAAATAATACCCCCTGCTGATGGCATAATCAACAAATAGCTAAAAGACCATGTTCGGTCATGTTCCATTTTTAAGACAGTGTATGATGTCAGATAAAACATCCTTTGTTCGGTAAGCGATGACGCCAGGGACGGCATTGCCACCTTCGTTGGAAGAAAACTGGTACTGAAGTTGGTGTGGCTGATCCGCACCCTTAATCGTGTCGAGATCTGTGTCGAGATCCGTGTACGGGACGATCCCTCCCCCGAGGGACAAAAGCACAGCGTGAGGGGCACAGCAGTCCCACTTGTAGATGGTCGGCCGGCTCAACACATAGCCATCCACGTGGCCCCACGCCGCACTCAGTATCTTGTAGCCCGCACCCGCGGCGGAAAACAGTGTGAACTTCTTGGACAGTTTTTGTTTGACGGCGTCGGACTCGCTGGAGCTGATGATGATGCTGTGTTTGTGGGACTTGGATGGCGTGATGGAGGACAGACGGACGTCTTTGTAACACACAGACCAGGTTGTGTTGTGCAACCATCTAAACAGAGGGCTGATATTTACCTTCAGACATGGAGTAAGAGTGTCATTGAGAGGGGTTAACACGAGGTAGGTGGGAAGATGCTAGTGTTGGGAATAAGTTGCAATCGGTGTGTTTGATGATTAGAACATCCCAACTGTTCTGTCATTTCGCTTTTTTCAATGTTAATTTCAGTAACACCAGATCACACTTAACAAAACAAAATTCAAATATCCCCGTGTTATGGGTTTCAATATCCCCGTGTTATGGGTTTCAGATGCTTAAAAAACATTCATTCTTGCAAATCACAAGAACTGTAAACATCTCACTCACTTATAAAAGACAACTTTATCTTAAAACCCCCATCATTTACAATGTTTGCGAGACGCCACACCCCTTGTTATAGCACGAGTAATCGCGATAAACAAGCCGTCCGAAAACATATGTTGTCCGAAAACATATGATCCGACGATACCTTCTTTAGAACTTTATTTAAAAACAACCCACTAACCACACTGTCTGCCCACATGAAGAGCCTGTCAACATCACCAGCATAGTCAACTCACTTCAACAGATTAGTCTTTCTCACAGTCCCCGATCCATATTATTTTCCCTCCACCCAGCCCTTACGGTAATGGTGCAGCCCTAATGAAGCAAGTCTAGATTTTTCAAAGATCCAGGAATCTCCCATCTCACTTGGGGTCTTCCTCAATTTAAGGGAGTTCATTATTTCTACAAAAAATCTTAGTAAAATCTTAATATTTTTTGCATTCGTATACTTATCCTGCATTATGCTTGATGTATTTACTGCCAGTTTTTACAGAAAGACAAAGCTGTGTGGACTCCAGCGGAAAAAGAAGTTGTTCCAACTAGTTGTGTGGCAAATTCCATGACACAGCGCCCATGTGATCACGGAAGTGAAGACATCATGGAACCTAACATTACTGCTTGTCAACCAGACTGACAAGTTCTTTATAATAAAGCTTCGTCTTTCTGTAAAAAAAACAGCAGTAAATGCAGGATATTAAAATTTAAAATTCTGAAACATAGCGTTGTGTAGAGTTGGACTTACTGCAGTGTTTTGGTATCCCATAATGCAAAGGGCTGGACACAAACTCCAGCTATTGGTTGGCCGGACTGTTTATCAAAAGCACCAATGAGAACAGTGACACACTGTAGGCCCTCATCAACAATGCCTTCGTTGTTCGGAGCTCCAGACTGGCCACGAATGAACTGAGCTGTGGAATCTGTAACATACAATGCAACCTTAGAATAATGACAAGAAGAGAACTAGGGGGGTCTCGTGGATACATTGCTTCTTGTTTGTTTGTTGTTTAATGCCACACTCCACAATATTCCAGTTATATGACTGTGGTCTGTAAATAATCGAGTCTGGACCAGACAATCCAGTGACCGACATCATGAGCACAGATCCACGGAATTGGGATATGATGGCACGCATCAACCAGGTCAGAGAGCCTGATCATCCGAGCACGTTAGTTGCCTCTTTCAATAAGCATAGCTGCCTCATAAAACAAGCATGGGTTGCTAAAGACCTATTCTAACCCGGCTCATCCCAATAGGGTCTATCCAGATCCCTGAGAAAGCATTACAAACTACATGTAACAGGGATTAGTGATGTAGTATGGTAAATAAACTTGAGTGGTATTGAGTGTATTCAAAGAACAATTGCCAAGTAAGGGTGAAGTCATTGATAGATATTTAGAAGTTGGAAGAACATAAATACATGACACTTTCGAAATTAGGATACCATGACATACATCAACCAAGTCAGGGCGTCTGACCGAACGACAAGCAATGTCGCCTCTTACGACAGGCCTAGGTTACTGAAGAACTATTCTAACCTGGATCTTCAGGGGTAGTTTTACACATTTGATACGTATTACTGATGTACCGATACATACTTATATAAACTGATAAAGTATCAAGACCAAATTCTCTTTAATATGTTGTATTTTGTCTAGAGTACCCCGACAGCTTGGTTCACAGCTCCTATCAATCACTGAACTGTCTGGTACAGATGCAATTATTTAAAGACCGCCCTCATATAGATGGCAGCAACACACAATACTCAGACTGGGCTGCGATCGTCTACTTTGTTTGTTTCTTTGTTAGTTTGTTGTTTAACACCGCACTCAGCAATATTCCAGCTACATCACGGCGGTCTGTAAGTAATCAAGTAATCCAGGATTGACCTTATGAGCATCAATCTGCGTAATTCTACCCTGACGCCCACTTCGTCTACACACCAATACAATCTATCCTGATGTCTACATCGTCTACTCACCAATACATTCTATCCCGATGTCTACTTGTCTAGTCACCAACACAATCTATCCTGATGCCCATATCGTCTACACACCAATACAAGCTATCCTGACAGCCATATTGTCTACTCACCAATACAATCTATCCCGATGCCTACATCGTCTACACATCAACACAATCTATCCTGGCGCCGACATCGTCTACTGAACAATACAATCTATCCCAATGTCTACATCGTCTACTGAACAATACAATCTATCCCAAAGCCCACAAAGTCTACTCACCAATACAATCTATCCTGACGGCCATATTGTCTACTGACCAATACAAGCTATTCCAATGCCCACAACGTCTACTCACCAATACAATCTATCCTGATGACTACATCATCTACTCAACAATACAATCTATCCCAATGCCCACAAAGTCTACTCACCAATACAATCTATCCTGACAGCAATATTGTCTACTCACCAATACAATCTATCCCCATGCCAACAAAGTCTACTCACCAATACAATCTATCCTGATGACTACATCATCTACTCAACAATACAATCTCTCCCAATGTCCACAAAGTCTACTCACCAATACAATCTATCCTGACAGCCATATTGTCTACTCACCAATACAATCTATCCCAATGCCCACAAAGTCTACTCACCAATACAATCTATCCTGATGACTACATCATCTACTCAACAATACAATCTATCCCAATGCCCACAAAGTCTACTCACCAATACAATCTATCCTGACATCCATATTGTCTACTCACCATTACAATCTATCCCGATGCCTACATCGTCTACACATCAATACAATCTATCCTGGCGCCGACATCGTCTACTGAACAATACAATCTATCCCGATGTCTATATCGTCTACTGAACAATACAATCTATCCCAATGCCCACAAAGTCTACTCACCAATACAATCTATCCTGACGGCCATATTGTCAACTCACCAATACAATCTATCCCAATGCCCACAACGTCTACTCACCAATACAATCTATCCTGACGGCCATATTGTCTACTCACCAATGCAATCTATCCTGATGCCTATATCGTCTACTCACCAATACAATCTATCCTGACGGCCACATCGTCAACTCACCAATACAATCTATCCCGATGCCCACATCGTCTACTCACCAATACAATCTATCCTGATGGCCACATTGTCTACTCACCAATACAATCTATCCTGACGGCCATATCGTCTAGTCACCAATACAATCTATCCCGATGCCCACATGGTCTACTCACCAATACAATCTATCCTGACGGCCATATTGTCTACTCACCAATACAATCTATCCCGATGCCTACATCATCTACTCACCAATACAATCTATCCTGACGGCCACATCGTCTACTCACCAATACAATCTATCCTGACAGCCACATCATCAACTCACCAATACAATCTATCCTCATGCCCACATCGTCTACTCACCAATAGGGTCTATCCAGATGCCCACATCGTCTACTGCTACTTCCTGTTCCTGAGACTCGAGCGTGGCGTCCACAGTAGCCTCTACATCCTCGTGAAGAGCCTCCGACAATATGGCCGCTGCTTTCTCGTTTCCATCTAGCACTTCCTCTGGAATACAAAATAGGAACAAAGCTATGATAAAGGGTTACATGTGTAATACAAGGTGTTGCATCCTTGGTGTATCATGATCTGCTGCGCCACAACACCAGTATCACGTGGTATCAGGCGATGTATCAATTGTTCTTCGTTGTAGATTTCTTTGTTTGTTGCTAAACACTCAGCATTATTTCAGTTGCAGGAGTGTGGCCGTCAAGTCTGGACAAGGCAATCGTGAGCAGAGATACACTCCATAAGAGTATGACTTGCAATCAACCAAGTCACCGAGCCAGATCTCCCAATGCATTTCAACCAACATAGTGAGTGAGTGAGTGAGTGAGTGAGTGAGTGAGTGAGTGGTAGATTAACTATAGTAATATGAAAGAACTGTGTGTTGTTTTGTAGTGTGAATGCTTCATTTGAAGAAGTTTAAATCATTCAATAATCTGTAAATGTTCTCGTTCAATGGGTCTCGCAGTGGATAATATTTGCACCATTCGTAATTTGTATGTGTATAGGAAGCATTACTTTGCATCCCTGTATATAATATGGTCAAAATGAAAGTACTATTTGACCATGATTCATTAATCTGGAGTGAGTGAGTGAGTGAGTGAGTGAGTGAGTGAGTGAGTGAGTGAGTGAGTGAGTGAGTGAGTGAGTGAGTGAGTGAGTGAGTGAGTGAGTTGGGTTTAACGCCGCTTTTAACAGTAATCACGAGGAAAGCCCAAAGTGATGCAGGTCTCAGACATTTACCAATTCAGTGAAACCCACAAGCACGGGTAAGGTGCTGACTAACCTAGAAACATAACTGGGGCGAACCGGATTCGAACCCACAATCATAGGTTTCTGGCGTGCCCAAGGGACGCAACTCTGCACAGCGAATCGTTGCGCTTTAGACGACTGGGCCACCCGTGCCCCCTCAACCAATCCCCAGAACGGCGCAGCAGAAGCTGGTTAAAGAAACAACAAGCCAATGTGTAGATAAACTGCTGTAGAACTGCTGTACCTGAACACTGTGCAGTTCCCCTCCATACATGGAGAATCTCACCCGAGTGTCTTTTGATATCAAATATATCAACGAGTGTTAATATATTGGATATTAAAAGGCTCTCAGATGAGATTTTATTTATCATCCAACATCATTCTTCCAACTTTTTCAGTTTGTAGACAGTAATAAGCAGTGTCCTAAATGTAAAAAGTACAGTTAACAGCTTCAGTAGCAGAGCCATTAGTGATGGCATTTGATTCTGACATCATGGTAACCAATGACGTCACAATGGTCTGCAAAGCAATGTAGATCTACAACGTAGATATCACTTGATCTCACCCAAGCAATAT
Source organism: Haliotis rufescens (assembly GCF_023055435.1). NCBI lineage: Eukaryota > Metazoa > Mollusca > Gastropoda > Lepetellida > Haliotidae > Haliotis > Haliotis rufescens. The sequence continues at coordinate 36,868,903 of NW_025963780.1, read as the reverse complement.
CTCCTGTGGGAGCCAGTTTTGGATGATAAAGCTGATTATCATACATCATATTATCATACATCATATTATCATACATCATATTATCATACATCATAATCCTGCATGAACCGGTATATATCAATGCATATTTGCTGGTATTTATCTACACCTGCTCAGAGGCCAATATTCATCCCCAAGTAAGAAACAAACGTCATTAGAAAGTCCCACATAGGAATTTAAAATTTCCGAATTCATATAACTTTATACAACGGACAAAATAAAAGGGAACTTGTGAAATGATAGTGAAAGTGTAATGACGATAAATGTCTGAAAAGTTTAATTTGGGCGTGGACATCAAGATCTTTATAATCATATATACAGCAGAGGGCCGGGACCAAAATACCAGTTTGTTATATCTGTCAGTTTGTTATATCTGTCAGTTTGTTATATCTGTCAGTTTGTTATATCCATCAGTTTGTGATATCGGTCAGTTTGTTATATCTGTCAGTTTGTTATATCCATCAGTTTGTTATATCTGTCAGTTTGTTATATCTGTCAGTTTGTTATATCCATCAGTTTGTTATATCGGTCAGTTTGTTATATCTGTCAGTTTGTTATATCCATCAGTTTGTTATATCGGTCAGTTTGTTATATTTGTCAGTTTGTTATATCTGTCAGTTTGTTATATGCGTGTTGTTGTAAACATAGTTTGCTGTATCTGTGAATCGGAGGCCAAACCTTGATTCATCTGTAAACATGGTGTAACGCCATTGGCACACAGGGAGTGCCTGATGTTGTTCAGCCGACCCCAATCTTTGCCGCCTATGGTAAGCTGTTAGGGCCACACCCCACACAAGATGCCGTACTTTCAGGCGGGCTGCATAGAACCGGGATTGAACGGTAGATGTTGAAATTTGCCTTCCTGTTATTGTACAGAGTTCTCTATTGATAACAGATGCATATTTGAATGTGTAGTGCAATTAATGAGTGAGTGAGTGAGTTGTGTTTAACGCTGCTTTTAACAGTATTCCAGTCATATCACGGCGTGTCAGCTTAATGTGGGAGGAAAGCCCGAAGGGATGCAGGTCTCAGACGTTTACCACTTCGGTGAAACCCACAAGCACGGGTATGGTGCTGACAAACCTAGAAACATAATCGGGGCGAACCGGGATTCAAACCCACAGGCAATTGGTTTCCCCATTTGCTTTCCAGGGGCATTAAGCTTAAAGTCCTGGATAAACCAATGATTTCATTTTGTTGTTGTTGTTGTTGTTGTTGTTGTTAATAAACTGAAAGTTCCTAAGCATTTCTTAGTTACAAGCCTCAAGTTGGTTTGGACTGTTCCAAATTAAACATGAAAGTCAAGACATCCTGACTACTGTGATATTCAAGGTATCGCAACAGTCATTTTAAAGCATATGCCAAAGAGATCACAAAGAAAATGTAGGCAAACACATAAATCAAGTTGTTACAATGACGGGTCACCATGAAATTGATTGACTGTTACCATGGTTACTTACAAAGTAAATTGGCTGTTTCCTGTGGGGTTGGCCATAGCTGTACAACCACAGACTGTTACCATAATTACTTACAAAGTAAATTGGCTGTTTCCTGTTGGGTTGGGTATAGCTGTACAACCACAGACTGTTACCATGGTAACTAGGTAAAGAGGCTGTTTCCTGTGGGGTTGGGCATAGCTGTACAACCACAGACTGTTACCATGGTTACTAAGTGAAAGAGGCTGTTTCCTGTGGGAATGGGCATAGATGAAAAAACACAGACTATTACCATGGTTACTAAGTAAAGAGGCTGTTTCCTGTGGGGATGGGCATAGCTGTACAACCACAGACTGTTACCGTGGTTACTAAGTAGAGATGCTGTTTCTTGTGGGGTTGGGCATAGCTGTAAAACCACAGACTGTTACTATGGTTACTAAGTAAAGAGGCTATTTCTGTGGGCATGGGCACAGCTGTACGACAACAGACTGTTACCATGGTTACTTACTAAGTAAAGAGGCTGTTTCTTGTGGTGTTGGGCATAGCTGCACAACCACAGACTGTTACCATGGTTACTTACAAAGTAAATTGGCTGTTTCCTGCGGGGTTGGGCATAGCTGTACAACCACAGACTGTTACCATAGTTACTTACAAAGTAAATTGGCTGTTTCCTGTGGGGTTGGGCATAGCTGTACAACCACAGACTGTTACCATGGTAACTAGGTAAAGAGGCTGTTTCCTGTGGGGTTGGGCATAGCTGTACAACCACAGACTGTTACCATGGTTACTTACTAAGTAAAGAGGCTGTTTCCTGTGGTGTTGGGCATAGCTGTACAACCACAGACTGTTACCATGGTTACTTACTAAGTAAAGAGGCTGTTTCTTGTGGTGTTGGGCATAGCTGCACAACCACAGACTGTTGCCATGGTTACTTACTAAGTGAAGAGGCTGTTTCTTGTGGTGTCGGGCATAGCTGCACAACCACAGACTTCCCTGCTGTGTTGGTGAAACAGTTGCTCTCTTCACCATACACATTCTCCTCCAGACCTGGGAACTGAAACATTAGCAATGGGATAATATTTATATTTCAAATACGAGATACCAGAACATGATCGTCTCAACATGATAGTCTCAACATAGCAATTTACTCAATATCAAAGACTAAAAAATAGTGAAAATGGGTAGTTTTCAATTTGAGAGCAAATTTGGGAGACCTGGTTTATGTTCAAGATAATTACAACAGTCTTTTTGCTAGCCTTCATCTGGTTTTCTTCGGTAGGCCTCATGTTGTAATTATTAATCAGTAAACTTCTTTTTGCTTGCAGGGTCAGAGTACAACTGAATACAACTGTGGGTGCATGAGGGGAGATAACTCTGATCTGTGTCAGGTCATATTGTCATTGTACCTTTAAGCTCAAGTCATGGCGGACCATCTCCTGAATAAGTACGTCTGCAAGTGTCTTGAAATCCTGGACAAATCTATCATTCTTTTCTTTCCCCTCTTTTTCTTGAACCAACAACTGAAGGAGGGTGTTCTCGGCTCGCACGATCCTAGCTACTTTGGCTCCTTTCTCAGCAGCGGCGATCAACGCCGACGTGAAGTCACGCAAGAGCATGTTGGATAAGCTGCCAGAAGAAGTACAAGAACATTTAACAATATCACCACCTTCATCTAGCAGTGGTGATCCTGATGTCTACTTATTATTATTATTTTTAACCTTTCACTTGTGGGATCTTTTTTTTTTTTTCAATCTAAGTCAATCCATAGTTTTCTATGACAACCATGGATACAAGGTTGTATCACTACAGCCATGGATACAAGGTTGTACCACTACAGATATAGATACAAGGTTGTATCACTACAGATATAGATACACGGTTGTATCACTACAGCCATGGATACAAGGTTGTATCACTACAGATATAGATACAAGGTTGTATCACTACAGCCATGGATACAAGGTTGTATCACTACCGATATAGATACAAGGTTGTATCACTACAGCCATGGATACAAGGTTGTATCACTACAGCCATGGATACAAGGTTGTATTACTACAGATATAGATACAAGGTTGTATCACTACAGCCATGGATACAAGGTTGTATCACTACAGATTGGGATACAAGGTTGTATCACTACAGCCATGGATACAAGGTTGTATCACTACAGCCATGGATACAAGGTTGTATCACTACAGATATAGATACATAGAGGTTATCACGCAAGTGTGATTGGGAATGGTATACATCCTGCATTAGTAATAAACATTGTATTTAGCAAGCCTTGGCGAGCTAAATACATTGTGTTTATTCCTAATACAGGATATTTACCATCCCTAAACACACAAGCGTGATAACCTCTTTATCATATAATGTCATTCTTCAATTCTGTGCTTGAAAATCGCTTCCCCTCACTCACAAACATTACCTAAACATTGCGAGTTTTCCTGGAATGCGTGCATTAATATTTATTACGTAACAGGGTAAGTGATGTGTCAGTCGGACAGTGACAGTAGCCAATTTAGTTCCAAATAAAATCTGTTTCTTATACAGTGGCGAAGCAACACATATGCAAAACAACAATTGTTTTTACTTGCCTTTCGCGGCAATCCATCGGTCTGTCCGCTAGAGCAGCTGCCCTTTGTCAAAGGGAAGCTACTCTAACCCTAGTCTATGAGACGTCACGGCCACGTTCAGACGTTGTTGACAGTCGGTCTGTCCTGTCATAACGTTAAGTGTAGTCAGACGTACACACAGCGACTAAACGAAACAAGGTAACAATTCAAACATATTTCGGCCAAATCCAACTATTTTAATTTGTAGAAAAGATTTCAAGCACAGATATGGCTACTGATCCTGCTTGGCTAGGGCTAGTGCCCTCGCAAAATTGTTTCGAAATTCATATCTCCAAAGTTGCCAAAACTTATAAAATGTCTTATCTACGTCACAGTTAGACACTGATTTTCAGTATATTAGACTGTTCTTTTGATAATGATAGAATTGTCCCTTTAGTTTATCCAGATTCCCGATGGTTAATTCTGACTCGATCGCCGAATGACAAGGGCGACGCCATGTTTGTTTATAAACACTGAAAGTAGTCCCTACTTGACCTTTGATATTTGCATCTCTATCCGCATATGACCCCAACGGATATCATTTTTATCCGTTGGTTTTATCCTGCCGAGAAACCTACCCATTATATGATAAAAGGCTGTATCACTACAGATATAGATACAAGGTTGTATCACTACAGCCATGGATACAAGGTTGTATCACTACAGATATTGATACAAGGTTGTATCACTACAGATATAGATACAAGGTTGTATCACTACAGCCATGGATACAAGGTTGTATCACTACAGATATAGATACAAGGTTGTATCACTACAGCCATGGATACATATTTTGTCAAAGTGGAAACACTCCATTCTTCAGAATACCTGCATTAATAGGCACACAAATGTCCATCTGTAGCCATATTCTCTGTCATCCAAAAAACAAAAATAATTTCAAAATAATTTCAACTTGACATTGTCTGGGATATCAATAGCATATTTCAGTATCAACATGATCAAATCTCCTGTTGTTTAGGATAAAACTAGAAGTTATTGGGCAAAGAATAGGAACAAAAAATTGAAAAAGCACTAATCAATGTATGGAAAATATGTAAGATAGTACATTTGCCATTTTGCTCAATGTTAGGTTTCAATAAACTGTATGTATATAACCAACTCCTGAACATGTCATATTTCAAAACCAAAATTACTGCCATGAAAACCAAATTTAACTCTGAATGGACACTTAAAAAACATTGGAGAGACCACAGAAAGAAAAGATGGAAGCAATTCTGGAAGACAGGCTTGTGGCCAACTTGTTAAACTGCAACCTGTTTTCATTTTTTAAAAATACGTAATATAACAAAACAAAATGGATCTAGATCGGTCCTTTTGGGTATTAATAGATGTGCTTTTGACCTGATCTTATGTTACTAGTGCTTGGATTTAACATGGAGTCATATTCACTTTTAATTTTCAGTCATATATACTGTTGGGTAAACCAACAAATTTAGATGAATTACATGAAAATTCACAAGCATCAACCTCTTTACGAAGATAAGATACGGTGTGCAATATTTAGACAGGTAGAGAGAAAAAAATCTGTCACATTTGTCTACTTAGCCAACGCGTCTGTCCGTACCCGTATGTTGGGAGTTCCGGTACAAGGGAACAAGCTCATGTGGGACTGCACTTGTTCTTGGTGATAAGATAAACTCTGCCGCTCACACACCCGGAAGCAATGTACGCCGACTGCGATATGGGGATTAAACTCGATGTATTTAGCTCCCGCCAAATGTTTTCACCTGAAACCTGACGTGTCCTGCGACTACGTATGTAACCTGACAACACCCTGTATTTTTTTAACATATCAAAAACCCTCCAAGGCCAATAAATGTGTAAATCATTTGTAAAAGTCGGAAATCAGCACTTGTGATTGACAAGTGCTTGCGCAATACGTCATACAGGTGTAATACGTCAGCAATATATGTGTGCTGAGTCCTATGTATTGTGGCTATTCGTTAGCTCCATATCCGAAAACGTTTAAAATTTGTAAACGAGTTATACCAGATTTGTAGGTCAATAATGACTGCAAGTGACAGAAGGAGATGGCGCTGGACTAGGAATAGACTTCATGATGTACCCATGTATGGAACCGAACCCGGCTCTCCGGCGAGGCTTGTTGTGAGAGGCGACTAACGGGATCGGGCGGCCAGGCTCCCTGGCTTGGTTGACGCATGTCATCGTGTCCAAATTGCGTGGATCGATGCTTATAATGTCAATCACTGGATTTTCTGGTCCAGACTCGATTAATTACAGACCGGCGTCATATAGCTGGACTATTGCTGAGTGCGGCGTTAAACAACAAACTAGGCGACTTCACTGCAACTTTATGCCGTAAAGTTTATCAGGGTATGTGGATATAAGACATTCAAAAAGATAAAAAAGAAAAGTAAAAAAGTCGCTCATCTTTCTTCTAAGTCACAAGAACTACAATCTCCGGAGGAAAAACTGAAATCTGTTGTCGTGAGTGAGTGAGTTGGGTTTAACAACGCTTTTAACAGTATTCCAGTTATATCACGGCGTGTCAGCTTAATGTTGGAGGAAAGTCTCAAGTGATGCAGGTCTTAGACGTTTACCACTTCGGTGAAACCCACGAGCACAGGTATGGTGCTGACAAACCTAGAAACATAATCGGGGCGAACCGGGATTCGAACCCACAATCATAAGTTTCTGGCGTGTCCAAGGGACGCAACTCTGCACAGCGAAACGCGGCGCCTTAGACGACTGGGCCACCCGTGCCCCCACAACCGAGAAATGACTTGGAGCGTAAAGACAATGAAATACAAGACCTTCGTGACACAATTTATGGACAACAACTTCTTTATTTACTGTAAAGGCGACGTCCCGGTATAGATCCTTATACATTTATAAGCGAGCACGTGCCATTGATGGAAAGATTGACTGTATTAGCTCCCGAAAGAAACTAGTTCATGTATTCTCAAGCTGTGAACAATTTCAATGAAGTCAGACAATTTAAACAAGACTCTAAAAACAAAGGAGACAACAATGAACAGTTACCCAAGCCCACCTCCAACCCGACGTCTGAGCCCAACTCTAACCCTGCGCCCAAGTCTCAGTGTCGGACCGACCATGACAAAAGGTAACACATGTTATATTTGGGATAACACTTTCTTTGTGAAGGGACTGCACTCCTGGTCTAGTGGTAGAGCGTCCGCCCGGAGAGCGGATGGTCCGGGGTTCGATCACCAAGACGTTAAAAGATGGTATACTTGCTCTTACCCTGTCTGGCGCTCAGCATTAAGGGGCTAAAGCAAGGACTGGTCGGTTCGGAGTCAGTAAACTGTGTCTGAGTGGGGTATTCATGTTAAAACTGCGGCTTTAGTCCGGACTAGTACAAGCAGACACACACACACACACACACACACACACACACACGCACGCATGTACGTCGCTATATAAGTGCAATAGTTTGGGACGTGACTTTAAACACCATTTCACCACACCTTGGTAAAGTCGTACACAAAGTGCGCGTTCTCGACTACCAGTTGTCGCACTTTCACTTTGTGGAAGCCTCTGTGGCTGAGTGGGTTAGATCGCTGACTTTGTGTGCTGGCGATTAGGTGCCTCACTCTGGCAGTGTGGGTTCGAATCCCGGAAGGTACTCAACATAAATAAGTACTAGAATCTGTCAATCTCATTAAAATCAGATCTCAGTTCTCGCTACCGCTAAACAAAGATCCGAGGACATCCCATTACGGGTCACGTCAGACCGACCTTGCGCGAACTTTGACCGACCAATGGAATGACCAATCAGAAGGCAGCTTTCTCGTGCTTTACGGCACTAATTTCAAATTGGCGACTACGCTTCGAAACATATTTTGACAAATTCTCGATTACAAGTTTGAAACCTAAACAAAAGAACATTCTGGAATGGCTAATATATAGTCTAGATTGTATGGATTCAGTCGTTAAACCCGTAACTATCGTTCGGAGTTAAAGTTTTCGAGGTTGCATGATTAGAAATCACATTCCGACTGTCACTTTCATAATCTGGTAAGCGATGCTCTGATTGGTCGGATGAAAGGTCGTTCTGACGTGACCCCTAATGGGATGTCCTCAGATCTTTGCTTAGCGGTAGCGAGAACTGAGGTCTGATTTTAATGAGATTGAGAATCTGTAAACTTTGCTATGAAAGTATTATCCCAAATATAACATTTGTCACATTTGACCGCTTTCTAAATGGCATTGTGTGTTCATGACAAAATGTGACAACAATAACCTATGCGATAAAGCCGATAATGGATTATCACCACATGAGGTGTACAGCCAATCAAATAACGACCCGCCAAGGTCAATTGGGAGTGGAAAAGAGTCTTCTCGTGGACTTCTCGATTTAATAATAAGAGACTAGTGCTTTCTCATGTTAGAGCTGTCCAGCCTTTTCATACGGGCAAGGATGCCATCGCTGCCTGTGCGAACGTACGAGGTGTATCAGTCAGCTGTATCAAACTATTGAAACACTGGGAAGGAGGTAACCCCACACACACACTTTACGTATCAATGTCCCCAACCAATGTGCAAAGGTGATAGACCCGTGACGATCCTGGGTAGAATAGGTCTTCTGCAACCCATACTTGCCGTAAAAGGCGACGATGCTTGTCGAAAGAGGCGACTAACGGGAACTAATGTTCCTACGTAAAGGCGCCTGGTGCAGGGCGTTGGTAGATATGCGATGGGGGTAAGGGGACACCCCGCCCTGGACCAGCTCCTGAAAATGCTAGCAAAATGTAGCGACTGCTTTTACATTTTACTAGCCATACATGACGATCCAGTAATCGGCATCACAGACTGATACCTCAATGGAAGCATTTTCAGGAGCTGGACCTGGTCCAGTGTGGAATGTCCCCGCACCCCATCGCCTATACTGGAACGTCTCTTGTCAGCACACCGTGTCGTAAACATATACTTCTCGTAAAACAACTGACAGGCAACAAGCCGACATAGCTCGGTTACCATCTACTCACGTACTATAGACAGCGTGTACCTCGAACAACTTCATTAGGTTATGGAACTATACTATATTTACTCACGACAGGGACAAGTAATTATCCTCGGTGATTTTATTCCGGACTTAGCCACAGTCAATTTGCGTACTGGACCCAAATACCTTCAAAGAGTGCTCGAAGAGAGAAATCTATTCTCTGTAGTACCTTTAGATGAAACTTCTATACATACTTCACAAACAAATGTAAAGTGTCAGTACAATGATTGATTATGTCTTTGTTAACATTGATTATCTACCAAATGTCATCAGATAGGCTATATACGGCTGTATCATACACTATTTCGGATCAATTGACAATTGATCTGTCTGTATTAGAAATGATGAGCCACGTGTCTCTTCCTGATGAAGTGTGGACTCAGAGGCGATATTGGGTAGCGAATGGCATCGAATCAGGTGAGCGCCTTGATTAAAACACGAAAAGAGTTGTAAAATCTCTGTTTACGCCAAATTGGCGGTACTCATGATTTCCGAATCCTGCAAGCGACCGAAATCTGCACAGCAGTTTACCCATGTGGCCATAGGAACCCGGGCCTTCGGCGTGACGAGCGCACGCTTTAACCACTAGGCTACTCACACACACACGCGCACACACACACACACACACACACACACACACACACACACGCCAAACCGCCAAACAACAACACACACCTTAAAGGGAGATTTCTGCGATTTCGGAGTTCAAGACAATGTAATTAATGCTGTATTTTAAACTGATCCACTGTATCTGTGTAATTGGGGAAATCATTGGCTGCTTTGAACTGGCAGACAATCAAGGCGTTTTCAGGGAACTTGAATCAAACTGGCTGGGACTGCCGAATGGCCCAAGCTTAAACCCCCTTTAAACCTTAACCCCTTCTTCTTTATGCAGCCTTTCACACATAACATTACATTGTTGGACAGTGCCTTACGTTCCGCGAACACTACTATATTTGGCGTTGCTACCCTGTGAACTATATTTAATATTTTCCAGCAGTGGATGCTTGCCATGATTCCCCATGGTTTTAGTACAACTATTAACATTCTTCCCCCACTGATCAAGACCGCCTCCGTGGTCTAGTGGTAGAGCGTCCGCCCGGAGAGCGGAAGGTCCGGGGTTCGATCCCCGGCCGCGTCATACCAAAAGACGTTAAAAGATGGTACTTGTTGTTACCCTGTCTGGCGCTCGGTATTAAAAGGCTAAAACAAGGACTGGTCGGCTCGGAGTCAGTATACTGTGTCTGAATGGGGAATTCATGTTAAACTGCGGCATGGTATCTCAGTGTGCTAGCACTATAAATCGGCATCAGTCCGGTCTAGTACAAGCAGCCACACAAACACACACACGTACATGCACGTCGCTATATAAGTGCAATAATCTTGGACGCGACGTCAAACCCCATTTGACCTCACCTTCCACTGATCAACTCTCCGGTTGGATATGAGAAAAAAATGAAGATTTTACAGAGCCCGGGGAGACTCTGAAAGAACCACATGTACAAGTAAGTGATTTTTGCACTAACTTCTCTTCTTCTTTTCCTTATATACCACAAAAAGAAGAAGTTAAAGAACACCCAGTTGTTTTCATATGACAAAATATACCATATGTATGTCTGTCTTGTTTGTTGTTTAACGCCGCAATCAACACTATTCCAGCTATATGACGGCGGTCTGTTAATAATCTAGTCAGGGCCAGACAATCCAGTGACTGATATCATGAGCATCGATCCACGCTATTGACATGTATCAACCAAGTCAGCGAGTCTGATCACCCGATCCCGTTTGTCGCTTTTTACGGCAAGCATGGGTTGCTGAAGACCAATTCTACCCCGGATCTTCACGGGTCTAATATTCTTGTAGTATTATTATATACATTATTGAGTTAAATTATTTTTTTTAAAAAGACTAACCGTTTAACCAAATCGATTTACGAGATTTGATATTTTAAACATTTTGCTTTTCCAGTATTCATTATGAGAGCGAATATTGCTTATTGCTTACGCCACATCTGCAATCTTAACGTGCTATTCGCGAAACGTCGCATTCATTGTAGTAAAGACGTTGAATATTCATAGAACTATCTCCCTTCTTCATCATACCAACTTAAAATGCCACTAAAGGTTTGTTTGTTTGTTTGTTTTTGTAAGTGATGTCGAATAATCGAAACTCTCAGTCATGTGTCACATACTCTGGTTATATCATATACTGGTATAATACATATTGATTTCTTTCCGCTATAACTGATCCACATTTACAATCCAAATGTGTACCGTTTTAAGCAAAGTTGCAATTGCTTCTGCAACGTAAAATGTTTGTTTGTTCCTAGTCAATTTTCGCTGCCCTGAACGCAACATTAGCCTATTCCCACAATGCACTGCTTCATCGCTAGGGCTTATGGCGTTTTGGCAATGTACAAAAATTCCTCGTGCAGTAATCTCTCAAATCACGACATTTGTCGTCACATCTGAATTTCAAAATGATGAAATCGTGAAAAAAAAAGAGTTCAGAAAATATTTCTTCAATTATTTTTCACTAATATTTGTGAAAATAGTTAAACAGCGGTTATAAACATTGTTGTGCTGAGACAGCATATTGGATTCAAAAGTTAATGAAATCTCGTTAAACAGAACCGTATTCAAAGGACTGAACCGAAGTCGATATAATCATCTTATTTCAATTAATAATGACGACGGAATTTAACCTTTTTTGCGAAATCTAAAGTCCAACTTCCCCCTTCGTTTGCCTGTAAAGTTTCACATTGTTACAACCAGTTGACGACTAGGCTTCTGTCCGCCATTGTTGGCCCAGTGGCTCGCCTCGGACGATGTGAATATGTCGAGGCAGAAACGGAGAGGAAAACATGCCAGCCCATTTTATGACGACGAATATGATGCCAGATCATATGCCCATTTAGTTCCTACTCAGCAAGGCAATTACAAGAAGAAAAAGAAGAAGTCACGGCACAAGCAGTCAAGAGAAAGGGAAGAGAAGAAAAGTGCACCTGTCCCAAAGCCATCACTCGTAGCCTCGAGTTACGATGATATTAGGTAAATATGTGTGTTGTAGCCTAAGTACACATGTTGTGTAATGTAATGCAATCTCTGAGATTTTACCAAGTTAACGAGAAAACCCATATTTAAGCTTATTCTTGTTAAGTTGTAGACTCTCATCGATAAAGGTCAAGGTCACTAGAAACAGTTCACGTGGATATTTGCCATGTGAAATATTGTGGACCTATAGTATAATACGCTTTCAACGAATGACACTACGTCACAAACGAGCTTGATGTACCGCAAAATTGTCGAAATATTTGTTCTCATATTTGTAATTAATGCATTGTCAGTATTTGAAAAATAAAAAGCAATTCCAAAGCCACCGTTTCTTGGTGACTTGGCCTTGTGTGTTAAATATTAAAAGAACAATGCATCTCATAAGCATGATAAGCTCATCCCAGATCTTCAAATTTTGATTTGAATTCCATTTGAAACTATGGGCCATTATGTAACTAGTATAAAACAGTTTGATTTATACTAATACCTTGTGCTTGTTAGTGAATGTTATTGCCAATAGTTGCGAAGATAATATCAGCTCAGTGGGGATTCAGATTAGAATAGGTCCTCAGCAACCTATGCTGGTCATAAGATATAGTTTGGGTTGTAAAACCAGTGTTCGAAATACCTGCCTGCCCGACCGTCTGAGGCGGGTTGATTTCAACCTGCCAGATTTTCAAATCCCCCTGCCCAACGGTCGGGTTATATTTCATATGTGAAAATATTCTAAATATTTCCCGATAATAAGCATTAATTCACATGTAAAGATGAATGATAAAATGTAACCAAAAAGAAACCCCGTTAGCTTATCCTGAGAAACATATGATTATAGTGGGCAGGCAGGTTTTGGTCAGGGCTGGCAAGTATTTCAGCTAGCCAGTCCTGTGGTCTGGCTGAAATTTTTGGGAGTTTCATACCCTGGTAAAACTCGTTGATTTAGTTATGTGTCATCATATGTCGTGGATGGTTGCTCATAATATTACAGGCCACTGTCATATGACTGGTATATTGCTAAGTGCAGTGTTTGCAACCAACGAACAATAAGACTAAGAGTATATAAGTTAATGTAAAGTATTAAGATGGGTGCAAGTGCTGAAGTGTTTCAAAAGTAATAATCTCACGACCATAGTTGAGCCCTGACCTGGAATGTCCAGGGAAAGATGTTTGTTGTTTAACGCCACACTCCGCAATTAACGCCACACTCCGCAATATTCCAGCTAGAAGACGGCAGTCTGTAAATAATCGAGTCTGGGCCAGACAATCCAGTGATTGACATCATGAGCATGGATCCACACAATTGGGATACGATGACATGCATCAACCAGGTCAACGAGCTTGACCACCCGATCCTGTTAGTCGCCTCTTGCTACAAGCATAGTCGCCTGAAGACCTTTTCTACCCCAGATCTTCACGAGTTAGGGAAAGATGTGAATGATAATGTCTGTGGTTATTGTTTCTACAGGGTCACACAAATGCTGATAAGTTTTGACCAAGTGCATGTAAAAAATATTCAAACTTTGTGTTAGCCTAACCCTTACTTGTCCACACAACATCAATCTTTGAACATGTTGAACACATTCAATACCTCTAAGGTATATTTACCATAATACATCACTAAGCTCTTTGCTATGTGTAATTTGTCATGCATTTGTCATCTTCCCGAGGCAAGAGAGTTAACTGACTTTAAAAGTCCAATTTCCACCCTTGCCGAACTAGGCTGGAATTCCTGGGCTCAAAAGTAGTGCCACCAGTGGCTTTTACGAGTTATGTCCTTTCTATGCCTCTCCTATTGACCAATCAGATTCAACATCTCGTATCACTTGCATTTGCTTCAAACAAAACGTTGGCGCCCAGTCAAGATGATCTGATTGATAATCAAGATCTATATTGTGATAAAACGAGTCTTACATCACGAAGTGCATCAAATCACGTGAGCACCTTGATTAAAAGCATGAAAAGATTTAGAAAATATCTGTTGACAACGAGTTAGCGATGCACATGCTTTGCAAATCCTGCAGTCAACTGAAATCTGCATGACAGTTTACGAACCGGATTTCGATTTCGGTGCGCGATTTTGATTCGACTATGCATAGACTCGTTAGTCCAGCCAAAATGTAACTCCATAATACCAGCCTAGTTCGGCAAGTGTGGAAACTGGACTTTTATAGTCAGTTAACTCCCTTGCCTCGGGAAGATGGCTTTTGTGGGCTTGACATCAAACTGTGGGGACTTGAAGATTATGTGCCTGTTACCCTAACAGCAGGATGTCATTAATTTGTGTGACACTGTCTGCAGACCGGCCTATGTTTCAAACTTGATTAATTTATGGGAGCTAGGGTGCAATCAGGTTTTTTCGGTGCAATTGGGTTTTCATGTCACCATGCACTGGGTACAGGTTAGATAAAGTTCCTTAAATCGATCCCTTATCTAGCTATGTCCTTACCATGTCCTGTTCATCTGTTCTTGTTCTCTTGTCGCTGCTATGGCCTACAAATCAACCAGTTTGTGAGGTTTCAGTGTGTGCTGTAGTGTAGAGCAGGGATCTGTTCTTCTTTTCCAACAACTTGAAGAAGCCTGAGTTACTGGGGACCAGTTATAACCCGGAATCCCTGTTGTACGAGGTGATGTTGTAAACTGAGTGGTCGGGCTTCGTGACTTGTTTGATTGCGGAACATCATAACCCAGTAGGGGTGAAACTATACACCAGTGCATTGTTAGTTTTCATGCGACGATGCGGTACATTTTCTTCTGTATCGATACAAGACGATACACTTGCTTAAATATATCGTTTAGTGAACCCCAGCAATTTTGTCAGTCAAATATTACAAAATGTGTTGTAATTAGCGTTCCATATTCACTGCTGAAAATAGCAGCTATGAACATGTTTACAGCTAGCTTTTCCTGAAGAACATGCTCCGAAATATTTATAGTCAAGAAGTTTCCATGCAATTTGATGTAAATATGTGTATCGCGATATGTATCATATTTTTACCTATGTATCAAGATACGTATCGCATTGTGACCTTGCTGCATCACTTCACCCCTATAACCCAGTAGCGTGGGATGTTGCTCATAATATCAATGGACCCGCGAAGATCCGGGGTAGAATAGGTCTTCAGCAACCCATGCTTGCCGTAAAAGGCAACTATCAGGATCGGGGGTCATGCTCGTTGACTCGTTTGATGCACATGATGCATGTCATTGTATCCAAATTGCGTGGATCGATGCTCATGATGTCAATCACTGGATTGTCTGGTCCAGACTCGATTATTTATAGGCATTGGCATTGGCATCTAGCTGGAACATCACTTTGTGTGACATTGAACAAGAAACATTGAACAAGAAACATTGAATGTAGCCATATGGTTCCTGACTGATAAAACATAGGAGCTAGTCAAGAGGTTGTTGCTATCATCAACCATGTTTAACTCAAATGACATTAATGTAGCGTGTTTACACTCATTCTTACAGTATTATACAATCAGCATTTCGTTTGTGAGTGAGTATGGTTTTACATCGCTTTTAGCAATATCCCAGCACTATGACGACGAGGGACACCAGAAATAGACTTCACACGTTGTACCCATGTGGGGAATTGAACCCTGGTCTTCAGCCTGACGAGTCAACGCTTTAACCACTATTCTACGCAACCACCTCATTTTTTTGTGAACGGGGTATGGTAATGTTAGTCTAAATTTGTTGTCAGGTCAGAATATTTCAACCTTTGTAGTCAGCTGTTCGCTAATAATGAGAACATAGGGACAATGAAAAACTGTTCACATATGATATATACACCAGCTAATGAAATATATAAGAGAATATAATCAATTGATTGCCATGAGTCGAGATAAATACAAAGTTAGTAGGAAGTCACAGAGCTCCTGATATCTTTTTGAGCAATTGAGTGTTTACGCGAAGTTTGCTATTTTAATTGGTGTTATTACATTTTTCATTGGGTGACCAATATGTTTTCATTCATCTATTCATCATTCTATTGTGTTTTTCCCCAAATGAGTGAACATTTTAAGATTAAAAAAAATAAATAATGTTTTAGATGTATATTACGGTTATAATAATATAGGATTGACTCAGAAAGTAAATTAGCTCGTAATTGTGTTTCGGAAATAGCTCTTTTGTACGCATGCTGAAAAATCTTCATTGGGTATTTGCGTGCTGTTTTCATACATTTGAGTCTTTCATTTAATGCATCTGTTTCTGTACGCAAGTTAACTGAAAGTAATTGAGTTTTGAATATTTTGGGGGGTACTTTACGCAAATACACTGCTTATCTGTAGCTCTGAAGTCAGTTATGCCTTACACTTCATTCTTTGAACCTTTTAACTGCAGAAATATTTTTGTCGGATACTTTGGGTGTGCATTCCTTTGGTTTTAACTACTTCAGTAGACTTCAGTTATGTGGTGTGGGCCGTTTGTTTATTATGGAGGCATGGTCAATCTTTCATAATAAAAGACTCCCAACAGCAGGGATGGAAAGTAACCGAGAACATCTAACCCGATTATTGGTAACAAAATGTTTGAAATGGCACTAACCCTTGGACACCTTGGATAACATCAACAAAACTGATCCGGGCTAATGCTAGTTCCCATCCCTGAACTGTATTCTACTGAAAATGATGCTTAGCATTATTTAGGCTTGTAGACTTGACAGTTCATGTGCACAGTCTATGTATCTCATCCTGAAAGTTTTCATCATTTGACCATGCCTTCAAATACCATCACACTCTTTGACTTTAGCCGCCAGTCCGAACCATGATTCAAGTTCACTTCTGTTCGGTCTAGTGAGCTCAGAAATATTGGTCCAAATAATATCACTAAAATCAACTTTAACTGATGCAAAGAGCCAAGGCCAGTCTAGTAGCCTCTAAATTCTTTTCATCGACTGCCCTCAGATTTTTATAGGGGTGGTGGGATAGCCTGGTGATTAAAGCATTCGCTTAACAAACTGAAGACCAGGGTTCAATTCCCCACATGTGTACAATGTGTGAAGCACATTTCTGTCGTCCCTCGCTATGATATTGCTGGAATATTGCTAAAGCGGCGTAAAACCATACTCGCTGAGTTTTGTGACTTTTGAAGATCCGGGTAGAGTGTAAGTCTTCAGCAACCCATGCTTATAACAGGGTTAGAAACTAACAGTTTTTGTCAACTAGTCCTTATAATGATAACACACAGCAAAACCCTTAAAACAGGCTAATTTCTACTAGTCCTTAGGATACCTTTACTATTGGGCAGTTTGGTAAGGACTACAGGACTAGTGCCAATTTCTAATGCTGTTGTAAGAGGCGACTATGCTTGTGAGTGGTGACTAATGGGATCGGATGGTCAGGCTCGCTGAGTTGATGCATGGTTGATGCCCATGATGTCAATCACTGGATTGCCTGATCCAGATTCGATTATTTACAGACAACCTTTAATGGCTTTATATAACTGAATATTGCTGAGTGTGGCTTTTAACAACAAACTAACGAACACTGAATTTTATGTTCATTTAGTTTAGGTACTGACTAAATATGTTACTGTTTCAGTTCGGATTCTGAAGTTGAGTTATCGAAACGAGCAGCAAGATCTCCCGGTAGAGTTGGTCCTAGTCGAGTGTCCGATAGAGAACGGTCCCGTGGGGGCCGTGCGGAATCCCCAGCCACAGCAATACGTGCATACCTCAACGACAGGAGTCAGAGTAACTCTCCAGTTATGAGGGAGGAAAGTCCTCCTTATACGAGCTCTTCAGCTCGAAAAACAAATAAAAGACCTAGGAACTATTCCCCAGAAAAGGTGCGTGAATCATCGAGAAGCTACCGCGAGCCGAGTGTGAAGCACCAGGAGCACCCTAAAGCTTATTCTGGGGACATGCCCAAGGCATTTAGTGGAGGGGGGGCATATAGTGGTGGTCGCGGTGGGGACTACAGCCCCAAGAACACAAGCAAGCGGTATCGGTCACGAAGTCCCAGCCCATACAGCAATGCAAGATATGATCGTCGGGAGAGAAGCCCCCCAAGGTTAGTTTTTTTATGAAGATCTGATTTGAATAGATGTTTTTGTGGGTTTGTTAGATTTTCTGTGATAAATTGTAATATATTGATGTCTCATCGAGTTATTTCGTTTGTTTTTCCCTATTAAAATTTTATTTGATTGTATGGAAAGATTATTTTGTATTGTCATTCATGAGCTGTAAGCTGAGTAATATGAGGTCGACTAAGATAAGTCAGATAAAGACTGATGCATGTTTGGTAATGTAGTGTCACTTGTTCTGGTGGTCATGTGTTTGTCAACGATGATGTGGACGAAATGTACGCAGGTGTGTGTCTTGATATTGTGTACCAAGGGAGGTAATCCATCTTTGTTTGATGTTTTATAATCATGTGATGTTGTACAGTGCTTTTGTCCATTACAGGGAGTACAGTAAGAAACAACATAGTCATGAAAGTAAAGTTGGAGGACTTTCTAGGTGGGTCTAGACATTGCCTCCACAGTGTGGCTTTAACATTAAGTCTCTTCTAGAAACATGGTAGTAAAGCTACCTATGGCTGCCTGTCTGAGTGTTGATATTAATATTCCTTCAGGGAAGAAATTAACCTACTTCGCTGTATATTGATAGGCTAGGAACATCGTCAAAATGATGCCTTTATTATTAGTTTTGTTGTTTGTTGTTTAACGCCGCACTCAGCAATATTCCAGCTATATGACGGCGATCTGTAAATAATCGGGTCTGGGCCAGACAATCCAGTAATTGATATCCATGCAATTTGGATACGATGACATGCATCAACCAAGTCTGTGAGCCTGACCAACCGATCCCGTAAGTCCTTTGTTATTAGTGAAACTGGCTTGTGCTACCGCTTATATCTTTCACTGCTTCCCATCAACCAGGTGTGTGGGTAAGCCTGAGGTGGAATCTTTCTGGTCATGTTGGATACTCCACGTGATGAAGTCAATGTCTTTGTGTTGTAGCTTGAATAATGCTAGATGCAGTCTGCAGCTTTAACCAATAGCCCAAAACCCTCGTCTAGAAAAATTGTATTCAGTCAACCCGATGTGGGGACAGTTCAGCTAATTATAGCCCACCTGATAACCTGTCTACTTTTACTGATGCAAAGAGCCAAGTTCATGCTGGAATGCTGAACAGTTTTTGGCACAGACTATAAACATGTTTGAAAACCTCTCTGAACATGCTTAAGGCCATATAAGTAAAATACTGTATTAGGCACACCCGGACCAACTTCTACATCAATCTATAAGCAGTCTTTACAATAGTGCCCTGTGAAAATGAACCTGCTAGTCCATGTTTTCTTGTGTGTATTATAGTTTGTTTTACAGAAAAGACTCCCAGACATTTAGGCATATATTTCACTGGTCTATATTGACCTTGGCGTGGATATGGTGATCACTTCTGAACTGTAGAAAGAAGGCAGAAACAGATGAATTGACGTTCCTGAGAAATGAATGCCTACATATAAGAAATGTGGATTTTGGAACTCTAAGCTATTTCCAATACTAACACACTATGCTTCTAAAACTGCTGTGTTTTACTTCTCAAATAATCAGGAATATACTGGACAATTATGACGTAGTTTCGATGCTAAATGGTTGCTTGAAGGTACAAACATAAATTGTCTGATAGATGTTCATTAGTATTTCAAATCGCGGTATACCAGTCATATGGGACACTTCTTCTTACTCAGCATTCGCCTACTGAAGGAGCAAGAAGTAGCTCTGAAACGTTGTGACAAAGAATAAAAGAAGTTGCCCTTCATAATAAGTGTCATGTATTCATGTTTTTCCAACTTCTAAATGTCTATCAATGACTTCACCCTTACTTGGCAATTGTTCTTTGAATACACTCAATACCACTCAAGTTTATTTACCATACTACATCACAAATCTTTGTTACATGTAGTTTGTAATGCTTTCTCAGGGACTCGTGATGAGCCGGGTTAGAATAGGTCTTCAGCAACCCTTGCTTGTTTTATGAGGCGACTATGCTTATTGTAAGGGGCAACTAATGGGATGGGGTGGTCAGTTTCGCTGATTTGCATGGATCAGTGCTCATGATATCAATCACTGGATTGTCTGGTCCAGACTCGATTATTTACAGACCACCGTCATATTGCTGGAGAATGGCTGAGTGAGGATTTAAACTTAAAACAAATAAACAAATTTTTTTAGGCTTGACATCAACAAACTCTGCATACTTCTACATGTTTAAGGGGGGCACGGGTGGCCCAGTCATCTAAGGCGGAGCGATTCGCTGTGCAGAGTTACGTCCCTTGGGCATGCCAGAAACCTATGATTGTGGGTTCGAATCCTGGTTTGGCCAAATTATGTTTCTAGGTTTGTCAGCACCATACCCGTGCTCGTGGGTTTCACCGAAGTAGTAAACGTCTCAGACCTGCATCACTTCGGGCTTTCCTCCCACATTCAGCTGACACGCCGCGATATAACTGGAATACTGTTAAAAGCGACGTTAAACCCAACTCACTCACTCACATGTTTAAGATTATGAGCACATGTTTATATGACCAGAGACTGTAAAATAAATGTATAATTAATTTGTGACACCGACAGTCCTATGTATCATCTTTAATAAATTCATCTGTCTATGTTGCAACCTGGTTTTGTTTGGTGCAACTTGGTTTTCATGTCAACATGCGCCTGGTGGAGGTTAAAATTAAGTTCCTTTAGTCAAATCCTGGTATGTTAATTGCTTAATTGGTCATAGATGTTTCTGGTCGGCGTGACTGTCTGGCTGAGCATGTTAATCAGTCATTGTCAATGAAGCTGTTTACAATCCAGAGAGATATGTTTGTGGGTGTAAGATGTGTTCCTTGCCACATGTCAAACTGTGATATAAACATTAGGCTAACAAGTACACTGGATCAACACTCAGGAAATAATTAATTTGACAGTAGGCTGAACATAAGGGTATTCTATGGTAATCCTGAATGGTATCAATCTCAAAGAAAAGGAAGGAGACTGTTTTTTTTATTATCTAGCACATGAAATGATATTCACCGAGGTCAGAGATGGATCAAAGTCACTGTTTTTGTTGCCACATGTGCGTTCCAAAGGGCGCGTATTAACGTCTTTGTCAGTCCCTCCTGTGGTATTCTTTCCCTGTTAATGTTTTTTTATCAGCAACTCGTGCTTGCCCTAACACTGGTCTAAAGGGACTGGGTGGTCAGTTGACTGGGTTGTACGTCATTGTATCCCGATGTTCATGACGTCAATCACTGGATTGTCTGGTTCAGGCTTGATTATTTACAGACTGCCGTCATATAGCTGGAATATTGCTGAGTTTCTATCTGTAGTAAGACTTCTTCCAAACTGAAATTTCGATATCAATATTCCTTTTGGTCCAATACAACTCATATCTCATTTTTGGAGGTCTTGGTAAAAAAATATGAAATATCCCCGCAAAGTGTTTCAAATAGTGAGTCTGTGACTTTGATCAATAGTCCAAATCGCATGTGTGGAAAATTTGTTTGATCTAGTAAGCTCAGCTAATAATAATCAAGTTTTCAGATTTGTCAATTTTCTAAGATATAGACTGAAAATCCAAAATGTCCTGCAAATTTGGTAATGATATAAATAAATATCCTATTGAAAGCATAAAATCATGTAAATGTCCTCAGAGCTACAGATAAGCTTTTGGTGTTGTGGGTATTTTACCCATGCATCTTAAAATCATTGGGTATCAGTAATTTTATCTGGGTATTCAAATTTCTGTTACCCACTAGTTTTTACACATGGGTATTTAAGTTAAATATTTAAAAACACTATTCATCTAGTCCCTGCAAACTGTTGTCATGTGGGTTCGAGAGCTTTATAGGACTCAAAAATACCGCGATAGTTCCACAAGAAAGTGTGATGGCAAATGATCATGATGTAACTGTCATCGTGGAGTTTGGCAAGGTTGACGGAATGTCCGTATATAATTTCAAAATAAGTTGCTGATTTGCTAATCGAATACGCAGGGTGACTTCACAATATTTTGATGATACGCACTAGTTTTATTTTTGTAGCGTATCTGTAATGTTCGTTGCGTATTTGATACGCTTGAATTATATTTCACTGCGTTTTTCTGCATTTCTGATGCGTATTTTACGCAGATACGCAGCTTATCTGGAGCTCTGGTCCTATTTCTATTTGTCCCTGTTTTCAAAGAATGCTTAGAGCCAGAGAATGGGCAAGTCTGCTCAAATTTCTTTTATACAGACTAATGCGTTATGAAAGCATAAGTTGTCCATGTGTCATAACTGGTTCATGCTTAAATTATATTATTTGTATTGGCAGAAAACACAAGTCGTCGAGACGGTCTCAGGATCGGGGTCTCAGCCCACCATCTCGGTATTCCACCAAGAAACACAACAGTCGTTCTAAGGCATACAGCAGTCATTCCTACAGGAGGGACTCCGTCAGTCCCTCCCCTAGTCCATCACGAAGTGGCTCTTCTTATTCCAACAACAGAAACAATCCACAAATTGAATATGCCTCAAGCTTAGCCGCTGAGTTGAGTAAGCATAAGCGAGCACGTGAAAATAGACGGTCGCGTAATGACAGGCCGATGCCATCAGATGTGAAAGTGAATCGTAGTGAGAGTCCAATAGTCATTCCGTCATCTCCTCCGGAACAGATGCCTAAATCTAGACATTCAATAACGCCACCTCCAAAGAAGCCAGAACGAGCTTTAGGACAGATAGAGGAAAACATTGTGATAAAAGTAGAGAATATTAAACGAGGTAGTGAGCATATTGAAGAGCGGCGTGTTGTGGAAGAGAGGAGGAGTGATAGGCTGGAGATGAGGTTAGATGAGAGGAGTGTACGGATGCCAAACCCGGAGGAGAACCGCCGCGCGTACCACCCAGGATCACTTACAAGGCTCCCCATGCCTCAGCTGTCTCCAGAAGACAGCGAGAGTGAGCGTGAGCGCAGTCGTAGTAGGAGTCCTTTCAGGTTTGTACATGCTAGCCCCCGTGAAGATCAGGGTTAGAATTGGTCTGCATCAACCCATGCTTGTATCCCCCTGTGAAGATTTGGGTTAGAATTCGTCTTCAGCAACCCATGCTTTTTGTAAACACGCTGCCTTTGATGCATGTCATTGTATCCCTATTACGTAGATCGATTATTAATTAGGCAATCACTGGTTTGTCTGGTCCAGACTTTAATATTTACAGACTTGCGTCATGTAGCTGTAATACTGCCGAGTATAGAACCAAAAGAAATTGTACATGCTAGGTTTCGTAGCCAGATATATAGTGTCTCTAGATATAGACAGTAAATTGTCAATAGTCTGGACCCTGTTAATCAAGAGACCCGCCTCGGCAGGAGTTGGGGGTGGTCGGGTAGTCAGGTTTTACTATACTTGGTACAATATGTTTTAAAAGTTTGTAGGAATACAGCATTCCTACCTGATGATACGACCATAGTCTGTTCTCTTTATTGTCAACTAGCAATGAGAGATCATCTTAGCTATTGATTTTACACAAGTCCCAAACTGTGGCCAGGGACCTCTGTGATCCAGAACTGTGGCCAGGGACCCATGTTGTCGAGAACTGTGGCCAGGGACCTCTGTGATTCAGAACTGTGGTCAGGGATCTCTGTGATCCAGAACTGTGGTCAGGGACCTCTGTAATCCAGAACTGTGGCTAGGGATCTCTGTAATCCAGAACTGTGGCTAGGGATCTCTGTGATCCAGAACTGTGTCCGAGGACCTCTGTAATCCAGAACTGTGGCCAGGGATCTCTGTGATCCAGAACTGTGGCCAGGGATCTCTGTGATCCAGAACTGTGGCCAGGGATCTCTGTGATCCAGAACTGTGGCCAGGGACCTCTGTGATCCAGAACTGTGGCCAGGGACCTCTGTGATCCAGAACTGTGGCCAGGGACCTCTGTGATCCAGAACTGTGGTCAGGGATCTCTGTGATCCAGAACTGTGGCCAGGGACCTCTGTGATCCAGAACTGTGGTCAGGGATCTCTGTGATCCAGAACTGTGGCCAGGGACCTCTGTGATCCAGAACTGTGGCCAGGGATCTCTGTGATCCAGAACTGTGGCCAGGGATCTCTGTGATCCAGAACTGTGGCCAGGGACCTCTGTGATCCAGAACTGTGGCCAGGGACCTCTGTGATCCAGAACTGTGGCCAGGGACCTCTGTGATCCAGAACTGTGGTCAGGGATCTCTGTGATCCAGAACTGTGGCCAGGGACCTCTGTGATCCAGAACTGTGGTCAGGGATCTCTGTGATCCAGAACTGTGGCCAGGGACCTCTGTAATCCAGAACTGTGGCCAGGGATCTCTGTGATCCAGAACTGTGGTCAGGGACCCCTGTGATCCAGAACTGTGGTCAGGGACCCCTGTGATCCAGAACTGTGGTCAGGGACCTCTGTGATCCAGAACTGTGGTCAGGGACCCGTGATCCAGAACTGTGGCCAGGGACCTCTGTTGTCCCGAACTGTGGCCAGGGACCTCTGTTGTCCCAAACTGTGGCCAGGGACCTCTGTGATCCAGAACTGTGGACAGGGACCTCTGTGATCCAGAACTGTGGCCAGGGACCTCTGTTGTCCCAAACTGTGGTCAGGGACCTCTGTGATCCAGAACTGTGGCCAGGGACCTCTGTTGTCCTAAACTGTGGTCAGGGACCTCTGTGATCCAGAACTGTGGCCAGGGACCTCTGTTGTCCAGAACTGTGGACAGGGACCTCTGTTGTCCCGAACTGTGGCCAGGGACCTCTGTTGTCCCGAACTGTGGACAGGGACCTCTGTTGTCCCGAACTGTGGTCAGGGACCTCTGTGATCCCGAACTGGGGCCAGGGACCTCTGTTGTCCCAAACTGTGGACAGGGACCTCTGTTGTCCCAAACTGTTGCCAGGGACCCCTGTTGTCCCAAACTGTGGCCAGGGTCCTCTGTTGTTCCGAACTGTGGTCAGGGACCTCTGTGATCCAGAACTGTGGTCAGGGACCCCTGTTGTCCAGAACTGTTGCCAGGGACCTCGGTTGTCCAGAACTGTGACCAGGGACCCCCGTTGTCCAGAACTGTTGCCAGGGACCCAGGGACCCAGGGTCTCCAGGGGACCATCCCAGACTATGTTTCTCAGAACTGGCTAGATTCACTGATTGGGAGAACTGAAGTTGACCACAAATGACATTTACATTTTATGATTAACTTGTCATATTATGATTATTTTCATTTTCCTCAGTTTGTCTGTCCCTCCCTCCAAGGGGGATTTTTTTTCTCTAAAATGATTTGAGTCAGAGAAAATGACATTTTACACACTGATGTTAACAGTCTTGATCTCAAATGAGTTCCAAAATTGGTGTTGTAAATTCCTTGTTGAGTTGTGGCCCTTGCTCCGTGCTTTTCAACTTAGTGCATACTGTATGAAATGGAGACAATTTCTCAGAAACTACTGAAGTTACATGAATGAAAGTTTGCATGCTTGACTAAGAGATACTTGTAAAGACCTAGTTCAAAAATGGGTGCCCTAAATTATACAGAGATACTGCCCTTGATCCATGTTCTTTTAGACCCACTAAGGTCCTGGGCCCCGTTCCTCAAAGCGATCTTAACACTACGATGATTGTAAGCCTATGTTAAAGTATGGGACTTACGATCACCTTAGCGCTATGATCGCTTTGAGGAACGGGGCCCAGGGTAGAATAGGTCTTCAGCAACCCATGCTTGCTGAAAAGCCGACTATGCTTGTCGTAAGAGACGACTAATTGGATCTGGTGGTCAGACTCGCTGACTTGGTTGAAGCATGTCATCGTATCCGAATTGAGTGGATCGATGCTCATGATATCAATCACTGGATTGTCTGGTCTAGACTCGATTATTTACAGACAGCCGTCATATAGCTGGAATATTGCTGAGTGCGGCGTAAAACAACAAACAAACAAACCAACCATGTTATTTTACTTGGTGCATAGTTTCTGCAATGGGGACAAGTTTTCTCAGAAACTACTGAAGTTTATTTAAGAGATACTTATCAAGACTGAGTTATTTTTCCCCCGAGAAGGGGCCTTTTATGTGCATTAGTTTCACATTTAGTCATTTTTTCTGATGACATAAAGTTGCCCAAGTCCTTATCTCTTAAGGCTTTATAGGACTCTACAGTTTATATTCACTACTATATGAGCAAACAAAATTCTAATGTGCCCATAGCAGGAGATAGTGATCACGCTATTTTTCTTTGTTACATGCGTTTTAGCTTGTCAAATGTGACTCTGGATTTTTGGATGATAAAATACTTTCTTCCATCTTACGCAGTGAGAGGAGGCTGACACCACCTCCCCCGCGTCCACGGGGCATATCAGATCTCCCGATGCCACCCGGTATGGATGAAAACTTCCAAGATGATGATGCAGACATGGACATCGAGCAGGAGGATGATTCAAAACCTGATGATGCACCCGCGAAATTTAAAAGGCCGAGGTGAGAGAGTTCTTAAAAATTGATTTTGATTTGAAATTATCCTATTTATGTGGTAAGGATGTCGGGGTCATGTTTCTTGTAAACCTGGTTCATGTAAAATAGATCTGTGGATAGGTATAAAAAATACCATGTTTGTCCCTGGGAACCTATTCGGATCAGAAAGGTTCCCAGCACCCATGGTTGTCCCCGTGGAGATTCCATATCAGAATCGGTTCCCAGCACTCATACCCATCACTGTGGAAATAACAGATCCACATAGTTTCTCAATCCCCCATGCTTGTCCCTGTGGAGATTACAACCTTAGCGTTACTACTGTTGTAAGTCTGTGTTAAGGTATGGGTGTTATGATCACCTAAGCACTAAGACTTTTAAAAACGCCACCCTGAATAGGTTCCCAGCACCCCCTGCTTTTCCCCGTGGAGATGACAGATCAGTATAGGTTCCCAGCACCCCATGCTTGTCCCTGTGGAGATAACAGATCACAATAGGTTCCCAGCACCCCATGCTTGTCCCCGTGGAGATGACAGATCAGTATAGGTTCCCAGCACCCCATGCTTGTCCCTGTGGAGATGACAGATCAGTATAGGTTCCCAGCACCCCATGCTTGTCCCCGTGGAAATGACAGATCAGTATAGGTTCCCAGCACCCCATGCTTGTCCCCGTGGAGATGACAGATCAGAATAGGTTCCCAGCACCCCATGCTTGTTCCTGTGGAGATAACGGATCACTATAGGTTCCCAGCACCCCATGCTTGTCCCCATGGAGATGACAGATCAGTATAGGTTCCCAGCACCCCATGCTTGTCCCTCTCAAGATAACAGATCAGTAGTCCCCAGCACCCTATGCTTGTCCCTCTCAAGATAACAGATCAGTAGTCCCCAGCACCTCATGCTTGTCCCCATGGAGATAACCGATCAGAATAGGTTCCCAGCTCCCCATGCTTGTCCCTGTGGAGATAACCGTTTAGAATAGGTTCCCAGCACCCCATGCTTGTCCCTGTGGAGATAACAGATCAGTAGTCCCCAGCACCCCATGCTTGTCCCTGTGGAGATAACTGATCAGAATAGGTTCCCAGCACCCCATGCTTGTCCCCGTGGAGATGACGGATCAGTAGTCCCCAGCACCCCATGCTTGTCCTGTGGAGATGACGGATCAGTAGTCCCAAGCACCCCATGCTTGTCCCGTGGAGATGACAGATCAGCATAGGTTCCCAGCACCCCATGCTTGTCCCTGTGGAGATGACAGATCAGAATAGGTTCCCAGCACCCTGTGCTTGTCCCCGTGGAGATATGATCATGTTTCAGACTGACTGAATGAGGAAGTATGACCATGATAATTGAAGAAATAATAACTATGTTTCAGGCTGTGTCTACAGCGGCGGACAGATGACAGAATCAAGGGAGATTGGGGAGAGAGGAGCGTGGACCTCTTCAAGATACTAGAGATCATTGGGGAGGGGACCTATGGCCAAGTGTATAAAGCCAAGGACAGATTCACAGGTACATGGTACAAAATGACCACAACACCATTAACATGGAAGGGGGCAGACTACACACATGCTGCAATAATCTTGGACGCGACGTTCAACCCCATTTCACCTCACCCCACCCTAGATTAAAGAACAGTAGCAGAACTTGATGATCCCCCCCCCCCCCCCGCCCCCCTTAATTTGTAAATGATTAGGGGCATTGAATGAAATGCTATGCCAAAAATGTGTCCCGTGTTTTTTGTTTTGTCAACATGTTGGGTACCCAGATCCAGTAAATAATATTGACTCTGTTGCAGATGACTTTGTGGCATTGAAGAAAGTGCGTCTAGAGAATGAGAAGGAAGGGTTTCCTATCACAGCTGTCCGAGAAATCAAGATTCTGAGACAGCTGCAGCATCCGAACATTGTCAACTTAAAGGAGATAGTGACAGACAAGCAAGATGTTCTTGACTTCAAGAAAGATAAAGGTTTGTGTCTTATGCTATATGGCAATTAGGAGTCCCTGGGTTGTGCAGAGTTGCATCCCTTAAGTATGCCAGGATCTTTTTATCAGGATTTTGAATAATGTTTTATCCCACATTCAACTGATGCGCCGTGAAATACTGCTCGAAGATGTATTTACACATCTCAGTCATTCTCTAGCTTACTGTTACTTGGACTCCGTGCTGATTCTGGGTCCTCAACCTATGCTGGTTGTAAGAGGTGACAAAATGGATCGATGACCTGCTTGACAGCATGTCATCGAATCCCGAGGTGTGGTACAACAAATTTTTGTGACTGCAAATTTGTTAAAATCTGATGATTTCCCCCAAATACACCTCCAAAATATGGACCATGCTCCATTGCAATGAAGTTTCAGCTGAAAAGGAAATATCCATTCTCATCCCTTCATATGGCTGGAATATTGGAATTTTGCCGAGGTCTGCGTTAAACAAGAAACATCGGTTGCACGGAACTAGAACCCATTCAACCCTGGGCAGAACGTGTTCCCAGTATCCCATCCAGTACCTCTTAAATCTGACTACCCGTGAAGATTCCGAGGTAGAATAGGTCTTCAGCAACCCATGCTTGCCGTAAAAGGTGACTATGCTTGTCGTAAAAGGCGATAATGCTTGTCGTAAAAGGCGACTAACGGGATTGGGTGGTCAGGCTCGCTGACTTGGTTGATGCATATCATCGATCCCAATTGCGTGGATCGATGCTCATGATATCAATCACTGGATTGTCTGGTCCAGACTCGATTATTTTACAGACCACCGTCATATAGCTGGAATAATGCTGAGTGTGGCGTTAAACAACCAACCAACCAACCAACCAACCTCATAAATCTGACTGAAATGAGGACCAGGTGGTCACAGTTTGATTGTGTTTCACAGTACCCTGTTGTCATGGATAATTGTAAATGCCCTTTGTCTTGCCAGATTCTTTCATTCTTTGTCTGATCCTAGCATGTATCATAAACAGGGATGGATATAACAAAGAACGTCTATTAGTCCGAACAGTGATAACATACAGCAATACCCCAAAATGGATTTCTTGTTGCCCTTTGGATACATTTAAGATTAACAAGTGGTGCAGGCTAGCGGGCATGTGCTAATTGCCATCCCTGAATAAACAAGGAGTGTGTGGTGAGAGTCATTATGCCTTCTATTTTGAAGTTTTAGACATTCTGAAATGTCTGAGTTTCCCTTGCAGGTGCCTTCTATCTGGTGTTTGAATATATGGACCATGATCTCATGGGCCTGCTGGAGTCAGGCTTCGTCACCTTCAAAGAAGAAAATATAGCATCATTTATGAAGCAACTTTTGTATGGTTTAGATTATTGTCATAGAAAGAATTTTCTTCACAGAGATATAAAGTGTTCGAACATTTTGCTGAATAACAGGTAAGTGATCTTCTTTCTTGACTTCAAACATTTATTCATTGAAAAAGCATGATGAAATACTTCAAGAATTTACAAAAAAGAATGTAATATGGGTATCTTTAAATTAAATTGCTGATACTGATATTGTGTTTTTGTGTCAGTGTAGTTGTGTATCATTGGTAACAACAGAGTGGATATTTGTTCATGCTGGTTTCCCATTGTCAGCTGTCATTTATAGCTGTCACTGATTGTTAGACAACACTCCCTGCAAATCATTGGCTTGTTCTACCAAAGATCTGCCTTTTGTTCTTCCCGTAGTACAATGTATGTATGCAGTCTCACCTGTATCCACTCGTCCAAAGCCTTTCTAATTTTTTATGGCCTGGCGAGATCTGCTTGTACTAGTCCATAATCTAAGACAACTATTTACTGAAAATCATGCCAAAGTACAAGTTCGGGCAAGTAAAGTCAAAAGTTCCTTACAGACTGTATGTAAGTATTCTGGTGTTCCTCACACGTTGCTGGAAGTACACCTAAAACTATGCTCAGTGTGACCAAGAATATGGTTAACAACAATAGGTTAACAACTATATAGCATCTGTCTCTTCCAAGTAAATAATGTAGTCATGTGTTCCTTCCCTTATGAAAACATCTCCCCAATGGTTAAATTGTCGTTACCTGTGGAAATACACATAACCTCACCAGCAGTGTGTCATCAGTGTCAGCTGTTGGAACATAGAACTGATGCTGTGTGTTTTGACAGAGGCCAGATCAAGTTGGGAGATCTGGGTCTGGCTCGCTACTACCATGCCGACGACCGTGATCGCCTCTACACAAACAAGGTGATCACGTTGTGGTACCGCCCGCCGGAGTTGCTCCTAGGAGAGGAAAGATATGGTCCACCCGTTGATGTTTGGAGTTTGGGGTGAGTTCACATCCCACTCCCGTGCACGTGATCGCGGGAATTACGTGTTGACATAGAATCGTCGAACAAAAACAAATATGACTTTTAACCAGTCACAGTATGGCATTTATGATATATGTATCCATTCTCACTTCACACACGATTTTCACTGAAATTAATTAAAACAATAGCAAAAGGAATTTTGAATAAAATTAATAAAATAAGTTACAAACAGAAGTCCAGATATACAAAGAACACTTTTTATAGCCAGACAGTGTAATTACATGACTAATTTGCGTACTTCAGTATGGATTTGTTGACATGGTATTTCCGGTGTTACGCACTCATGGTTATGTCTTTCCATGGGGGGGGGGCGGTCGGGTAGCCTAGTGGTTAAAGCGTTCGCTTGTGACGCCGAAGACCCGGGTTCGATTCCCGACGTGGGTACATTGTGTGAAGCCCATTTCTGGTGTCCCCCGCCGTGATATTGCTGGAATATTGCTAAAAGCGGCGTAAAACCATACTCACTCACTCACTCACTTTCCATGGGGGAAAACACCCCCTTCTACACAGCTGTGTTTTTTTAGAAAAAAAAGCGCACTATACTCAAGAAAATACGGTATGTGGAGGTGATGGGCAGACCAGGTTTCACCATTGGCTCAAGCCAAAAACCAGTTTTGATGCCCCACATGGTTACAATGTATGAAACTGTAGCCATCGTGTCTGAAATATTGCTAATGTCAATGCTCCATGCTTTGAGCAATTTCAGTTTGTGACATGGCATGACAGATTAACTACAGTTAGTAATTTGGTGTTTTAACTACTTTTGAGAAGAATTATTGGAATACCAACTCAATTTGGTCCCTTCCATATCTTAATCATATGAAATTTGTTAATCCTGATATTTGGCCCCAAATGTGTGACTAAAGTCTGTAAAATTAAAAATTCCAAACTTTTGAACATTTTCCCAATTCAGTCATATCTTCATTTTGCGAACCTGGCTGTTTCACCAATAACCAATGTTAAAGATAACAACATGTTAATCTTCAAAATGTTAAGTGAATAGATGAATTAAAAAAGTACACGTGTTTAAGGCGGCTTCATACTTGATGAAGTTACAGAAGTACCATCCTGTTTGAAGCCTCAGAACTGCCAACAAGCTACAACTATTTGCTTCAAATTTCAAATTAAAGTCTTTTGTTTCCCCGATTTCTTTCCTATTCTGCACCAAAGTTATCAAATCAAGCTAGAAAACCAGTCTCTTCAGGAAGTGTACTGCAGAACTCCTCTGTAGCACTATGAGCAACTGT
Source organism: Haliotis rufescens (assembly GCF_023055435.1). Taxonomy (NCBI): domain Eukaryota; kingdom Metazoa; phylum Mollusca; class Gastropoda; order Lepetellida; family Haliotidae; genus Haliotis; species Haliotis rufescens. The sequence goes on along the minus strand of NW_025963780.1, from coordinate 36,836,736 downwards.
GAGACTGATGGCATGATGTATATTTCAGGTGTATCCTGGGTGAACTGTTCACACGTAAGCCGATCTTCGCGGCAGTGCAGGAGTTTGCCCAGCTTGAGCTGATCAGCAAGACATGTGGCTCCCCATGTCCCGCCAACTGGCCGGATGTCATCAAGTTGCCGCTCTTCCATACATTCAAGCCAAAGAGACAGTACCGGCGAAGGCTCAGGGAGGAGTTTTCCTTGTAAGTACTGTAGAAGGAACCTCGGGGTCGGGTGAAACGGGGTTTACCTTCATGTTGAAGATTACTGCACTTGCATAGCGACATGCGTGTGTTTGGCTGCTTGTACATGTCTGGACTTATGCCCCGATTCGCTGTGCAGAGTTGCGTCCCTTGGGCATGCCAGAAACCTATGATTGTGGGTTCGAATCCCGGTTCGCCCCAGTTATGTTTCTAGGTTTGTCAGCACCATACCCCTGCTCGTGGGTTTCACCGAAGTGGTAAACGTCTTAGACCTGCGTCACTTCGGGCTTTCCTCCCACATTAAGCTGACACGCCGTGATATAACTGGAATAATGTTAAAAGCGGCGTTAAACCCAACTCACTCACTCACTCTAGCCAGTTTTAAAGTGCTTGCCCACTGAGATACCATGCTGCAGTTTAGCGTGGATACCCCACTCAGACACATACCAACTCCGATACGGCTAGTCATTATTTTATCCCCTTAATGCTGAGCATCATATTTGGTCGTATCTTTTTCATTGTGCACATTTAGACAATATTGTGTTTGTAAATTTAGTAATTATGTTAATACAGACATTTTGGTGATGCACTTGTGTGATGTGGAAGCATGACTTACTCCAACCTGAAGTGTTAAAAACTAAGGGAGTCCTTAACTTTTGCTGCTTCGAATCTAAGTACCCATTAAATATTATCCCCTGGACTTTCATGCTTACATTTGAACACTGAAACATTCAGCAAGGAGGACCTTGTCATGAAGAAAACAGAACTTTGCCAGTTTTAGAGTACTTATGCCCTGTTACGTTGTGTTCCAGCATCCCAAAGGCAGCTCTGGACCTGATGGACCATATGTTGGAGCTGGACCCATCGCGGCGCTGTACCGCGGAGCAGGGACTACAGTGTCCCTGGCTCAGAGACATCAATCCTGCTGCCATACCCCCTCCAGAGTGAGTACCCCAACTCAGTATTTGTCATGGGCATCATTGCATCACCCAATAACTTACTAGCATGATGGGGTGTCATTGCATCACACAATTACTTACTAGCATGATGGGGTGTCATTGCATCACACAATTACTTCATGGCATTTTAGGGTGTCATTGCATCACAATAACTGAATGGCATGATGGGGTGTCATTGCATCACAATTACTTAATGGGGTGTCATTGCATCACACAATAACTTACTAGCATGATGGGGTGTCATTGCATCACCCAATTACTTCATGGCATTTTAGGGTGTCATTGCATCACAATTACTGAATGGCATGATGGGGTGTCATTGCATCACAATTACTGAATGGCATTGTGGGGTGTCATTGCATCACCCAATTACTTCATGGCATGATGGAGTGTCATTGCATCACCCAATTACTTCATGGCATGATGGGGTGTCATTGCATCACAATTACTTAATGGGGTGTCATTGCATCACACAATTACTTACTAGCATGATGGGGTGTCATTGCATCACACAATTACTTCATGGCATTTTAGGGTGTCATTGCATCACAATTACTGAATGGCATGATGGGGTGTCATTGCATCACAATTACTGAATGGCATTGTGGGGTGTCATTGCATCACCCAATTACTTCATGGCATGATGGGGTGTCATTGCATCACCCAATTACTTCATGGCATGATGGGGTGTCATTGCATCACCCAATTACTTACTAGCATGATGGGGTGTCATTGCATCACCCAATTACTTCATGGCATGATGGGGTGTCATTGCATCACACAATTACTTACTAGCATGATGGGATGTCATTGCATCACACAATTACTTACTAGCATGATGGGATGTCATTGCATCACACAATTACTGAATGGCATGATGGGGTGTCATTGCATCACACAATTACTTAATGGCATGATGGGATGTCATTGCATCACACAATTACTTCATGGCATGATGGGGTGTCATTGCATCACAATTACTTCATGGCATGATGGGGTGTCATTGCATCACACAATTACTTAATGGCATGATGGGATGTCATTGCATCACACAATTACTTCATGGCATAATGGGGTGTCATTGCATCACAATTACTTCATGGCATGATAGGGTGTCATTGCATCACAATTACTTCATGGTATCACAATTACTGAATGGCATGATGGGATGTCATTGCATCACACAATTACTTCATGGCCTGATGGGGCATCATTGCATCCCACAATTACTTCATGGCATGATGGGGCATCATTGCATCACACAATTACTTAATGGCATTATGGGGCATCATTGCATCACACAATTACTTAATGGCATTATGGGGTGTCATTGCATCACACAATTACTTAATGGCATGATGGGGTGTCATTGCATCACACAATTACTTCATGGCATGATGGGGTGTCATTGCATCACACAATTACTTAATGGGGTGTCATTGCATCACAATATCGATGCTCATGATATCAATCACTGGATTGTCTGGTCCAGACTCGATTATTTATACAGACTGCCATCATATTGCTGGAGTGTGGCTTTAAACAACAACCAAACGAAAAACATTGCATCACGATACATAATGTCATGTTTTGACTGCATCATCTGATCACATAACAAAGTTCTCAAAATATTAAGTGAACAAAAGAATTGCCTCACAATACCTGTTTCCTGGACCAGTGTTTCCATTGTACTGTTAGGTTGCAAACTGTCAGTTTTGAAAATATTTTGGGGTTTAAAAATATTTTGGGGTTTAAAAATATTTTATTGACAAAAACTAAATTGAGCCATTTACTAATTTCTCACTTCTCTTTAGGGTTGCTCATGTGGGCTGTAACTTATGTACTTTTGTTCTTCAGCTTGCCAAGAGACCAGGATTGCCACGAACTGTGGTGCAAGACAAGAAAGAAACAGTTACGAGAACAGCAGCGCAAGGAACAGGAACAAGGCGGACCCGTCTCCAAGAACAGCACACCCCAGCAACCACCGCGGCAGGAGAGAGGAGGAAGAGACACAAGTAGTTCCCAGAGATCAGCAGATTCAGGGCGAGGGGACCGACGCACATCTGTCAGTGATAGCAAGTCTACAAGTTTGTTTGGCAACAATAGCTCAACCAAAGACCAACACAGTATTCCCGGATTGGATGCGGCTGGTAAGGACAAAAACTCTGGCGCCGGGGACGCTCTGCCTGCCATGGAGCGGCAGAGCTCTCTGGAGGCTAACAAAGTGAATGCAGCCAATCTGGCGCAACTGATTCAGCTTGCACAAGGAGAAATCAGTGTATCACAGATAGCAAAAAGCTTGAACATTACTGTGGATCAACAGACATCTCAGCTGTTGGATAATCTGAAGCAACAGCTTCTCATGGCCGCACCACCTCAGAGTAAACAGGGTTTGGGTGGTTCGAATCCGAACTCCCAGGGGTATGGTTCACAACCTGTTGACATGTATGACCAGGCAGGTGCAGGGCCTGGGGCTGCTTATGGAAGTGGGTACAATTCCGGTGGGGGCTCCTCTACATTCGTGTCCCAGACCTCCGTCGAGGAGAAAACCTCTTCCGATAAGAATGCAGGGGTAAAGGCAGCACTAGCTCAACTTCTTGCCGAACAGGGAATAGGGGTGGTGGCTGGGTCGAAGGTGATGGGGGGTAGTGATTCTGACAGTAGTGGTGGGGCAGGGGGTTACAGGTCGGTCAAGAGCTCATTTGGGGCTTCGGAGTCCGGGCATGGGTACAGCAGCCAGGGCTATGGCTATAATGTTCCCAAGTCGACAGCGCCAGGAATGACAACAGACACTCATAAGACTGATGCCCAGGGCAGGAGCACGATGGCGGCCGTCACAAGCACGACCATGTCTACAGGTGGGCCCCCCATTCACAAACAGTACAGCTACGGGTCGGATGATTCAAAGGGAAGTGCAACAAGTGAAAGTTATGGCTACGGATCACAAGGCCCTCCTCCCACTCAGCAGGGGATGGATGGTACCGGGAGTTCGATCAAGGCGAAAGTTCAAGGTTACTTTGACCAGTACAAGGCACCGCCCCCAGGAATCCCCCCGCCAGGTAGTGGCATGCCCCTTCCTCCTCCAGGCTTCAGTCGAAGTGGGTACTCCGTCCCCCCTCCCGGACAGAGCGTCCGTCACTCTAACCAAGGTGCTGGAAACATGCAATCAGGGCCTGCACCGATGATGCAAAACTACCCAGGGCCCCAGGGACAGTATAATCCTGGTCAGAGCGGCTGGAGATAGTACAGACGACCCCGCCACAACTGTTATTCCATGGCAAGGCAACTGGAGTTGATTGTCAATGTTTTGGGGGTCATCTTTTGTTAGATGAATATTGAGTATTATGATTCTTAACTTAAGAATAAGTCAGGGAATGGTTGCTTGAGATGAGTTAATTTTTGAGGATATATGTTCAGTCTGATGACAGTACCATGATTTGTACATATGAGATTTTTACTGTTTACATGGTTTAGGTATATGTTGATACTCTGCTCATAGCCAGCGTCCCAACAGTCTCTGGCTGTCTTTGATGAAAAGGCTGCAAGGCCATTACTGTCACTGCATCTCAAATCATTTTGTGCAAATAATTCAGAATTAGGTTTGTCCTCATTCTGATGTCACTGATCTGTACACATCAGGAAGAATAACACACCTGCAGTTTATACAACTATGAACGAATCCCATTGACTGCAGACACTTTTTTTGTGAACAATTAGTCCTGCGACATAGGACCGTGTTTACTGTGTCATTGATGATGGTCTTTTTCATGCTGTCGGTCGATGACATGCGTTCAGCTGTCAAGCATATTCAACAGTTGATCTACACGTTTATGTGAAGGAAAATATTTCTCAAAGTTCTTCATACAAGAGACACAATCTGTAAAATGACCATTATATTTTGCTGGTTGTTTGGCTCGGTCTGACATGTCTTAGGTTTGCAGACCTAGTACAGACATTCGTGCCAAGAATTAATCAATGAACAGTTCACCATGCTTTGATCACGAAATGAAAAGTGTTTTACAGAGGTTGAATGTACATTTGTTGGACATGTACATGAGTTGTCCTGCATTGCTTCAAGTGCTGCAGTCTCTTCTCCTGTACCATGGTTCCAGATCAGTAAAAAAGCGACAACCTTGAGTAAGTTTTTCCAGATATTTGGCTTAGTTTCATAAGCCACTAGTCTGAAATGAGTTGTAAACTTGTTGGGCTCAACACTCGGTGTTGATCCTGTATCAAACCTGTTCTCTATCGAAAGAATGTATGTGATATGACTTGGGTATCATTTGCTACCCTTCAATTTTCTCTGATCATTAATGTCGGTGGTGAAATTGCACTGACATATAAACAATTATGTATCTTTTATGTAGTGTTACAGCTTTGTTTCTTACTTTGCTCCGAGTTATGTTGAAGCACTAAGATACACTCCCATGGAGGCAATAGTCACTTCGGTCCTCTTCCATCATAGAATTTACTTAGTGTTTGAAATTAAGCATGAAAGTAATGGGTCCTTATATGACGCTTATTATAATAATTGATTACTGGGGTCACTAGAACCAATACTACAGTACTACACATCAAGGAACCCAGAGCCCCTCTTAATTTTCTGACAGTGCAAAGAAGTTGTAATTCAGACAACCTGTTGAGATTGAAATGGATCAAATTTGACAGAAGCGTGATTCATCTATAATGAAGAGATTGTTTCAATTCAAAAATGATTATTTCATGGGAAGTTTCTTGTATGTTTATGATGAGCTGAATCTTATTGGTACGTCTGCTACATAATCAAAGAATAATGAGTTCCTGATAACAAGTTTTTTAGATTCAGCTCTGTTTGAATGGTGCGCTCTTCATTTTCATGGGCTTTTCTTGTGCATTGTACATTCAAACCTCCAGTTTCAAATATTTAGACAAAAAATAATCAAATTAAGAGTATAATTGAATTATTTGGACAAGCCTTGAAAGTTCATCTAAGCAATAGATCATGTTGGTAAACACTTGATGTGATATGGAAATGGTTAGTTTTATGTCTTTTATAAATTGTGTTGGCTGCTTTGAGTATTCATTTCAGTAAGACTCGCTCTGTTCGCTGTCAGTTTGCCATGCTTTGGTGAACGATGTCACGTGATTGGTGTCTGTCAATTATTACTCGGTGACATTGTACTATTAAGCAATTGAATAAAAACATACTTGTCAGAATTGCGTTGGTGGTTTTTATGAATTAATTTTTAATTTGTATTTGCTATTTACTCTTACCCACATTATTTTCGTGCTTGTGAAATTTTGTAGATCAGAAATAATGTCCGATTGTTACAGTCTTTGGTCAAGTGAGTTAAATGATTGAGATTAAGTTGTTATATTATTACCATGCTGTATGTTTTTTGTGCAGATTATGATTTGTCACTTTTCATATGCATTGTTTAAACATTTGTGGGTATCTTGATTTTGTTTATGTAATATGTGAATGATATGTGAATGTGTCTGAACATGTTCTTATGTTTTGGTCATCGGTTTCCAAGTTACTTAAGACGGAGTTACCTCCCTTAGTGGTGCAGGATCTGTTATTCATCTGTTTGTGCCTGTGGCATCCATCAAAGTTGTATCAACCGGCATCACTTGGGATTGTTTTTACTTTTCACTTTCCAGTTAGGCTGACGTGATTTTGAAAATACTGTTTCAAACTTGTTGCAACTCTGATTGATTCTTTTTTTTTTTACCCCTGGGATTCTAATCAAGTAGGTTTAGGTGTCTTTCAATGAGTGATAACAGGTTACACTGTCATCCGAAAGAAAAATGGGATACCCTGTGGGGATTCCGAGTAATAATAGGTACTCTGCAGCTTATCTTGGTAAACGAGGCCACTGTATGGATCGGATGGTCAGGTTCAGATGGCATGGGTTGTTGCTCACAATATCACTCACTGGTTTGTCTGGTCCAGACTTGATTATTTATTTATTTATTTATTTATTTGCCATAAAAGGCAACGCTGCTTGTCGTAAGAGGCGACTAACGGGATCGGGTGGTCAGGCTCGCTGACTTGGTTGCTGCATGTCATTGATCCCAATTGCGTGGATCGATGCTCATGATGTCAATCACGGGATTGTGTGGTCCAGACTCGATTATTTACAGACTGCCATCATATAGCTGGAATATTGCTGAGTGTGGCGTTTAACAACAAACAGTGGTTTAGGGCACACAACTCACCAAGCTCCTTCCCAGCGCGTGACACCTTCGTTACACTCTCGGTAACATCGCTGCCACCAGTGTGGGTGTGGCCGTTAAAAGAATCTTGAGATTTGCCCTCTAACCCCAAATCTAGTAATGTTTATACTTTTGTTTGTTTCTTTCGGAATGCCATCATATTTCATTTTGAAAAGGGCATTCGGGTAGCCTAGTGGTTAAAGCGTTATCTCGTCACGCCGAGGACCCTGGGTTCGATTCCCGACATGGGTACAATGTGTGAAGCCCATTTCTGGTGTTCCCCGTCGTGATATTGCTGGAATATTGCTTAAAGCGGCGTAAAACCAAAACTCACTCACCCATTTTGAAAAGGTTTACGACTGACCATGTTTTCCAGATAAATTTACATTGTTGTTTTAATAATCATATTGATTCGAGATTGCAGACTAACGGAAAATCAACCAACTTCTCCCTTACATTCTTACTATTTTAATTAAAGATGATAGTTTTAATGAAATAAAAATTCAAATTGACAAAGAAAGAAAGTAATTTAGCAGCGGTAATTGCATTCGGCGTCACGCCAGTCGTCACTTGTTTGTAAACATAACGGTCATTCGGTTGCGAGTTCCAACTCCAAGCATGGTTGGGGCCACCTATCACAGTGGGGAGTTTTGACTGATGGCAGCGATAGTGTAGAGAGCTCCGCAAACGGACTCGCTGTGAGGAGCTTGACAACTCATAGGGAAGAGTTGTGTCCCTTAGCTGTTGAGATCTACTGGTTTGGGGTTTCTATTGCAGTTTCAGAACTGTATTTGTGCCTGTCGTTTCTGAGATATTGTAAAAGTCAAGAACTTGTTACTTGGGGCTTCCCTTCCTTGTTAATGACACGTCATGATATGACACGTTCTTTCTAACTCCTTGACAAAACACAGCTGGGGTGCTGTGATACAGAAGGAACCATGATTTCAAAGATTTCAGAAATAAGAGACTTGATAACAAGGGTCTAGCTTCTCCACACTTATTGCAGGGCCAAAACAACTCTGAAATACAATCTGTTTGCAATATATATTTTTCCACTTTTTGGGGTAAAGTTTCAAAGGATAACAAAAGCTGTTTTTTGTCTCTGAAATGTTGGGAGTTAAATCCAACACCATTACATTGTCAGAGTGGGAAATGGGCTTGAAGTCTTGATCATGCCAACAAAATGGTAATTAAGACAATTTGTGTTAGGATATTTATCAACAGAATGAAGCATATTGTGTATCGTGTCATCAAATTAATGTTTGTTTGGGTGAATTGTTTCAGCCTTAAGTTGTTTAGTCTGTGTATTTGAGAAGAAGTGTGACAAACGTGATCAGAAATATGGACATGCTTTAAGAGAAGACGTCCTCGCAACAAGATTTTTTTCTGATGGTGACTAGTTAAGTATGCGAGACTGGATATCTCTGAAGAGGTGAACCTCCCAGGTTTGACATTGCCCTCATTGATCTTCAGCCTTCAGTGTAGGGGGCAGACTTAAAAAACAATCCTGTGAAGACCTGTGTGATGATACTCACTTCATGGCGGAACGATTCCAAGATTCACGGGCGGAACGGTTCCAAGATTCACGGGCGGAACGATTCCAAGATTCCTGGGTGAAACGATTCCAAGATTCCTGGGTGAAACGATTCCAAGATTCACGGGTGAAACGATTCCAAGATTCACGGGTGAAACGATTCCAAGATTCACGGGTGAAACAAGGAATCGAGGACACAATTACCTTATTGCCGAGTTGACAAATCTTGATTCCAAATTTCCTAATAGGTTTGATGATTTTTTTTAAAGGGAATATTGTTTGTAACAAATGTTCCTTGTTTTAAAACTTGAATGAATGTATTACTTTGCACTTCTTTAGTGTGGCATTCCTTGGTACCCTGTTCTTGTAAGGGGTGACTTATCAGGTTCAGGGGATGACTGTACATGACCATGTTGATTGTGTTTGTTGTACGTCATCACTGGATCATAGCACATGTCAAGCAATGGTTTGTCTGGCCGAGACCTCCCTGGAAAATGTCAGTACATGTTGACTTACGGATTTCAGCTTCTATATCTTTTCAATGCATTGTTGGGGGCGTGGGTGGCCCAGTCATCTAGGGTGCTACAATTCACTGTGCTAAGTTGTCCCTTGATTTTAAAAGCCTGTGCCCCATGGGGATTCTGGGTTCAATTTGGTCCCAAGCAACCCAGGCTAGTCAAAGAAGTGAGCAAATGGAGCAGGTAGTTGGGTTCAGTGACTTGGTTTGCGTGTCATCTTACTCCCAGTGGTGTGGATTGTTGCGCATATCAATCACTGTATTGTCTGGTCCAGATTTATTTACATGCCACCACCATTTAGATGGAATATTTCAGAAGGGGGTGTCAAAGAAACTTTGAAGCCCACTGTGATATTTCTTTAATATTGCTAACTATGGCATAAAACAACATTCACTTAGTGTTTGCTTTATTATATACTTCTCAACTTTTGATTGGGATAATCAGATATGCCATTCTATTTTAATATACACTTGACGTAATATTAGAATCACTTTTGTGTATCATGGAAATTGTTGTAGTATGCATTCGTTGAAGGTCTTTTTATTATGTTGTATTTTGTATTATATTATATTCTTTGAAGTTGTGAACATGTTGTTTAGCTCACTGTTGGGTGTTTGTGAACTTGACCAAAGACTTGTTGTATGTTAGAGTATTTTCTTCTAACTTAGTGGTTTTCAGTATAGGGCCGAACATGCAGATGCCCACTCTAAGAGAGACTTGCTAAAGACTGTGTTCATGTGATAAACTTGAATTTGAACTGGTTCAAGTCACAGACTCTGGACAATCATCCAATAATGGATAATGTTTTCTGTGTGGGGAAATATTCATTGGAGATGGAGTGTGTTAAATCTGGACACTGGACTAAGCAACGTGAATCTAAATTTCCGAAGAATATTAGAAAATTCAAGGATGAAAAAAGCGATTGTGCATTTCCTGCGATGGTACTAGTGTACAAGGATAACTGGGAATAATTGAGACGGTCCCCATGCAATCAGCAAGCGTTTGTGCTGCCGTTAAATTTGTGCCGAAATAAGGTGGGTTCGATGTATATGCTGAGTAGATTTATGCATCTGCCTTTTTGCAGATGTCTTAAAATAAAGACATTTTTATCCCTCATAACAGCATGAAGGATGTGTCAACTTGACTAGAAATTGTTTAATTTAATTTTCATATTGCATTATTTGCTAAATAAGTCATGCTTTCTTTAAAATTTAGAGATGTTTATCTTTGTAATTGTTTGATATTTTAATTGTTTTTAAATGTAATGAAAGTCAAGTTGACATTCTCTAATACGCGTTCATAGGCCTCCCTACGCCAACTTTGTTGGTCGTGAAAGTTGATCACTAAGATATGATTGTGCTTCCACAAGAAGACTGTAAACTCTTTGCTTTCATTATTCTTTTGTAGTTTTACAAGTTAAAACGGAAAAAAAAAATTCTGTAAGCAAATTTCCCGCATGTAATGTTGCTAAAAGAGGCGTAAAACCACTCTTCTTAAGCGAATTGCATACTTTATCATATCACCTGAAGTCTTCTTTTATGTAAGCTAATCATTTCTGAGTAGCAACCCAGTTGGGTTCAATTCCTACCTGGCTTAGCAGTTTGTTCTTGATGCTGAGAATCGACCACCATCATAATGTTTAAAAATGGAAAATGTTGAATCAGTTTCTTTTTCAATCAAATTTCATTTAATCAAAAAGTTAGATATATTGAAAGCAATTTCATTACAAGTGTCGAATTTGTGCATCTTGAATAACTGGCAAGTCAGTTAACCTCCACTATGGACCGTCTGCTGATTGTCGACTCTGGATGTAGCTGTTGCTGCTGCTGCAGTGATCCTGTGCTAGAAGAATTAAGGTAAGTGGAAACACAACGCAAAACATCCACCACCACCATAGAACACAGTGTTAGGGAGGGGGGATGCGGGACTATTTAAGTGGGCAGTAACAAGGCAGGACACACAAGGTATTAGACCAAGCACCTTACCTTGTTTAACTGGACACGTTGCTGTAGGATTTACAATTTGTATGCCAAAATATTTTGTTAATGAAAAGGATCTTCCTTACGTTTAAGTAGAGGGACCTGCCTGTCTTGCCAGTATAAGGATTGTTCTCAGTAGGGGGGAATGTCTGCCCTTGCCAGTATATGGACTGTTCTCTGTAGGGGGGAGACTGCCTGTCTCACCAGTATAAGGATTGTTCTCTGTAGGGGGGAGAATGCCTGTCTCACCAGTATAAGGATTGTTCTCAGTAGGGGGAATGCCTGTTTCACCAGTATAAGGATTGTTCTCTGTAGGGGGGAGAATGCCTGTCTCACCAGTATAAGGATTGTTCTCAGTAGGGGGAATGCCTATCTCACCAGTATAAGGATTGTTCTCAGTAGGGCGGGAATGCCTATCTCACCAGTATAAGAATTAAGGTTTGATCAGAATTTGTCCAATTTGCGTGCTTTTTACCTTCATATGGTTTTTCTTGATTTGTTTGTTGGAATGGGCTTGTTTCCCGGAATAGGGTTGTGAGTCGGGAAAGGGTGGTTTGCTGGAATGGGTTTGTTTTGCCGAAATAGGGTTGATTGCCTGCACAGGGTTGGGTACTTGACCAACATTTTGAGGGACATTCCTGCCTGTCAAGGAAAGGAAGGGTTTATCTCTTTCCTCCTCTCTTCTTTCCTCTCTTCCCCCCTCTCTTTCCCCCCCCCCCCCCCTCCCCCTCCCCCAAGATAAGGGTCATTCTGCCACAATAGGTGAAGACACCTGCTGATAGTGGGACACATGGCAGATGGGCTTACGTGGGATTAGGGATGTGCTTGTGCATATTGATAGCAATTGTAATACACTGATAGTCTGACATCGTTCATCCCAAATTTTGATTTGGATGACTGTTTCTCACGCAAACAGAATCAGCTTTTATGAAGGGCATGGTGACTGATGTCACACAAGATAGGGTATAAGAAGTTACATGTAGAGCAGCCCATGTACCTCCCTGGAAAATGTCAGTACATGTTGACTTGTGGATTTCAGCTTCTATATCTTTTCAATGCATTGTTGGGGGCATGGGTGGCCAAGTCATCTAAGGTGATGCAATTCACTGTGCTAAGTTGTCCCTTTGGTACTCCAGAAACCTACGATCGTGGGTGTGAATCCCAGTTCGCCTCCCCGTTCGCCTCAATCATGTTTTCAAGGTTTGTCACCACCATGCTTATGTGTTTCACCAAAGTGGTAAATGTCTGAGACCTGCATCACTTCAGGCTTTCCTGACGCATTAAACTTACATACTGTGATGTAACTGGAAAACTGTTCCAAGAGACGTTAAACCCAACTTACTCACTCCATGCATTGTTTTTGGTACAGGTGGTAATAGTCAAGTGAAGGTACTGACTAGAACCTGGACTGAAACATTGTGTTTTACAAAAGACGTTGAGATCCAGAAGTCAGTCTTGTTTTTCCTAAAGACACTACAGTTTCGATATGTCACAGATATCTTAGTACCTGCAAAAAACATTGCTCAGTAAAAATGCAAAGTTGTCGATCTTTAGTAGTTGGACACATGATGATGCCGACTCTTTAACAATTTATTTTGATCCTGAAAGTATTTCTTATGGTCAAGTTGGACTAACATTTATTTCCCCAGAATAAAGTGATCATATTTAAGATTATTTATCTACAGAATGAAATCCAAAAGGAGCCAAGAACAATGCTTAATTTCAGGCCTAGAGTTGAGGAAATCTAGACTTGCCAGGGCTCAATTTAGCTATATACCGGTACATGTATTACAAATGCACTAGTGCAGCCTATTATTTAAAAACGCAACCTAATGTTCATGTTAAAAAAAAAAAGTGCATTACTTTTCCACACAATGATCTTTGAACACATTCAATACCTCTAAGGTATATTTACCATACTATGTCTGTAATCTGTGTTATGTGTAATTTGTCATGCTTTCGTGGGTTTGACATCAAACTGTGGTCACTTCAAGATATGTACACAAGTTCCTGAAGGCTTTCAGCAATACATCATTAATTTATGTGACACAGGCAGCAGATCAGCCAATGTTTCAACTTTGAAAAATGTTTGGGTCCAGGGTGCAACCTGGTTTTGTGAACATGCACCTGGTTTCAATGTCAACATACACCTTGTTCAAGTTGAATCAAGTTCTTTAAATAGAGGCTGCTTTCAAATTGACTATAAAGTGAAGTTTCATTATTTCTCTTTGGTCTCGAAGACCGGCAATGAGTGAGTGCATTTCAGAAGCATTTCTTTAGTGTTGTGGAATACTGTGGAATACTCCAACATTGAGCCGATGAAATACTATTTGTAACAAAGTTATCAAGGCACTTCCAAAATAGCCAGTAGAAACTGGGTTTCAAGCACCTGTTTTCATCTGTTGTCAAGGTGTCATAGGTCATGGACATTCACCTTGATCTACTAACACCTGGTTATGCTCAGTTTCACAATAGTCTGTTTTTTTACGTGTAAAAAGACATAAAAACCTTTGATACGCTGTATTTGTGCCAAGGCCCAATAAGTACTAATTGAGTTGTTTGAATATTTATATATTTTGTATATTAACTGCATTTATTTAAAATCATAGATCGACAGGTTTTTTTTCATTTCCGTGAGAACTTTAACTCACTCTCTCGAATCCAGTGGAAGAAACAGGGTGATATGATTACCTGGTCATGGAACACATGGTAATAGGTCACTAATGATGTCAAGGGATGCCATGATTAAATACTGCATAAAAATGATTTACAGTATATGTTAATTAGGCCACGCTGTTTTAATTTGATGCTTGTCAGTTTTGGAAGCCATTGATCAGTAAAAAATAAAAATAACTGCCTGTAAATATATAATCTTTTAAGTAAGAAAAGTTTCTTTAGGACACCACTGCAGAAAGTTGTTGGGTTTGATTCTTTGGTTAAAAGCTGTGGGCTGTAATACGATAAGTAGCTGTAAGGAGGTCTTCCAGGTTACAGGACATTAGGATACTTCTATATAAAGCTGTTGGGTGTGATACGATAAGTAACTGCATGGAGAAGTATTCCAGGTTACAGGACATTAGGATACTTCTGTAAAAAGCTGTGGTGTGTGATACGATAAGTAACTGTATGGAGAAGTCTTCCAGGTTACAGGACATTAGGATACTTCTGCATAAAGCTGTGGGGTGTGATACGATAAGTAACTGTATGGAGAGGTCTTCAGGTTACAGGACATTAGGATACTTCTGCATAAAGCTGTGGGGTGTGATACGATAAGTAACTGTATGGAGAGGTCTTCAGGTTACAGGACATTAGGATACTTCTGCATAAAGCTGTTGGGGCTAGATATGATACGTAACTACATGGAGATGTATTGCCGTACAGTACATGAGGATACGACAGTAATTCACAGGGTAACACAAAACGATGTTGAACGGACCATTGACTCCCTTTATCAGCTGATTTTGGACAACAAGTAAGACTGGAGTGTTAGGAACAGATTCTAAAGTTTGCAGAAAATGTCTGGCGAAGTCAGGCAATTTCCAAATAATGAAGTGCCAAGTGTTTGGGGATTTGTTTGGAGTGTCAAGTGATCTCTTTAAACTATGATGTAGCTTTAATGATCCTGACCTTAGTTATGTCCAGTGGCCTTGAACTTGGACCAGTTTGGATATCTGATGTCACGACTCTTGAGTGAAGATGTCTGTTTGTGATGGAGCACAGATTTGAGTTACTATATAGGGATATGACACGGGGTATAACAATGGTACTATGTATGGATATGACACTGTGTATAATGACGGTACTATGTATGGATGTATTATGACACTGAGCATGAGATACAATATAGGGATATGACACGGGGTATAACAATGGTACAACAATGGTACTATGTATGGATGTATTGTGACTCTAGGACAATGAGATTTGTATAGGGATATGACACTGGGTATAATGATGGTACTATGTATGGGATGTATTGTGACACTATGACCATGAGATACTATATAGGGCTATGACACAGGGTATAACAATGGTACTATGTATGGATGTATTGAACACTACGACCAGGAGATACTATATAGGGCTATGACACAGGGTATAACAATGGTACTATGTATGGATGTATTGTGACACTATGACCATGAGATACTATATAGGGCTATGACACAGGGTATAACAATGGTACTATGTATGAATGTACTGTAACACTACGACCATGAGATACTATATAGGCCTATGACACAGGGTATAACAATGGTACTATGTATGGATGTATTGAACACTACGACCAGGAGATACTATATAGGGCTATGACACAGGGTATAACAATGGTACTATGTATGGATGTATTGTAACACTATGACCATGAGATACTCTATAGGAAAATGACAGTTTATAACGATGGTACTATGTATGGATGTACTATGACGCAATTTCCTTGAAATACAATATATAATATATGTTATAATGATAGTACTGATGAGGTGATGTATTGATACGTGTGACCATGAGATACTGTAGAGATGTATGACACAAGGTATAACAAGGCATTACATTGTGGTGAATTATGACAGTTGATCCATGAAATACAGTAAGGGGAATTGAAACATGGGCGAAAAATGTGGTACAGCATTGGGATGTATCGTGATGCTATTACCATGATTTTGCGTAGATTATAATTATGTTTCTTAATGGGAGGTGAAACATAAGGTATAACGATTGTACTACATAGGGATGTATTAAAATAGTTTGGAGGGGGCACAGTGGCCCAGCAATCTTAGGCCATTCAATTAGCTGTGCAGAGTTGTGTCCCTTGGATATTCCAGAAAGTTATGATTGTGGTTTTGAATGCGGGATCACCCCTATCATGTTTCTGCATCACTTTGGGCTTTCCTCCTACATTAAGCTGACATGCCATAATATAACTACAATACTGTTTCTAGCGGTGTTAAACCCAGCTCACTCGGTGTGATTGTTGTGATCCATGAGATAACCGCATGTTTCACATTCCCCATGCTGTAACGATGGTGCTACATTTGGATGTATTGTGATGCTATAATCATTAGATACAATATAGGAATGTAAAACAAGGGGTGTATTGTGATGCTATGACCAAGAGTTGCAGTACTGGAATGTAAAACAAGGGGTGTATTGTGATGCTATGACCAAGAGTTACAGTACTGGAATGTAAAACATGGAAGGATGGTTCTTCCCAGGGATGTATAGATACACATGACCTTGAGATACTGTATTGGTATGCAAGATGCTGGGTACAATGATGGTACAACATAGGGATGTATTGATAAACTTGACCATGAGATCCTGTATAGTGGTGTGAGACACATGGTGTAACAAGGCATTACGTAGCGATACTGTAAAGGGATGTAACACATGGTATAACAAGGCATTACGTAGCGATACTGTATAGGGATGTAAGATACATGGTATAACGTGTCATTATGTAGTGATACTGTATAGTGGTGTGAGACACATGGTATAACAAGTCATTATGTAGTGATACTGTATAGGGATGTAAGATACATGGTATAACAAGGCATTATGTAGCGATACTGGATAGGGATGTAAGATACATGGTATAACAAGTCATTATATTGTGATACTGTATAGGGGAGAAGACATGGTATAACAAAGCATTACATAGTGGTACTGTATAGGGATGTAAGACACATGGTATAACAAGGCATTACATAGTGGTACTGTATAGGGATGTAAGACACATGGTATAACAAAGCATTACATAGTGGTACTGTATAGGGATGTAAGATACATGGTATAACAAGGCATTATATATTGTGATACTGTATAGGGATGAAGACATGGTATAACAAGGCATTACATTGTGATACTGTATAGGGATGTAAGATACATGGTATAACAAGGCATTACATAGTGGTACTGTATAGGGATGTAAGATACATGGTATAACACGGCATTACATAGTGATCTTGTATAGGGATGTAAGATACATGGTATAACAAGGCATTACATAGTGATCTTGTATAGTGGTGTGTGACACATGGTGTAACAAGGCATTACATAGTTATACTGTTTAGGGATGTAAGACACATGGTATAACAAGGCATTACATAGTGATCTTGTATAGGGATGTAAGACACATGGTATAACAAGGCATTACATAGTGATCTTGTATAGGGATGTAAGACACATGGTATAACAAAGCATTACATAGTGGTACTGTATAGGGATGTAAGATACATGGTATAACAAGGCATTATATATTGTGATACTGTATAGGGATGAAGACATGGTATAACAAGTCATTACATTGTGATACTGTATAGGGATGTAAGATACATGGTATAACACGGCATTACATAGTGATCTTGTATAGGGATGTAAGATACATGGTATAACAAGGCATTACATAGTGGTACTGTATAGGGATGTAAGATGCATGGTATAACAAGGCATTACGTAATGATACTGTATAGGGATGTAAGACATGGTATAACAAGGCATTACATAGTTATACTGTTTAGGGATGTAAGACACATGGTATAACAAGGCATTACATAGACGTACTGAAAAGGGATTGAGGATGTGGTATGACAAGGTGTTGCATAGTGATTTTGTTTAGGGATTATGACAAGGTATAATCATGGAAATGCATGATACATATGACCCATAGGATACTGTATAGGGATGTATGACACATAGTATAACAAGACATGACATAGTGAAACTGTATAGGGATGTAAGATACATGGTATAACAAGGCATTACATAGTGATCTTGTATAGTGGTGTGTGACACATGGTATGACAAGGCATTACACAATGATACTGTATAGGTATGTATGACACATAGTATAGCAAGGCATTACATAGTGATAATGTATAGGGATGTATTGGTATGCAAGATGCTGGGTACAATGATGGTACAACATAGGGATGTATTGATAAACATGACCATGTGATACTGTATAGTGGTGTGAGACACATGGTATAACGAGGCATTATATAGTGATACTGTATAGGGATGTAAGACACATGTTATAACAAGGCATTACGTAGTGATACTGTATAGCGATGTAAGACACATGGTATAAGAAGGCATTACATAGGGGTACTTTATAGGAATGTATGACATGTTATTGCAAGGCATTACATAGGGGTACTGTATAGGAATGTATGACGTGGTATAACAAGGCATTATGGTGGTACTGCATAGGGATATCGCATGGTGATATTGCTGTAATATTGCTTGAAGCGGTGTAAAGCAATGTTTCCTCGCTCATATAGCAAGGTTCATTGTGGTTCTGTAAAGGGATGTATAAATTGGTATAACAAGGTGTTACATAGTGATTCTGTATTGGGATTTAGGACATGGTAAAATGAGTGAGTGGTTTTATGACACATTTAGCATTATTCCAGCAATATCACAGCGAGGGACACCAGAAATTGGCTTCACACATTGTACCCATGTCGGGAATCGAACCCGGGCCTTCGGCGTGACGAGCGAATGCTTTAACCACAAGGCTACCCGAACACCCCTGGGACATGGTATAACAAGGCATTACGTAGCGATACTGTATAGGGATGTAGGATACATGGTGTAACAAGGCATTATATATTGTGATACTGTATAGGGATGAAGACACGGTATAACAAGGCATTACATAGTGATCTTGTATAGGGATGTAAGACATGGTATAACAAGGCATTACATAGTGATACTGTATGGGGATGTAGGACATGGTATAACAAGGCATTACATAGTGATACTGTGTAGGAATGTAAGACACATGGTATAACAAGGCGTTACATCATAGTACTATTGGGATGTATGACACGTGATATAACAAGGCATGACATAGTGATAATGGGTAGGGATGTATCACACATTGTGTAACAAGGTGTTACATATTGATAATGTATAGGGATGTATGACAAGGTGTTACATAGTGATAATGTATAGGGATGTATGGCCAATGGTATAACAAGGCATAACATAGTGATAATGGGTAGGGATGGATGACATGGTATAACAAGGCATTACATAGTGATCTTGTATAGGGATGTAGGATACATGGTATAACAAGGCATTATATATTGTGATACTGTATAGGGATGAAGACATGGTATAACAAGGCATTACATAGAGATCTTGTATAGGGATGTAAGATACATGGTATAACAAGGCATTACATAGTGATCTTGTAAAGGGATGTAAGATACATGGTATAACAAGGCATTACATAGTGATCTTGTATAGGGATGTAAGACATGGTATAACAAGGCATTACATAGTGATCTTGTATAGGGATGTAGGATACATGGTATAACAAGGCATTATATATTGTGATACTGTATAGGGACGAAGACATGGTATAACAAGGCATTATATATTGTGATACTGTATAGGGACGAAGACATGGTATAACAAGGCGTTACATAGTGATCTTGTATAGGGATGTAAGATACATGGTATAACAAGGCATTACATAGTGATCTTGTATAGGGATGTAAGATACATGGTATAACAAGGCATTACATAGTTATACTGTTTAGGGGGGCGGTCGGGTAGCCTAGTCGTTAAAGCATTCGCTCGTCACGCCGAAGACCCGGGTTCGATTCCCGACATGGGTACAATGTGTGAAGCCCATTTCTGGTGTCCCCTGCCGTGATATTGCTGGAATATTGCTAAAAGCGGCGTAAAACCATACTCACTCGCTATACTGTTTAGGGATGTAAGACACATGGTATAACAAGGCATTACATAGTCGTACTGTAAAGGGATTGAGGACGTGGTATGACAAGGTGTTGCATAGTGATCTTGTATAGGGATTATGACAAGGTATAATCATGGTACTGCATGATACGTATGACCCATAGGATACTGTATAGGGATGTATGACACATAGTATAACAAGGCATTACATAGTGATACTGTATAGGGATGTAAGATACATGGTATAACAAGGCATTACATAGTGATGTTGTATAGTGGTGTGTGACACATGGTATGACAACGTATTACACAATGATACTGTATAGGTATGTATGACACATGGTATAACGAGGCATTACATAGTGATAATGTATAGGGATGTATTGGTATGCAAGATGCTGGGTACAATGATGGTACAACATAGGGATGTATTGATAAACATGACCATGAGATACTGTATAGTGGTGTGAGACACATGGTATAACAAGGCATTATATAGTGATACTGTATAGGGTTGTAAGACACATGTTATAACAAGGCATTACATAGGGGTACTTTATAGGAATGTATGACATGGTATTGCAAGGCATTACATAGGGGTACTGTATAGGAATGTATGACGTGGTATAACAAGGCATTATGGTGGTAGTGCATAGGGATATCGCATGGTGATATTGCTGTAATATTGCTTGAAGCGGTGTAAAGCAATGTTTCCTCACTCACATAGCAAGGTTCATTGTGGTCCTGTAAAGGGATGTATAAATTGGTATAACAAGGTGTTACATAGTGATTCTGTATTGGGATTTAGGACATGGCATAGTGAGTGAGTGGTCTTATGACACTTTAAGCAATATTCCAGCAATATCACAGCGAGGGACACCAGAAATTGGCTTCACACATTGTACCCATGTCGGGAATCGAACCCGGGCCTTCGGCGTGACGAGCTAATGCTTTAACCACAAGGCTACCCGACCAACCCTGGGACATGGTATAACAATGTGTACCATAGTGATACTGTATGGGGATGTAGGACATGGTATAACAAGGCATTACATAGTGATACTGTATAGGAATGTAAGACACATGGTATAACAAGGCGTTACATCGTAGTACTATTGGGATGTATGACATGGCATAACAAGGCATGACATAGTGATAATGGGTAGGGATGTATGACACATGGTGTAACAAGGTGTTACATATTGATAATGTATAGGGATGTATGACAAGGTGTTACATAGTGATAATGTATAGGGATGTATGGCCAATGGTATAACAAGGCATAACATAGTGATAATGGGTAGGGATGGATGACATGGCATAACAAGGTGTTACATTGTGATACTGTATAGGGATGTATGACACGTGGTATAACAAGGTGTACCATAGTGATCTTGTATTGGGATGTAGGACATGGTATAACAAGGCGTTACATCGTAGTACTATTGGGATGTATGACATGGCATAACAAGGCATGACATAGCGATACTGTATAGGGATGTATGACACATGGTATAACAAGGCATTACATAGTGATAATGGGTAGGGATGGATGACATGGCATAACAAGGTGTTACATAGTGATAATGTATAGGGATGTATGACAAGGTGTTACATAGTGATAATGTATAGGGCTGTATGGCCAATGGTATAACAAGGCATAACATAGTGATAATGTACAGGGATGTATGACAAGGTGTTTCATAGTGATACTGTATAGGGATGTATGGCCAATGGTATAACAAGGCATAACAGCGATACTGTATAGGGATGTATGACACATGGTATAACAAGGCATAACATAGTGATAATGGGTAGGGATGGATGACATGGCATAACAAGGTGTTTCATGGTGATACTGTATAGGGATGTATGACACGTGGTATAACAAGGCATGACATAGCGATACTGTATAGGGATGTATGACACATGGTGTAACAAGGCATTACATAGCGATACTGTATAGGGATGTATGACACATGGTATAACAAGGCATTACGTAGTGATACTGTATAGGGATGTAAGACACATGGTATAACAAGGCATTACGTAGTGATACTGTATAGGGATGTAAGACAGATGGTATAACAAGGCATTACATAGTTATACTGTACAGGGATGTATGACAAGGTGTTGCATAGTGATACTGTATAGGGATGTATGACCAATGGTATAACAAGGTGTTACATAATGATAATGGGTAGGGATGGATGACATGGCATAACAAGGTGTTACATGGTGATACTGTATAGGGATGTATGACACGTGGTATAACAAGGCGTAACATAGTGATAATGGGTAGGGAATGTATGACAAGGCGTTGCATAGTGATCTTGTATAGGGAATATGACATAGTATTATCATGGTACTACATCAGTATATGCCATGATACATATGGTATAACAAGGCATTACATAGTGATACTGTATAGGGATGTATGGCCAATGGTATAACAAGGCATTACATAGTGATACTGTATAGGGATGTATGGCCAATGGTATGACAAGGTGTTACATAGTGATACTGTATAGGGATGTATGGCCAATGGTATGACAAGGTGTTGCATAGTGATACTGTATAGGGATGTATGGCTAATGGTATAACAAGGCATTACATAATGATACTGTATAGGGATGTATGGCCAATTGTATAACAAGGTGTTACAGTTACATAGTGATAATGTATAGGGATGTATGACACATGGTAAACAAGGCATTACATAGTGATACTGTATAGTATAGTCGCATTTTACGGCAAGCATGGATTGCTGAAGACTTGTTCTACCCCGGATCTTCACAGGTCGTATAGGAATGTGAGACATGTGGTATGACAAAATGTTACATAGTGGTACTGTATGGGGATGTATGACACTGTATTATGATGGTACTACATAGGGATATGGCACGATGACATTGCTGTAATATTGTTTGAAGCAGTGTGAAGCTGTGTTTACTCACTCACATAGCACAGTTCATACAGGCTTGAAAAGGCCTTGTATTAAGGTCCATCTTGAAAAGTCTAGATTTTTGTGTGTCAACCTTGAAAAAGCCTTGAAAGTAACCAAAATATCTTGAAAAGCATTGAATTTGTGCAAAAAGACATATACTTGTTGAAAAAAGCATTACAATTTATGAGACATAATTTATTTTATTTGTCTTGTTGAAAAATTTGTGATGTTCATACTTCTTTTTAGGTCTCATAATAGTAATATGGCTGAAGTAAGTTCGTTGGATGGGAAGAAAGTTTTGACAGACTAAAGCTAATAATAATAGCCCAACTAAAAAAAGCCTTGAAAATACAATGACAGTTGAAAAACCTTAAATTTTAGGGGGCGGTGGGGTAGTCTAGTGGTTAAAGCGTTTGCTCATCACACCGAAGACCAATGTTCGATTCACCACATGGGTATAATTTGTGAAACATGGGGTGTAATGATACAAGGACGGTGTGATACAGTATATAGTGATGTGAAACATGGGGTGAGATACAGTATATAGGGTGTGAAACATGGGGTGAGATACAGTATATAGGGTGTGAAACATGGGGTGAGATACAGTATATAGGATGTGAAACATGGGGTGAGATACAGTATATAGGGATGTGAAACATGGGATGAGATACAGTATATAGGGATGTGAAACATGGGGTGAGATACAGTATATAGGGATGTGAAATATGGGGTGAGATACAGTATATAGGGATGTGAAACATGGGGTGAGATACAGTATATAGGGATGTGAAACATGGGGTGAGATACAGTATATAGGGATGTGAAACATGGGGTGAGATACAGTATATAGGGATGTGAAACATGGGGTGAGATACAGTATATAGGGATGTGAAACATGGGATGAGATACAGTATATAGGGATGTGAAACATGGGATGAGATACAGTATATAGGGATGTGAAACATGGGGTGAGATACAGTATATAGGGTGTGAAATATGGGGTGAGATACAGTATATAGGGATGTGAAACATGGGGTGAGATACAGTATATAGGGATGTGAAACATGGGGTGAGATACAGTATATAGGGATGTGAAACATGGGGTGAGATACAGTATATAGGGATGTGAAACATGGGGTGAGATACAGTATATAGGGATGTGAAACATGGGATGAGATACAGTATATAGGGATGTGAAACATGGGATGAGATACAGTATATAGGGATGTGAAACATGGGGTGAGATACAGTATATAGGGATGTGAAACATGGGATGAGATACAGTATATAGGGATGTGAAACATGGGGTGAGATACAGTATATAGGGATGTGAAACATGGGGTGAGATACAGTATATAGGGATGTGAAACATGGGGTGTAACGATGGTGTTGCTGTGGGGATATATCGGTACATGTGACCATGAGATATTGTACAGAGATGTACAAGGTATGCCAGTGGCACTCATGAGGATGCATTCTGAAACTATGTCCATGGGATGCTCATGTGACAATGGGATGGGTGTCCAGGATATAACAGTGGTATTACATACTGATGTATTGGGTGGATGAGTGAGTGAGTTTGGTTTTATGCCCCATATTTTGCAATATTCAAGCAATATCGTGGCAAGGGACACCAGAAATGTTTTTGTTTTGTTTTTTTGTTGTTTAGCACTGCGCTCAGCAATATTCCAGCTATATGAGGGTGGTTTGTAGATAATCGAGTCTGCACCAGACAATCCTGTGATTGATATCATGTGCAGTGATACGATAACATGCATCAACCAAGTCGGTGAGCCTGACCACCAGCTAGTTGCCCTTTTGCAACAATCATAGTCACCTCTTTTGACACCAGAAAAGGGCACACATTGTACTCATATAGGCAATCAAACCCAGTCCTTTGGCAAGCGGAGGCATTATCCACTAGGCTACACCACCGCCCCTACTTGGTGTATTAGGATACATTTGACCATGTAATACTGAATAGGGATGTATAGCATAGGTATAACAATGGTACTACACAGTGATGTATAATGATACATGAGATACTGAATAGGGATGTATAGCATAGGTATAACAATGGTACTACACAGTGATGTATAATGATACATGAGATACTGTATGGGGATGTATAGCATAGGTATAACAATGGTACTACACAGTGATGTATAATGATACATGAGATACTGTATGGGGATATATCACATAGGTATAACAATGGTACTACACAGTGATGTATAATGATACATGAGATACTGTATGGGGATGTATAGCATAGGTATAACAATGGTACTACACAGTGATGTATAATGATACATGAGATACTGTATGGGGATGTATAGCATAGGTATAACAATGGTACTACACAGTGATGTATAATGATACATGAGATACTGTATGGGGATATATCACATAGGTATAACAATGGTACTACACAGTGATGTATAATGATACATGAGATACTGTATGGGGATATATCACATAGGTATAACAATGGTACTACACAGTGATGTATAATGATACATGAGATACTGTATGGGGATGTATGGCATAGGTATAACAATGGTACTACACAGTGATGTATAATGATACATGAGATACTGAATAGGGATGTATAGCATAGGTATAACAATGGTACTACACAGTGATGTATAATGATACATGAGATACTGTATGGGGATATATCACATAGGTATAACAATGGTACTACACAGTGATGTATAATGATACATGAGATACTGTATGGGGATGTATAGCATAGGTATAACAATGGTACTACACAGTGATGTATAATGATACATGAGATACTGTATGGGGATGTATAGCATAGGTATAACAATGGTACTACACAGTGATGTATAATGATACATGAGATACTGTATGGGGATGTATAGCATAGGTATAACAATGGTACTACACAGTGATGTATAATGATACATGAGATACTGTATGGGGATGTATAGCATAGGTATAACAATGGTACTACACAGTGATGTATAATGATACATGAGATACTGTATGGGGATATATCACATAGGTATAACAATGGTACTACACAGTGATGTATAATGATACATGAGATACTGTATGGGGATGTATAGCATAGGTATAACAATGGTACTACACAGTGATGTATAATGATACATGAGATACTGTATGGGGATGTATAGCATAGGTATAACAATGGTACTACACAGTGATGTATAATGATACATGAGATACTGTATGGGGATGTATGGCATAGGTATAACAATGGTACTACACAGTGATGTATAATGATACATGAGATACTGTATGGGGATGTATAGCATAGGTATAACAATGGTACTACACAGTGATGTATAATGATACATGAGATACTGTATGGGGATGTATCACATAGGTATAACAATGGTACTACACAGTGATGTATAATGATACATGAGATACTGTATGGGGATGTATAGCATAGGTATAACAATGGTACTACACAGTGATGTATAATGATACATGAGATACTGTATGGGGATGTATAGCATAGGTATAACAATGGTACTACACAGTGATGTATAATGATACATGAGATACTGTATGGGGATGTATAGCATAGGTATAACAATGGTACTACACAGTGATGTATAATGATACATGAGATACTGTATGGGGATGTATAGCATAGGTATAACAATGGTACTACACAGTGATGTATAATGATACATGAGATACTGTATGGGGATGTATAGCATAGGTATAACAATGGTACTACACAGTGATGTATAATGATACATGAGATACTGTATGGGGATGTATAGCATAGGTATAACAATGGTACTACACAGTGATGTATAATGATACATGAGATACTGTATGGGGATGTATAGCATAGGTATAACAATGGTACTACACAGTGATGTATAATGATACATGAGATACTGAATAGGGATGTATAGCATAGGTATAACAATGGTACTACACAGTGATGTATAATGATACATGAGATACTGTATGGGGATGTATGGCATAGGTATAACAATGGTACTACACAGTGATGTATAATGATACATGAGATACTGAATAGGGATGTATAGCATAGGTATAACAATGGTACTACACAGTGATGTATAATGATTCATGAGATACTGTATGGGGATGTATGGCATAGGTATAACAATGGTACTACACAGTGATGTATAATGATACATGAGATACTGTATGGGGATGTATCACACAGGGTAAATAATTAGTCCCCAGGAACCTGTGCTGGTCATGAGAGGTTGCCTAATGTATTGCTTCATGATGATGATGATGGTTCACCTTTATGGTAGGATTTATCAACTGTTTCACCTGGATGCATGTAGGAGATAGTTACTGGTAATGGTCAATTCTCTGGTGTGTTGGTTCCATCCTATTATGGTAAATGCATTCAACCCTCTGGCTCACATAGTCTTTTTAGGAAATGAGGGCACTCTGTCTCATAAAAGCAACTTCCCATACAATTTCTGCAGACAGGGGTGTTGTCAGAGTATGCCAGTGTTGCTGAGGTCACACGATTGCTGTCAGTGAAGAGGGTCAGAATATTCCTTTTGCTGAGGGGGGCAGGAACATACTTGTTTCTGAGGGGATCAGAATATTTGGTGATGTGGTCAGAATATTCCTGTGTTGCTGAGGGGGTCAGAATATCCCTGTGTTGCTGAGGGGTCAGAATATTCCTGTGTTGATGAGGGGTCAGAATATTCCTGTGTTGCTGAAGAGGTCAGAATATTCCTGTGTTGCTGAGGGGGTCAGAATATCCCTGTGTTGCTGAGGGGTCAGAATATTCCTGTGTTGCTGAGGGGTCAGAATATTCCTGTGTTGCTGAGGGGTCAGAATATCCCTGTGTTGCTGAGGGGTCAGAATATTCCTGTGTTGCTGAGGGGTCAGAATATTCCTGTGTTGCTGAAGAGGTCAGAATATTCCTGTGTTGCTGAGGGGGTCAGAATATCCCTGTGTTGCTGAGGGGGTCAGAATATCCCTGTGTTGCTGAGGGGTCAGAATATTCCTGTGTTTCTGAGGGGTCAGAATATTCCTGTGTTGCTGAGGGGGTCAGAATATTCCTGTGTTGCTGAGGGGGTCAGAATATCCCTGTTGCTGAAGAGGTCAGAATATTCCTGTGTTGCTGAGGGGGTCGGAATATTCCTGTGTTGCTGAGGGGATCAGAATAGTCCTGTGTTGCTGAGGGGGTCAGAATATTCCTGTGTTGCTGAGGGGGTCAGAATATTCCCGTGTTGCTGAGGGGGTCATAATATTCCTGTGTTGCTGAGGGGGTCAGGAACATACTTTTGTTTCTGAGGGGATCAGAATATTTGGTGATGTGGTCAGAATATTCCTGTGTTGCTGAGGGGGTCAGAATATCCCTGTGTTGCTGAGGGGTCAGAATATTCCTGTGTTACTGAGGGGTCAGAATATTCCTGTGTTGCTGAAGAGGTCAGAATACTCCTGTGTTGCTGAGGGGGTCAGAATATCCCTGTCTTGCTGAGGGGTCAGAATATTCCTGTGTTGCTGAAGAGGTCAGAATATTCCTGTGTTGCTGAAGAGGTCAGAATATTCCTGTGTTGCTGAAGAGGTCGGAATATTCCTGTGTTGCTGAAGAGGTCAGATATTCCTGTGTTGCTGAGGGGTCAGAATATTCCTGCGTTGCTGAAGAGGTCAGAATATTCCTGTGTTGCTGAGGGGGTCAGAATATTCCCGTGTTGCTGAGGGGGTCGGAATATTCCTGTGTTGCTGAGGGGGTCAGAATATTCCCGTATTGCTGAGGGGGTCAGAATATTCCTGTGTTGCTGAGGGGATCAGAATATCCTTGTGTTGCTGAAGGGATCAGAATATCCCTGTGTTGCTGAAGGGATCAGGATATCCCTGTGCTGCTGAGGGGGTCAGAATATCCCTGTGCTGCTGAGGGGGTCAGAATATTCCCTGTGTTGCTGAGGGGTCGGAATATTCGTGTGTTGCTGAGGGGGTCGGAATATCCCTGTGTTGCTGAGGGGATCAGGATATTCCCGTGTTGCTGAGGGGGTTAGAACATTCCCGTTTTGGTGAGGGGGTCGGAATACTCCTGTGTTGCTGAGGGGGTTAGAACATTCCTGTTACAGATCGGTTCAGAACCTCCGGCCCTTGTGTCGTTGCTAAAATATGTCTCGATCAATTAATATCGTTAATTGATTATACGTTTAAACAAGGCCAGACACTCCGTACAGCACGGCTCGCCTTGTATCGCAATTTCTAAAGTGAAATCGCAAATCCTGCACAAAGACTTAATATCTTCCTTGTCTAGGGTGATTATTCTAATAATTCCAATTCATGACAATATCCCAATTTTTTTATTGCTATGAAATAATAACGACCGAAAGCCGTACACTCGCCACTTTGAAGCCAACAGGGCACAAATAGCCGCCACCAGTCCCGCACAGAATGGAGGTGTGTCGGAAAGCAGCTCTCTATTTGTTTACTGTTTCCGCTGTTCTATTTTGAAGACCTATTTCTACCCCGGATCTTCAGGGGGTCTAATAGGATAGTGCATTTCTGACACCCGTGATATTAATTGATCTAGAAATATTTAAGCAACGACGTAAGAGCCAGTGGTCAGAACATGCTTTATTTCCTGGGAGTGGTCAGAACATGCCTCTGTAAAAATAATCGATTCTGGACCAGACAATCCAGTGATTGATATGAGCATCGATCCACGCAATGCGGAACGGTGACATGCATCAACCAAGTCGGTGAGCCTGACCACCCGATCCCGTTAGTCACCTTTTAGGGCAAACGTGGGTTGCTGGAGACCTATTCTACCCCGGATCTTCACGGGTCTGTTACTATATTTTCGTTTAATAGAATTGAAATGATATATCAAGCTAAATAGGGTCAAATTTCGGAAAGCGTATTTGAAAGCCTAAATATCTATCGAACAATTATTGGTCCTATTTTATCTCGCTTCCTCATCTTGTGACGAAGTGGTCTCTCGGAGGACGCTCGCCGTCGATGGTTCGACTCCATCAGGTCACGTGACACGGGAGGGGAACGCTCTGAAAAGTCATAACAAAGGCAACTGACAGTCGCTTTAAAAATAGATTTGTCGATAGGCTTGTCTTCCCTGTATTGGGCGCTAGTTTTATATATATCTATCTTGAGTTTTACTTTATGTTGAGCTAACATAGTATTTTTTATCAGGATACCGCGAAGATCCGTGGTAGAATAGGTCTTCAGCAACTATGATTGTCGGAAGAGGCGACTGTGCTTGTCGTAAGAGGCGTCTAACGGGATCAGGTCGTCAGGCTCGGTGACTTTGTTGATGCATGTCATAGTATCCCAATTACGTAGATCGTTTCTCATGATGTCCTTCATTGGATTGTCTGGTCCAGACTCGATTATTTACAGACCGCCGTCATATACCTGGAATATTACTCAGTGTGGCGTTAAACAACAAACAAACGGGACGGTGGGGATGCCTAATAGTTAAAGCGGTCACTCGTTACGCCAAGGTCC
Organism: Haliotis rufescens; assembly: GCF_023055435.1. Taxonomy (NCBI): domain Eukaryota; kingdom Metazoa; phylum Mollusca; class Gastropoda; order Lepetellida; family Haliotidae; genus Haliotis; species Haliotis rufescens. The sequence goes on along the minus strand of NW_025963780.1, from coordinate 36,806,175 downwards.
GGGTTCGATTTCCAACATGGGGTACAATATGTGAAACCGATTTCTGGTTTCACCCTCTGTGATATTGCTGGAACATTGCTGAAAGTTGCGTGAAACCATATTCACTCATTGTACGACCAAACTTGTATTTGTGGTGTGACCTAAAGTGACGCGACAACCCGACTTTCTTTCTAACTGGCGCTTACATCAGTCAGTCTTACTTGAAAATGGTATAAGGATCTATACCGCAACGTCGCCTTCACAGTATTTAAGGAAGTTGTTTTCTAACTATTCAGCACAATATTTTCTAATCTATACAGCTCTGCCTTAAAAAGTCTTTAAGAGGTGGAATCAGGTTCAAGCAGTTCTCCCTGGCCGTTAGCCATGTCAGAAATAGATTGATCTCAAATTACTTTACCAGCTACTAATCAACAACAAGGACAATTAAGAAGTGATGTTATTCTTTTGGTTCAGTGTTCACTGATGAATCCCTGGTCGGTGTCCACTGGCGCTGTCATTTGAGCCGATATAATTCCGAATATCAAGCTCTAATGTACCTCTGATCAGTACAGGACATTTTATAGCACCATGTAAGCGATCCATCCTCTTTTCTGATTCGCTTGTCACGCCTTCGGGAAATTAAAACTTCACATTATACTTTTAATATAAGAATTTTAGAAATGCTTTTTTTTTTTTTTTGTTGCGTTGGCCAATACGACATCGTCATCATTTTTGAGTAATGCATGCAGATTAACTTAGCAATATGAATGAATCGCGCGGGCGTTCTTTAATTTCTTTTGAGTATTATATAAATGAACACGTGCAAGCGTGTCCAAATCCGTTAGGATACATTTTAGTACCGAAGCGCGCGTGTATGAAAGGGTTTCGATCGTATATACGATAAACGTTCCTTCTGGTTGAGAACATACTGCAGTCTAGCCGCCGAGTGTTTGTTTTGAAATACTAAGAACAAAATGAATTAATTTTGACAAGAAAATATGTTCCAGATTTCGAGCTGTGTAAAACAGAAATATTTAAGAGGTGTATGATTTAGCTTAGGAGGTCGTGGTGCAAAGAAGTTTTCTTAAAAAACGCTTGAGCCTCCACCCCCTCCACCCCGACACGGAGGTCCATACAGTAGACGTAACTAATCAGTGAGTGAGTATGGTTTTACGCCGCTTTAAGCAATATTCCAGCAATATCACGGCGGGGGACACCAGAAATGGGCTTCACACATTGTACCCATGTCGGGAATCGAACCCGGGTCTTCGGCATGACGAGCGAATGCTTTAACCACTAGACTACCCGACCGCCCCTCGTAACTAATCAAATATACAGCTTTGTAGTACCAGGCCGTTTTCATCAAATAAGAAATGGTCGGAATAAAAAAGATGTACAAAAACAACCTCCTCCATCACTGTTGCCCTCAGGGGATTCCGGGTCAACTACCCGTGGTTGTCATGGTAGAGACTAAGATGATTGATTGTTTGTTTGTTTGTTTATTTGTTTGTTTAACTCAGCAATATTCCAGCTATATGACGGCGGTCTGTAAATAATCGAGTCTGGACCAGACAATCCAGTGATTGACATCATGAGCATCGATCCTCGCAATTGGGACACGATGACATGCATCAACCAGGTCAGCGAGCCTGACCACCCGATCCCGTTAGTCGCCTCTTACGACAAGCATAGTCGCCTTTTACGGCAAGCATGGGTTGCTGAAGACCTATTCTACCCCGGATCTTCACGGGTCTACGATGATTGATGATTACAGCGTTCACTGGTTTGTCTGGTTCAGACTCTGTTGTTTCCAGACTGTCATGAAATTGCTGACGTAGTGGCAATGCAGTCGTAAAACAACATTCGCTCACTGGTGTCCACTTATCAGTTTATAGAAATTGTAATCACTTTAGTCATCTGAAGAGTGAGTGAGTGAGTTGGGTTCAACGCCGCTTTAACAGTATTCCAGTTATATCACGGCGTGTAAACTTAATGTGAGGAAAGCCCGAAGTGATGCATGTCGGTGAAACCCACGAGCACGGGTATGGTGCTGACAAACCTTAAACATAATCGGGGCGAACCGGGATTCGATCTCACAATCATAGGTTTCTGGCGTGCCTAAGGGACGCAACTCTGCACAGCGAATCGCGGCGCCTTAGACGACTGGGCCACCCGTGCCCCCCAGTCATCTGAAGATGGCTTTACAATGAGAGCAAGGTACTCTAACCCCCAAAATACATTCGTCACTGACATAAACATATTGTAATGGTTGAATTAATATTTATTTTCAGGTAGAAAGAGACGAGAGAATTTTAGAATCACTGAGAAAAATCTAGACTTGCAAAACTATTATGGACGTGCAAGGATGAGGAAGAGAATGTATGGATGTCAACTTCTTTAATGAGGAACACAACGTTTCGGAGTATATACTGACTCCATCGCCGTATTAACTTCTTTACTTCATAACATCTCCTGATGAAGGAGTAAGTAAAGACCCCGAAACTTTGTGTTCCTCATAATAAAGAAGTTGACATCCATACATTCTCTTCCTTATGTGTATCACTTTTAAAAGCCTTTCAAAGACTTGCAAGGATGGTTTGTATATCTTTGTTTGATGATATACCGTTATAGACCACTGGGTCCACTTGCACAAAGCGATCTTAGCGCTACGACTACCTTAGTATATACCTTAGGAGTATGGGAGTAACATTCATCGCGGCTCAAGTTTGTTTGTTTGTTGTTTAACGCCGCACTCAGCAATATTGCAGCTACATGACGGCCGTCTGTAAATAATCGAGTCTGGACCAGACAATCCGGTGGTTGATATCATGAGCATCGATCCACGCAATAGGGATCGATGACATGCAAAAACCAAGTCAGCGAGCCTGACCACCCGATCCCGTTAGTCGCCTTTTGCGACGAGTATAGTCGCCTATCACAGTAAGCATGGGTTGCTGAAGACCCATTCTCCCCCGGATCTTCACGGGTCTCGTGGCTCTAAGCTGGCTTTATGTTAGTGGGCCATTTAGTCTTGTGTGTGTCATTCATGCATCCCCCAGTGTTATACTGGTTATGCTTGGCTCGTAGTGGGTGAGTGAGTGAGTGAGTGAGTGAGTGTGAGCATATAGCAGGACTTGGAGTAGGACTCGCTGATCACAATTCCATGAAGTAAAATCAGTTTTCAGAGGATATGAGAAGCATCCAACCACTGCTTGAATTACCCCGCCTAGTACAGAGAATATTGTTTTCTGATAAAATTAATGTTCATAAAAATCTCGTGAAGAGATGAAGTTAAAATTCAAGAGCACGCTCGATGTATGGTAGGGTTTCAGATTTACCAGAGAGTGTCATATAAATATACAGTGAAACTTCTAACTACGAACTATATGTCGTTTCAGACGATGTCACTTGAGGCAAACGAGCGAAACCTTATCAGTACTCCGTTTGTGACGAACTATGTTTAACCCGATAGATTGTGTATGTTCGCTGTATATCCCCCGATGTATACACGTGGAACCGGCCAGTGTCATGGCGAGGATACATGTGCGAGGTTCCCACAACAACATTGGCTCAACAGTGGCTCAACCGTATCCACGTTATCTCGGACATGCCGGGAGGTTCAGGTCGCCGAATATGTTCATCTCGAAGAGACACGACACTCCTATGACGACGACGTAGGTGAATATGCAGAACATGCCGAGCTTCACATTCAGCTTCCAGCGGTTGACGAAGAGCGCCGCGATGAGGAGCGCCACCGTCACCAGCAAGATGATGGAGTCGTACAACAGGGCCCCGCTGCTGATGGTGACGGTCTCGCCTACGTTGACTGCGGCGGTCTCCAGTAACCATGGTAACCCCAGGCACATGAGAATGTTGAAGACGTTGCTTGCGATGGAATTCGAGACGGCCATGTCACCGAGGCCTATAGAGAAGGAGATGGCAATAAAAGAAATCGTGTATCGTATATAATGTAACATGCATCGAATGTGATGTACCATGTATCGTATACAATGTACCATGTATCGTTTGTAATGTACCATGTATCGTATATAATGTACCATGTTCCGTATCTAATGTACCATGTTCCCTATGTAGTGTACCATGTATCGTATATAATGTACCATGTATCGTATATAATGTACCATGTATCGTTTATAATGTACCATGTTCCGCATCTAATGTACCATGTATCGTTTATAATGTATCGTGTATCTTATATAATGTACCATGTATCGTTTATAATGTACCATGCATCGAATGTGATGTACCATGTATCGTTTATAATGTATCGTGCATCTTATATAATGTACCATGTATCGTTTATAATGTACCATGTTCCGCATCTAATGTACCATGTATCGTTTATATTGTACCATGCATCGAATGTGATGTACCATGTATCGTTTATAATGTATCGTGTATCTTATATAATGTACCATGTATCGTTTATAATGTACCATGTTCCGTATCTAAAGTACCATGTATTGTTTATAATTTACCATGCATCGAATGTGATGTACCATGCATCGTATATAATGTACCAGTTATCGTTTATAATGTACCATGTTCCGTATGTAGTGTACCATGTATCGTATATAATGTACCGTATATCGTAAATAATGTACCATGCATCGAATGTGATGTACCATGTATCGTATATAATGTACCATGTATCATTTATAATGTACCATGTTCCGTATCTAATGTACCATGTATCGTATATAAAGAATAATCTATCGTTTATAATGTACCATGTATCGTATATAATGTACCATGTTCCGTATCTAATGTACCATGTTCCCTATGTAGTGTACCATGTATCGTATATAATGTACCATGTTCCGTATCTAATGAACCATGTGTCGTATATAATGTACCATGTTCCGTATCTAATGAACCATGTGTCGTATATAATGTACCATGTTCCGTATCTAATGTACCATGTGTCGTATATAATGCACCATGTTCCGTATCCAATGTACCATGTTCCGTATCTAATGTACCATGTTCCCTATGTAGTGTACCATGTATCGTATATAATGTACCGTGTTCCGTATCTAATGAACCATGTGTCGTATATTATGTACCGTGTTCCGTATCTAATGTACCATGTGTCATATGCAAAGTATCCTGTCATGTACGATGTATCGTACAATATTAATGTTAACTTATATCACTCACTAGCACACTCAAACTGACTGACTGACTCACACACGCACTCTCACTCACTCACACTCAAAGAGGCACTCTCACACACTGAGTTACACACACACTCACACATATTCACTTACCCACATTCACACCCTTACTGGCTTACACACACACACTCACACACTGACTGACTTACACACACACACTCACACACTCACACTCAAAGAGGCACTCTCACACACTGAGTTACACACACACTCACACATATTCACTTACCCACATTCACACCCTTACTGGCTTACATACACACACTCACACACTTACTGACTTACACACACACACTCACACCCTTACTGGCTTACACACACACACACTCACACCCTTACTGGCTTACACACACACACACTCACACCCTTACTGGCTTACACACACACACACTCACACACGTACTGGCTTACACACACACACTCACACCCTTACTGGCTTACACACACACACTCACACCCCTACTGGCTTACACACACACACTCACACCCTTACTGGCTTACACACACACACTCACACACGTACTGGCTTACACACACACACACACTCACACAATTACTGACTTACACACACACACTCACACCCTTACTGGCTTACACACACACACTCACGCCCTTACTGGCTTACACACACACACTCACACACGTACTGGCTTACACACACACACACACACACTCACACACTTACTGACTTACACACACACGCTCACACCCTTACTGGCTTACACACACACACTCACACCCTTACTGGCTTACACACACACACTCACACACTCACACTCAAAGAGGCACTCTCACACACTGAGTTACACACACACTCACACATATTCACTTACCCACATTCACACCCTTACTGGCTTACACACACACACTCACACACTTACTGACTTACACACACACACTCACACCCTTACTGGCTTACACACACACACACACACACACACACACACACTTACTGACTTACACACACACACTCACACACTCCCACTCAAAGAGGCACTCTCACACACTGAGTTACACACACACTCACACATATTCACTTACCCACATTCACACCCTTACTGGCTTACACACACACACTCACACACTTACTGACTTACACACACACACTCACACCCTTACTGGCTTACACACACACACACTCACACACTTACTGACTTACACACACACACTCACACTCAAAGAGGCACTCTCACACACTGAGTTACACACACACTCACACATATTCACTTACCCACATTCACACCCTTACTGGCTTACACACACACACTCACATACTTACTGACTTACACACACACACTCACACCCTTACTGGCTTACACACACACACTCACACCCTTACTGGCTTACACACACACACTTACTGGCTTACACACACACACTCACACACTTACCGACTTACACACACACACACTCACACACGTACTGGCTTACACACACACACTCACACACTTACTGGCTTACACCCACACATTCACACCCTTACTGGCTTACACACACACACTCACACACTTACTGACTTACACACACACACTCACACACTTACTGACTTACACACACACACACTCACACCCTTACTGGCTTACACACACACACACACACACACACTTACAGACTTACACACACACACACTCACACACGTACTGGCTTACACACACACACACTTACTGGCTTACACCCACACATTCACACCCTTACTGGCTTACACACACACACTCATACACTTACTGACTTACACACACACACTCACACACTTACTGACTTAATCACACACTTACTGGCACACAAACATATTCACTGACACACAAAATCACTGACTCACACATTCACATACTGGCTTATACACTCACACACTGTCTTTCGTACTTAAACACTCACACACATATTCACTGGAACACACACATATTGACGTACACACTCACACACTTACTGACTTACCCACTCACACTATTATTAGGAAGGCTCTGTAATAACGATTGTAACTCAATAACAAAGGATCTATTTTGTGCTCACTCGGTTACCAACGATATTGTCAATATTAGCCTTGCTGTAGGCATATGTAACATCCTTCTGTATACTGCTAAAGAATATCATTTAGATAACTATACCAAAAATACACTGATAGTGGTTCATTCCCAACTAATTCGAGATAGACTAGCATAATGAGAGATAGACTAGCAAAGAGACAATGCATCTCTATCCACAATTACGACAACCCCTGCAACTTTGTATTAAAATCGGATCAAGAGCAAACGTGTCGAAAGAATGCAACCATTGCAATAGACATTGCTGTGACTATGAAGTCATTTCTTCTCATGTCTGATTGATACACATCGGTGCAGATGTTCATGACTTGATTGACTAAATTTATTACGATACTTGGCAAAGCATCATACTGTCTTTCTGCCACTTTATATGGAATTTGAAGAAATACCTTATCTATCACTGGCAAATTCTCACACTTATTCACTGGCACATTTACACACTTATTCTATGGCACGCTCACACATTTATTCTATGGCATACTCACACACTTACTGCCCCACACACTCACACACTTATTCACTGGCACACTCACACACTTATTCACTGTTCTTGACTTAATTGACTAAATTTATTACGATACTTGGCAAAGCATCATACTGTCTTTCTGCCACTTTATATGGAATTTGAAGAAATACCTTATCTATCACTGGCAAATTCTCACACTTATTCACTGGCACATTAACACACTTATTCACTGGCACATTCGCACACTTATTCACTGGCACACTCACACACTTATTCACTGGCACATTCCATACTTATTCACTGGCACACTCACACACTTATTCGCTGGTACATTCACACACTTATTTACTGGCACATTCGCACACTTATTCACTGGCACACTCACACATCTTTTCACTGGCATACTCACACACTTACTGCCCCACACACTCACACACTTATTCACTGGTACATTCACACACTTATTCACTGGTATACTCACACACTTATTCACTGGCACATTTACACACTTATCCACTGGCACGCTCACACATTTATTCACTGGCATACTCACACACTTACTGCCCCACACACTCACACACTTATTCACTGGCACACTCACACACTTATTCACTGTTCTTGACTTGATTGACTAAATTTATTACGATACTTGGCAAAGCATCATACTGTCTTTCTGCCACTTTATATGGAATTTGAAGAAATACCTTATCTATCACTGGCAAATTCTCACACTTATTCACTGGCACATTAACACACTTATTCAATGGCACGCTCACACATTTATTCTATGGCATACTCACACACTTACTGCCCCACACACTCACACACTTATTCACTGGCACTCACACACTTATTCGCTGGTACATTCACACACTTATTCATTGGCACAATCGCACACTTATTCACTGGCACACTCACACATTTATTCACTGGCATACTCACACACTTACTGCCCCACACACTCACACACTTATTCACTGGTACATTCACACACTTATTCACTGGTATACTCACACACTTATTCACTGGCACATTCACACACTTATCCACTGGCACGCTCACACATTTATTCACTGGCATACTCACACACTTACGGCCCCACTCACTCACACACTTATTCACTGGCACACTCACACACATATTCACTGGCACACTCACACACTTATTCACTGGTACACTCACACACTTATTCACTGGCACATTCACACACTTATTCACTGGCACACTCACACACTTATTCACTGGCACACTCACACACTTATTCACTGGTACATTCACACACTTATTCACTGGCACGCTCACGCATTTATTCACTGGCATACTCACACACTTACTGCCCCACACACTCACACACTTATTCGCTGGCACACTCACACACTTATTCACTGGTACATTCACACACTTATTCACTGGCACACTCACACACTTATTCACTGGCACATTCACACACTTATTCACTGGCACATTCACACACTTATTCACTGGCACACTCACACACATATTCACTGGCACATTCACACACTGCCTTACACACTCACACACTGATTTCCGTACTTACACACTCACACACTGACTTCCGTACTTACACACTCACATTCACACACTGCCTTACACATTCACACACTGCCTTACACACTCACACACTGACTTCCGTACTTACACACTCACATTCACACACTGCCTTACACATTCACACACTGCCTTATACACTCACACACTGACTTCCGTACTTACACACTCACACACTGACTTCCGTACTTACACACTCACACACTGACTTCCGTACTTACACACTCACACACTGACTTCCGTACTTACACACTCACACACTGACTTCCGTATTTACACACTGCCTTATACACTCACACACTGACTTCCGTACTTACACACTCACACACTGACTTCCGTACTTACACACTCACACACTGACTTCCGTACTTACACACTCACACACTGACTTCCGTAACTACACACTCACACACTGACTTCCGTACTTACACACTCACACACTGACTTCCGTACTTACACACTCACACACTGACTTCCGTACTTACACACTCACACACTGACTTCCGTACTTACACACTCACACACTGACTTCCGTATTTACACACTGCCTTATACACTCACACACTGACTTCCGTACTTACACACTCACACACTGACTTCCGTACTTACACACTCACACACTGACTTCCGTACTTAAACACTAACATTCACACACTCAGACGCTGACTCGCTGACTCACCATCCCTGGCCACATACAGGCTGGCCAGACAGTCCGGGACACTGGTGCCAGCAGACAGGAGCGTCAGACCCATCACCGTGTCCGGGATCTCTAGCGCATCACCTGGTCACACAACACCACTGGTTACATAGCAACACCTGGTCACACAACACAACTGGTTACATAGCAACACCTGGTTACACAACACCACTGGTTACATAGCAACACCTGGCTACGCAGCCACACCTGGTTACACAACAACACCTAGTTACATAGCAACGCCTGGTTACGCAACAACACCTGGTTTTACAACAACACCTGGTTACATAGCAACGCCTGGTAACACAACAACACCTGGTTGAACAACAACACCTGGTTACACAACAACACCTGGTAACACAACAACACCTAGTTACACAACACCACCTGGTTAATCAACAACGCCTGGTTACATAGCAACGCCTGGTTACACACCAACACCTGGCTACAACAAAAACACTGATTACACAACAACACTGGTTACACAACAACACCTGATTAATCAACAACACCTGATTACATAGCAACGCCTGGTTACACAACACCTGGTTACACAGAAACACGGATTACACAACAACACTGGTTACACAACAACACCTGATTAATCAACAACGCTTGGTTACATAGCAACGCCTGGTTACACAACAACACCTGGTTACACAAAAACACTGATTACACAACAACACTGGTTACACAACATCACCTGGTTACAAAGCAACACCTGGTTACACAACAACACCTGGTTACACAAAAACACTGATTACACAACATCACCTGGTTACAAAGCAACACCTGGTTACACAACAACACCTGGTTACACAACAACACCTGGTAACACAACAACACCCAGTTACACAACACCACCTGGTTAATCAACAACGCCTGGTTACATAGCAACGCCTGGTTACACAACAACACCTGGTTACACAAAAACACTGATTACACAACAACACTGGTTACACAACAACACCTGATTAATCAACAACGCCTGGTTACATAGCAACGCCTGGTTACACAACAACACCTGGTTACACAAAAACACTGATTACACAACAACACTGGTTACACAGCATCACCTGGTTACAAAGCAACACCTGGTTACACAACAACACCTGGTTACACAACAACACCTGGTTAATCAACAACGCCTGGTTACATAGCAACGCCTGGTTAACACCAACACCTGGTTACACAACAACACCTGGTTACACAACAACACCTGGTTACAAAACAACACCTGGTTACACAACAACGCCTGGTTACATAGCAACGCCTGGTTAAACACCAACGCCTGGTTACACAGAAACACTGATTACACAACAACACTGGTTACACAACAACACCTGATTAATCAACAACGCTTGGTTACATAGCAACGCCTGGTTACACAACAACACCTGGTTACACAAAAACACTGATTACACAACAACACTGGTTACACAACATCACCTGGTTACAAAGCAACACCTGGTTACACAACAACACCTGGTTACACAAAAACACTGATTACACAACATCACCTGGTTACAAAGCAACACCTGGTTACACAACAACACCTGGTTACACAACAACACCTGGTAACACAACAACACCTAGTTACACAACACCACCTGGTTAATCAACAACGCCTGGTTACATAGCAACGCCTGGTTACACAACAACACCTGGTTACACAAAAGCACTGATTACACAACAACACTGGTTACACAACAACACCTGATTAATCAACAACGCCTGGTTACATAGCAACGCCTGGTTACACAACAACACCTGGTTACACAAAAACACTGATTACACAACAACACTGGTTACACAGCATCTCCTGGTTACAAAGCAACACCTGGTTACACAACAACACCTGGTTACAAAACAACACCTGGTTAATCAACAACGCCTGGTTACATAGCAACGCCTGGTTAACACCAACACCTGGTTACACAACAACACCTGGTTACACAACAACACCTGGTTACACAACAACGCCTGGTTATATAGCAACGCCTGGTTAAACACCAACGCCTGGTTACACAACAATACCTGGTTACACAACAACACTTGTTACACAACAACGCCTGGTTACATAGCAACGCCTGGTTAGACAACAACACCTGGTTACACAACAACACTGGTTACACAACAACACTGGTAACACAGCATCACCTGATTAATCAACAATACCTGGTAACACAACAACGCCTGGTTACATAGCAACGCCTGGTTACACAACAACACCTGGTTACACAACAACACCTGGTTACAAAGCAACACCTGGTTACACAACAACGCCTGGTTACATAGCAACGCCTGGTTAAACACCAACGCCTGGTTACACACTAACACCTGGTTACACACTAACACTGATTACACAACAACACCTGGTTACACAACAACACCTGGTTACACAACAACACCTGGTTACACAACAACACTGATTACACAACAACACCTGGTTACACAACAACACCTGGTTACACAACAACACCTGGTTACACAACAACACCTGGTTACACAAAAACACTGATTACACAACAACACTGGTTACACAACATCACCTGGTTACACAAAAACAGCTGGTTACACAACAACACCTGGTTACACAACAACACCTGGTTACACAAAAACACTGATTACAGAACAACACTGGTTACACAACAACACCTGATTAATCAACAACGCCTGGTTACATAGCAACGCCTGGTTACACAACAACACCTGGTTACACAACAACACTGATTACACAACAACACCTGGTTACACAACAACACCTGGTTACACAACAACACCTGGTTACACAAAAACACTGATTACACAACAACACTGGTTACACAACATCACCTGGTTACACAAAAACACCTGGTTACACAACAACACCTAGTTACACAACAACACCTGGTTACACAAAAACACTGATTACAGAACAACACTGGTTACACAACAACACCTCATTAATCAACAACGCCTGGTTACATAGCAACGCCTGGTTACACAACAACACCTGGTTACACAGAAACACTGGTTACACAACAACACTGGTTACACAACAACACCTGGTTACACAACAACACCTGGTTACACAAAAACACTGATTATACAACAACACTGGTTACACAACATCACCTGGTTACACAAAAACACCTGGTTACACAACAACACCTGGTTACACAACAACACCTGGTTACACAACAACACCTGGTTACACAAAAACACTGATTACACAACAACACTGGTTACACAACAACACCTGATTAATCAACAACGCCTGGTTACACAGCAACGCCTGGTTACACAACAACACCTGGTTACACAAAAACACTGATTACACAACAACACTGGTTACACAACATCACCTGGTTACAAAGCAACACCTGGTTACACAACAACACCTGGTTAGTGAGGCGAAATTGGGTTTAACGTAGCGTCCAAGATTATTGCACTCATATAGCGACGTGCATGCACGTGTGTGTGGCTGCTTGTACTAGTCCGGGCTAATGCCGATTTATAATGCTATCTTACTGGGATACCATGCCGCAGTTTAACACGAATACCCCACTCAGACACAGTATACTGACTCCGTGCCGACCAGTCCTTGTTTTAGCCCCTTAATGCCGAGCCCCAGACAGGGTAACAAGCACAATATTTTAACGTCTTTTGGTGTGACGCGGCCGGGGATCGAATCTCCGGGCGGACGCTCTACCACTAGACCACGGAGGCGGCCTTAAATTCATGACATGTCGTGGCATTACCGAAACACTGGTCAAAGCGGTGCTAAATCCACATAGCTACCAGGCCGGCTGTTAACGAGTGACAATTAAGAGCACATGCCTGCTCAGTGACATGTGTGGTGGTAATACGTGGATGCACGCCATGTATACTACTCAAAAGAAGTTAAGGATCACCGGATTCTTTCATATTACTATAGTTAATCTCTCATGTCAGATTAGCTTTACCATTATGAAAGTATCGGGTGATCCTTAACTTCTTTTGAGTACAGTAAACTACGGTTATAACGAACACGCTTATAACGAACTGACGGATATAACGAACTTACTTTTTAGTCCCGACTATTTGCTGTAATTATGCTGTATATATGCTTATAACGAACTATGTTTATAACGAACTAAAAATAATAGTCCCTTTGAGTTCGTTATAACCGTGTTTTACTGTAGTATACATTAATGTTGAACCAAGGGAGAAAATCACCCGCAATCGTGACCATCCAGACCAACAAATAGGAGAAGATGGCGATCCAGAGAACAGACATGAAAAAGGTGACGAGGTACATCTTCCTCCACGTCGTCCGACGTCGGCAGTCCGGTACCGTCAGGAACAACAACACTTTCACGGGAACCATGGCAACCCAAAATATTCTCAGGAAGATGGAATCCGGGATAATCCAAGGAGAATGGTGATTGGGCACTGTAAAAACAAACAGCAGAATTTTACAGGTATTGAGTGAGTGTTTCAGCAATGCCGAAGGTAGGAACATCCCAAGTGGCTTTGTTAAACAGCAACGTTAAGTGAACGATATTACCACCGCCCCATGTACAAGGAAAATTATACACTACCGGTCTAAAGAAAGTATTCACTTCAAAAATGGATTTGACCAAAACATTACAAACGTTATCAAAACGTTACTAGGCTGAAAACAGTCGCTATATCACTGCTATATCACTGCAAAGTTAAGGTCCCGGCTGTGATACCCACAAATACACCATCATCGTATAAAAACTTCTTGTACACACGGGTGTATACGTTGTGTATGTGTATTTGTATACTTTGTGTATGAATGTTTTTTAACAACAGAGAATACCCCCTGTTCGTTTTGAATTATGAATTAGTCAGCTGAACACACGTGTCGCCTTTAATTCCCTAAACTGGGACCTCAAAGTGACACTTTTATACTATTTTCTATGTCATTTTTGTTTGTTTTGAACTCGGCAATATTTCAGCTATATGACGGTAGTCTGTAAATAGTCAAGTCTGGACAAGACAGTCCAGTGATTGACATCATGAGCATCGATCTACGCAATTATGGTACGATGACATGCATCAACGAAGTCGGCGAACCACCCGATACCGTTAGTCGCCTCTTACGACAAGCATAGTCGCCTTTTACGACAAGCATAGTCGCCGCTTACGACAAGCATAGTCGCCGCTTACGACAAGCATAGTCGCCTCCTACAAGCATAGTTGCCTCTTACGACAAACATAGTCGCCTCTTACGACAAGCATAGTCGCCTCTTACGACAAGTATAGTCGCCTCTTACGACAAGCATGGGTTGCTGAAGACCTATCCCCTTCACGGGGAATTTTCTATATCAGTTTTGTTAAAGATTATATGCTATTAATTTCATGAAGGACGTTTTTAGGAACCACGGAACTTTAGGAAGGTTTGTTGATATATTTACAGGACTTGTCAGAAGATGAGGAGGCGCTGATTTCGTGGGATTCGCTGATGGCCTCCGATTGTGTGGAACGACTTTCAACATCGGAATAACTCGTTTCCACGTCAACACCTTCGCTTGAAATCGAACGTCTCCGTTTTCCCCGCAGCAAGGGCGTCTTAACCTCGCTGTCGTCCAGGTCAGATGATCCCTTCACGCATGACCGGAAGCCGTTAACCGCCTTTTGTGCGATGTGTTCAAGTTTCCGGTTAAAGGCCAGAATAACGAAGTAGATAATACACATCACTAACAAAGTCATGGCCTCGAACCTGCAACAGTGACGGAGTTAGGTTTAATGCGACGTCGAACAGTATTTGAACATATTTTGATAATGTTAACAAAAGAATCACAAAAAGCGAATCTTGGATTTGAAACCAAAATTATCGATCATAGATCCTTCCTATCCAGTCTAGAATCCAATTCAGCCAGGGCTTTAATGTCTTTGCGAAATATTTGATATATCCAAATGCCAGCCAAACCGTTTGTCTCAACGTGTTATCAATGTATATTTCCATTCTGTCCTACCTGGTACCCATATATTGCTGGCTGCACACGAAATCTTAAATTTGCAAACTGTGAGGTGAATCTATATTAAATTCCCATTAATGTCCTTGTAATCTTACCATTCCACGACGCCATCTTGGATGACGATGACCAGTGCCAGTACAGAAAACAGGTAGAACAGAGTGTCTCTGAAGACGGGCCACCACGTGAGTTGCACCACCTGTAAACACGTGAGTCTTTTAGTACAAGCCTCCTGTGACCTCTGACGTATTATGATTGACTTCTGATGATTGATACTGCCTGGTTCACCTCTGATGATCGTCACTGCCTGATTAACCCCACGTCACCTCTGATGATCGTCACTGCCTGATTAACCCCACGTCACCTCTGATGATCGTCACTGCCTGGCCACCCCCACGTCACCTCTGATGATCGTCACTGCCTGATTAACCCCACGTCACCTCTGATGATCGTCACTGCCTGGTCACCCCCACGGCACTTCTGATGATCGTCACCCCCACGTCAACTCTGATGATCGTCACCCCCACGGCACTTCTGATGATCGTTACTGCCTGGTCACCCCCGCGTCACCTCTGATGATCATCACTGCCTGGTCACCCCTACGTCACCTCTGATGTTCGTCACTGC
This sequence comes from Haliotis rufescens, assembly GCF_023055435.1. Classification (NCBI taxonomy): domain Eukaryota; kingdom Metazoa; phylum Mollusca; class Gastropoda; order Lepetellida; family Haliotidae; genus Haliotis; species Haliotis rufescens. Next base: position 36,789,628 of record NW_025963780.1, on the reverse strand, counting down.
CTGGTCATCCCCACGTCACCTCTGATGTTCGTCACTGCCTGGTCAACACCCACGTCAACTCTGATGATCATCACTGCCTGGTCATCCCCACGTCACCTCTGATGTTCGTCACTGCCTGGTCACCCCCACGTCACCTCTGATGATCATCACTGCCTGGTCACCCCTACGTCACCTCTGATGATCATCACTGCCTGGTCATCCCCACGTCACCTCTGATGTTCGTCACTGCCTGGTCACCCCCACGTCACCTCTGATGATCGTCACTGCCTGGTCACCCCCACGTCACCTCTGATGATCGTCACTGCCTGGTCACCCCCACGTCACCTCTGATGTTCGTCACCCCCACGTCACCTCTGATGATCGTCACTGCCTGGTCACCCCCACCTCACCTCTGATGATCGTCAACCCCACCTCACCTCTGATGGGGTTCCTACTAACTTCATAATGACATGTAACTCCGCTGAAGTAGAGGTTCATGTTTACAACTTGTAATAACCTGTCTCTCGGGTATCTGGTACAGACATAATGTATTGGGTTGTGAAACAGAATGTATATGTTGCATGTAATGGTTAAGCGTATGCAGTACCATGACACCTACGGGTACCGAAAGTGACGACAGTACAATTTTACTGTGTTTCGCCAGGTGTGACATATGGTAATTATTTGCATCAATGGCTGTGATCAGTTGTTGGGTGGTTGGTTGTTTTACGCCGCACTGAGCAATATTCCAGCTATATGACGGCGGTCTGTAAATAATCGAATCAAGACCAGACAATCCAGTGATTGATATCACAAGCATCGATCCACGCAATTGGGATCGATGGCATGCATCAACCAAGTCCGCGAGCCTGACCACCCTGTCCCGTTAGTCGCCTCTTACGACAAGCATAGTCACCTTTTACGGCAAGCATGGGTTGTTGAAGGCCTATTCTAACCCTGATCTTCACGCGTCACGCCGCTTTGAACACTGTTCCGGTCATAACACGTCATAACGTAAGTCGTTCTCCTCTTTTGTGAGGTGAAGTGAGGTGAGGTGAGGTGAGTCCTTGTTTTGGCCCCTTAATGCCGAGCGCCAGACAGGGTAACAACAAGTACCATCTTTTAACGTCTTTTGGTATGACGCGGCCGGGGATCGAACCCCGGACCTTCCGCTCTCCGGGCGGACGCTCTACCACTAGACCACGGAGGCGGTCCCTCTTTTGTAAAACCAACCAGCATGTGTATTGGACTTACAAACCAAGGATCATGGGCTGCTGAAAACGTATTCTTACCCGGATCTTCACGGGTAGGCTGATCAAAGAAACCCGGTGCAAAGCAAAAAACACCCAAAACCTTCCACATCAGTCAGGCCGTATGACACCTGGCAGGCATGTCAACTATTCCTGTTTGATATTCACGTTGCGTACACAGAATAAAATATTGTGTAAAAAATGATTGAGTATTCTAAAAGGAATATAATGTATGCGGCAAAAAGTTAATGATATACATACCACGCCAGCGAATATACCACAGACGCCGATTATAAAGAGGAGGTTAAATATTGCTGAACCAACGATCGTGCCGACCCCGATGTCACTCTTGGCGATGAACACACCTGTTGCGAACAGAATATAATGATGGACTCAAGTTGGTGAATTTACAAATTATAAATATTAACTCTATGCCAGGTTGCGGATGTTCAGCGGTCTGCTACAACCTGATGGTGCCACCACAGTGAGTGAGTGAGTGAGTGAGTGAGTGGGTGAGTGGGTGGGTGGGTGGGTGGGTGTTTTGGTGAGTGAGTGAGTGAGTGAGTGGTAGATTGAGTGAGTGGGTGAGTGAGTGGGTGGGTGGGTGGGTGGGTGTTTTGGTGAGTGAGTGAGTGAGTGGGTGGGTGATTGAGTGAGTGGGTGAGTGAGTGAGTGAGTGAGTTGCTCAATCTGGAGTTCCTTTCTATGCTCGTAAACACGGGAGATAAACTCAGGTTTAAGGTGAGACCAACCTGCCGCTCTGTAGTTATGAGAAAGGATATAGTGAGTTTTCTCACATTGTACCTATGTGGGAATCGGACCCGGGTTGTAGGCGTGACGAGCGAACGCTTTAACCACTAGGCTACCCCATCGCTCCTGTACGATAAAGAGTTGATGAGTGATTGTTGTTGAACGCCGCAGTTAGTAATATATTCCAGCTGTATCTCGGCGGTCCGTGAGTCTGGGCAGGGAAACCAGAGATTGAAGACATGAGCAACGATCCGTGCCCCTGAGGCTCGACGATAAGCCATCAGCGGTCACAGAGTCTGACAATTGAATAAACGTGACACTTTGTTGTACACGGTTGTATGATTGCGACTATAACCTAGGTTGTGTTTATAAATCAGTGTCACATGGTGATGATACAGGTTGCATGTATCCTGCGCCAACGGTTGCATTCGTCCCAAACACATGCACAGGCAAGTCAATTGTTCACCTGAATAAACGCGGTAACATGTGACACAAGTCAAAGGAGTGAATTGCATCGGACAAATTTGTGTCACTGACGTGTCAAATTGGGAAATAGTCTCCGAATGTCTGCCATGAAACGTTTGAACGCTTTACTAATGTAACCCTGATCAAACAACTTTTGAAGTCAACTCCACTGGTCGTTCGGATAGCCCGGATGTTGGGGTATCTTTGTTAAACTGCGGCATGGTATCTCAGCGGGCTAGCACTATAAAGCCGGCGTAAGTCCCGACTAGAGCACACACGCACGCACGCGAGAGCACACACACACACACACACACACACACACACACACACACACACACACACACACACACACACACACACACACACACACACACACACACACGCACGCACGCACGCACACACACACGCACACACACACACACACACACACACTTGCGTGGATGTAATAATCTTGGACGCGACGTTAAACCCCATTTCCCCTCACCCCACCTTCACCATCTGACGGAGGACGACATAACCACAGGCGCTAGTGCGCTCACCCCCATCCTTGTACAAACGTCACATAAATTTAAATATTCACTGGTAATATATACTCGGCAAATAAACGTACATCAAACTGATATTTATCAGTTGGAAAATGCACCATTCATTATATATCCTCTCTCCCCCGAATCTCTCTCTCTTTAAGCTCTCTCTGGTGTAGTCTCTCACCTATTATAGATGTGAAGAATTCTGCAGCTGAGCTTCCCGCCGCCATGAAAGTTGCCCCGGCAACATCCGCCTCAATTTGTAAATCTGAAACAGATTGTATAATCAACTTGTTTTCAGATCTGATCATGTACACCAACCATATACAATTTTAAATTATGTTATAAATATATATTCTACGTCATAGCTGTTGCAGTTTCGAGTGTTTCAAATGTCAAGGTAAGTTGGATGCAGAAGCTATACACTTCTTGTTGTTTGTTTGAGAAAAGCGATGATCGCCACAGCCAAATCGAGACAAAGAAAGGGAAGAAAATCTCCAGATTGCAAATATTTACTGAGATAGAAAATTCTGAGAAGTAGCCTGCATGGACTGCTATTCTAGTTTCGTATTTGGTATTGTTGGTATTACCGCGGCTTTGATTTGTTTGGTTGTTTGTTTGTTGTTTAACCCCGCACTCAGCAATATTCCAGCTATATGACGGTCTGTAAATAATCGAGTTTTGACTAGACAATCCAGTGACTGACATCATGAGCATCGATTGGGATACTATGACATCCATCAAGTCAGCGAGCCTGCCCACCCGATCCCGTTAGTCGCTTCTTACGACAAGCATAGTCGCCTTTTACGGCAAGCATGGATAGCTGATATCATCAAATATGAAAAATCACGTAGAAGAGGCGGTGTTGGAATAACATAAATCAAAATGGCCGAGACTGTCAATTTGCCCTTCTGTATATTAAGAATGACCAAGTAAGATAGCTAACCCTCGCATATTCTCTCAAGGGAGACAACAAAGTAATGGTCACAGAGGAGAGCCAGTGCCCCGATGAGGTAGCAAGCGATGAGGATGTGGATAACCACGCCGCCGTCCTGGGTGTCTTGCAGCGTCATGAAGTTGCCAAGGAAGTTGTCCACGGACCTAGGTGTACAGTTGAGGACGTCACCTAGAACAGAGGATGATGAGGGGAGGTGAAATGGGGTTTAACGTTCAAGCTTACTGCCCTTATATCACGACGTGCATATGCATGTGTGCGTGCGTGCGTGTGTGCGTGTGAGGAGGTTTGTGTGTGTGCGTGCGTGTGTGCGTGTGAGGAGGTTTGTGTGTGTGCGTAGCTGCTTGTGCTAGTTCGGAATTTATGGAACTAGCAGCAGTTTAACATTGAAACCCCACTCAGACACAGTCTACTGACTCCGAGCTGACCAGTCCTTGTTTCAGCCCCTTAATGCCGAGGGCCAGGCAGGGTAACAACAAGCACCATCTTTTGACGTAATTTAGTATGACGCGGGCAGGGGATCGAACCACCGACCTTCCGCTCTCAAGACACTACTAGGCCACGGGGTCCGTAATAGGATGTTGGGAAAGTATGCAGCCATCTGTAACGAGCGCTGTCCATATATGAATCTGTCCCTATGGTCCAGATTCCACATCCAATATAACGCCAGATAAGACCACATTTCAAGTCTTAAGTTACAATCTATCAAGGATTTAATTTGCAAGCACTGCTTACGGCTTTATTAACAATTCGTCTCCGAAGCAAAGCGACTCCGCCTACGCAATAAATAACTTGACAGATTTGTACCAAGTGATTTAAACTTTAAAATGTCAATGCGTCACCTGCTTGATTGTATATCTTTGCTATCAACCACTCGTTAGCTCAGAACATGCGCCCTTTGTCTGACATTCAGAGATTACAGGTAACCAATCAGTGTTCTTGAACATGGTAGTCCAGTCTCTTGTCACGCTCAGTTGCGTCAGCGAGCAAATCGACTCACGGCAGATAGTGAGCCCCAGCTGACAGTGTTAGACAGCCGAGAAGAAGATTAGTGTCCCTTTAAACCGACAAACCGGGCTATAACTGAAATATAAATACTGTGCAAAGCAGTGTTAAGCCAAACTCACTCACTTATTCAGAGCCATGCCGGTCCCCCAGGATGGATATTGGGGGTACTTTTCCAGCATAAGCATGCCTGTCATTTGGATGTTAAGGCCGCAATAAATTAATAGTTACAGTTTGATTGATTTTTTAAAATCATGGGAGACAGGAGGCATTTTATTTTTAACGTTTTATTTTGTTCTTATAGACCTACTTTAGGCTTTTGTGTACAATTGCTGTCGACGGATGCGATTCACATGCATCATGTGTGTTCAGTAGGGCTACGTGTACGGAGTATTTTATCAGATAAAGAAAGTAGGAACACTCATATTAACGATACTTCTATTTCTAGAAATTTAAGGGCATTAGAATAATGTAAGGCAGGATGTTTTGTTGTCAGGCGGGAGCGGATGAAAATCTATTAATTAAAGTAGCGAATATGGTATCGTATAAAAAACACAAAAACAACATCGGACAATATCATTTTATCTACAAATTGGTCTGTGAGAATTTTATTTTAATGAATATTCTAGCCGTGTATAAAATTGCCTCATTGAGAAACTCACTGGCTTGTGATTATTTCTGTAACTGACAGTGTAGCCGCAAATAGCTGAAATACTGCTGATGCGGCTTTAAACAATATTACTCACTCACTCACTGACGGTGATAGTTTTGTTTCCAGCTTTCGGACACATTAATGTTTTCACCATCATTGGACATTCATATACACAATTTCTTTTGTTAAATTATATTTAGTATGTTGAGGGTTTTATTATAAAGTACATAGGAAACTGTTACAACGGGAGATGACTCAGACTTTGTGTATGTAAATTACATAGCATTTTCAAGCTCAAGTCATAAGTTTGCTAAATGCTACTTGGAGAATGAAAAGCATGAAAGAAGCATGACCAAAGGACTACTAACGTGCGCATGGGCCTTGACCTTATGATATTACGCATGCGCACGGACAGCGTCTAAAACGCGAGAACACGAGAACGCGAGATCGCGAGAAAATGAAATGTCGCATTCTCGCGTTCTCGCGATTTCGTTATTTTGTGGCCTAATTTGACAAGTTGAGATTGCGAGATTGCGAGATTTTGCATCATGTCCAAATGTCGCATTCTCGCGTTGTCGACTTTTGACAAATAGTGCTATGTACCAAAAGCACGAGAATGCGAGAACGCGAGATTTTGGCCTAATCTCGCGTTCTCGCGATCTCGCATTCTCGTGTTTTGGGCATATTTACCTCGTTTCCAAAGGTCGAGATCGCGAGAATGCGCGATCGCGAAAATGTCCCTTACAGTATTCCATAGAATCCACGTGTTCAGATATTGCTAGACTATTGCTGATGAGGCGTTTCCAGTTTCCGAAAAGAAATTTCAAACGGGCGTTAAACAATAATCAGTCAGTCAACTAACTCCTACTCCGTGAATATCAGGGTTAGAACTGACTGATCTTCACCAACCCATGTTTGTCAGGCTTGCCGACTTGGTTGATGCATAACATCGTATTTCATTGCATAGATCGATGATCATGATGTCACTAGATTGTTTGGTCCAGACTTGATTATTTACAGGCCGCCGTTATTTTGCTGAAATATTGCCGAGTGCGGCGTTGAACAGCAAACAATAACAAAACGAATTTATAAACATGTAATTTTATTTCTACCTTTTTTGAAACCAATAACGAACTCGGAACAGATATATCATTAAGCCCACGGGGTGCACGCAGCCCTGCGTTATTCAGCCCTCTGGGCAATAACGGTTAAATGTATCCGTTTAAACAGCTAATTAAAGGCATCAGATTTCAATAATCGCTTGAAGCCCCTAAATGCCCATGACCGTTTCTGTACACTTAACATGAATATAATGACTCTCGATCACAGTTGGTGCTGACAGGAAGTGTCACGTGATCCCGTGTGGATTACTTGTAATCAGTCTGGACCTATTCCATGTTTATAGACACGTCTGGGTTCAACGCCGGATATTATAAGCTAAGTGAGTGAGTGAGTATGGTTTTACGCCACTTTTAGCAATATCTCAGCAATATCACGACGGGAGACACCAGAATGGGCTTCACACATTGTACCCATGTCGGGAATCGAACCCGGGTCTTCGGCGTGACGAGCGAACGCTTTAACCACTAGGCTACCCGACCGCCCCTGCTTGTGAGCTGAAGGCGCCATAAGTCTACAAGTCTACTTGTGTTTACACAAGGTTGTTGTTGTTGTTGTTGTTGTTGTTGTTGCTGTTGTCACCTAGTTCTTCTTCACTTCTCTCAAAAGCTGACGACATTTTGAAGGAGATGAATGTTAAAGTCATATCATATCCACGCATTATGTGATTGGTTGTATGCGACCAACTTATGGTTGTCAACCATTCACACGTCAAAATCGAGTTTGAAACACAAAACTACGACGACTATGCTGACTCCGTGATCCCTTTAATGTCGAGCGCCAGGCAGGGTAACAACAAGTACCATCTGCTACTACTACTACTACTACTACTACTACACACACACTTTTTGGATCGTACACTGGCATCACCCATTCGTCACCACTCGTATGTTTCCGTAACCTACAACAAGGCTTGTCCCGGAATGGGACGAATTGGTCACGAATGCAGCACGGCCAATAACGACGGACAGCAAACTGAGATCGGCAAAGCTCGTCCCTTTCCGTAACCTTGCAATGTTCAGCCCAAATTGCCGACTGTGTTGAGAGTGAGCAAACTGGAGTATGTTTACGGTGGTCGTAAACGCGGGAGAAAACCAGTTTTAGGGTGAGGTCAAATGGGGTTGGACGTGGCGTCCCGTAGTTTTAAGAAAGGGTATATGTGAATCAAGGCAGATTTGGGCTTGTTCGAGCTACACAATATTTCAAGACATTTCATCGTGGGTAAGTGGATACCGAGGGGTGGGAATAATCAGTGACTGCTTGATATCATTTACCCGGTGAGCGGAAGGCCGGTGATTCGATGCCCTGGCCGTGGCATACCGAATGACGTTAAAGATGGTACTTGCTGTTACCCTGCCTAGCGCTCGACATTAAAGGGACCACGGAGTCAGTATACTGTGTCTGAGTGGGGCATTCATCTCAGTGAGCTAGCACTATAAATACTCACTTACACTTAATCTTTAAAAATAAAAAAATGGTGATCGTATCAATGTGATCCAAAAAAATACTAACCTTCCACAAGTTCCAAGTCTCTGGCATGCCTTCTAATGCCCGGATGTAGGGAGGTTGCTTCATCACTAGATCCCTGGATCCAGTAGCGCGAGATTAACGCTAATCCCGATAATGCTAAATAGATAAAGGATATACAGCACAACGATGCCGCCCTCCTCAATAATACATCATTGGAAGAATATTTCCCCATCGGACCTTTTTAGACTTTGAATAGGTAGACACCCAAGCACGTTGCTCTCCTATGGACTATATGGTTCTTTACGCCAGTTGGGTCATGTGTCTGTACACCATGAGTGAATCACAGGCCACGGAGATGTTATTTGATGTAAACAAAGAGAATATCGGTGATTTGGTCACAGGACGCTGAAGATATCCGAGAAGATGTGAGATTATCTCCGTTTATCACCTCCCCATTGTCTGTGCCGTCAAGGTTGTCAGCCGCTGCTAGGACGGACTACAACAGATTCAGACGTGACTGTACTTGGACGTGGTCCATCCAGTTCTGTCTAACTTATCTAATCATGACAAATGGAGACTTGAATTCAAGTGTTGATAAACTTCATATGATAGCAACCCGTACAGGCAGTACTGCGGACAGTGGGTTCGTCATGGGATGTCGTTTTAGGGGCACGGATGACTCAGTGGTGTAAGTGTTGAAGAGTTGTGTCCCTTCGCAGTGTCAAGTTCACCTCTTCCAGGTTCAGAATCCAAGATTCGCTGCAATATATTTTGCCATTGTAGTTTAACGCCGCGTAATAATCCAACAAAATGACCGCGGTCTGTAAATAATCAAGTCTGGACCAGACATTCCAGTGGTTGTCATCATAAGTATCGATCCACGCACGCAATCGGGACACGATGACATGCATCAACCAATTCAGCGACTCGTTGGCGGCCCCTTACGACAGGTATGGGTTGCTGAAGATCTGTTCTAAACCGGATCTCCACGGGTGCTGTGATGGCCTGCCAACAGAACTGTGTCTGAGTGGGGTATTCATGTTAAACTGCTGCATGGTATCTCATTGGGCTAGCACTATAAAACGGGTTTCAACAACAAGAACCACTTTTTGACTTTCCCCAAAATTAAGCTGATAAAAGTGAAATGCCGAAAGTGGCGTTAAACCCATCGCTCATGATACACAGCAACCAACATGGAACCAAGATGACATCAGTGGCGCAGCTGATGTCACGCGCCTATTGCAAGACGTCACGTGATTGTGGATATACATGTAAACAGTTTTCGCAAACTGACTATAGTTTGGAGGTAGGGGATCTATTCTTGGTGTGATATAGTGAGTGAGTGAGTGAGTGAGTATGGTTTTACGCCGCTTTTAGCAATATTCCAGCAATATCACGGCGGGGGACACCAGAAATGGGCTTCACACATTGTACCCATGTCGGGAATCGAACCCAGGTCTTCGGCGTGACGAGCGAACGCTTTAACCACTAGGCTACCCGACCGCCCCCTTGGTGTGATATAACTTGATTATTGCTGTGAGTTTGTGTATGTGTGTGTTTGTCTGCTTGCACTAGCCTGGCGTATGCATGCTTCTTAGTGCTAGCGCACTCAGATACCATGACCCTGATACTGACCCCGAGTCGACCAGCCCTTCTTTGATCCCCCCAATGCCGATCGCAAGGCAGGGTAACAACAAGTACCATCTTTTAACGTCCTTTCGGTGACATGGCCTCAAGCAAGATGGAGACGTGTTTTGTTCATGGGTGAGTCCCGTTTTCCGCTGAGACGTGCTGATGGACGTGCCCGTATGTACCGACGTCGAAACGAACGTTACGCTGAAAATTGCGTTCCGCAAATGGATCGTTTTGGAGGGAGAAGCGTCATGGTGTGGGGAGGCATTCATCACGGAGGCCGGACAGGAGCTGTGAGAGTGGATGGTGCTCTGAATGGTCTACGCTACCGAGACGAGATCCTGCAGCGCCACGTTGTCCCCTTCATCAACGTCAATGGTGGCATCTTTCAGCAGGACAACGCCATACCCCACGTCGCACGTGTTTGCACAGAGTTTCTGCGTCAGAACAACGTACCTACGCTACCCTGGCCTGCCCGCTCGCCAGACTTGTCCCCTATTGAACATCTGTGGGACGTGCTGGATCGTCGTGTCCGTCAACGTCAACCACCGCCACAGACACTTCAGGAACTAGAGGAGGAGTGACAGAACATCCCCCGGGCTGTTATCTCGACTTGATTGCATCTATTGGCAGTCGCTGCCATGAGGTGATAGCAGCTCGAGGAGACTGTACTCGTTACTGACTTTCCACCTTTCCCGGACGTCTTTGCACCTGTTTTGTTAAGTGTATATTGTACAGCAATAATTTACCTATACATTCCACTATTTATAATATTTATGAAACTCGAAAAATATATCCAGTTGCAATCCTGAGAGTATACGTATATATGGCGTGCTAGCACTATTTGCATTAAAATATTTACAAACTCATTGTTTCATATTTATAAAAAAAAGAGTAAATTATGAAATGAAATGATATATTCCAGATTATTAAAACATATACTAGTAGCGAAATCGCATTATCGGTGGTTCATCTTGCCAAGGGAGGTAACTCTATTACAGTACTGATATTGCGACCTCGCAGTTAGTTTGTTCGTCATAATCAAAAACGACAAAGCTATGACAATTAGTCTTTCATTCTAACTGTGTTCGTTAAAGTGTATTTAAGGCAACTGGGTAGCCTAGTGGTTGAAGCGTTCGCTCGTACACGCCTAACGCCAGGGTTTGATGCCAGACATGGGTCCATCGTGAAGCCCTTTTCTTGTAGTCCCTCGCCTTGCTGAAAACCTGGACTATTACATGCAGTCGTGGCCTGGTGTTCATGCTATCAACCACTGGTTGCCTGGTATATGCTATATTAGTTACAGGCCGTCGTCATTAAACTGGAATATTGCTGAGTGCGCCGAAATATCACTCACTCACTCACTCGCTCGCTCGATCTCACCCACACTCACTCACTCACTCAATGAATGAATCAATCAATCACACACTCACTCAATCGTGTTTAAATTTTCATTTGAAAAAAATACAGCATTTCACATGAATATAATGAACACAAAATTAAATTATTCTCGAAAAAAGGAAAAGGAAAACATTTCCCGGTAACAGGAAATTATTTACATTCCATAAACATTAAAATACGAACAACATATTACCAAAAAAAGTAGATATTGTTTATTTTTACTGCCTTGTGACATTGTCCGACTCAGGTTGGATCATGATTTTATCGCACCGTGTACACATATAAACACGCGTTTCTACAAAGATAATACCCGCACATTTGCCTAGATATCAGCAGATATTCCAGCAAATAATATACACTACTCGACACCAGTTACCTCCCTTCGAAAGTAACGCAACTAACGCGATGAAAGATCTAATTAAAAAAGAATCTCATTTACAATATTTGTTGACGCGTGTGACGCTTACGATGGAATCCATCGATGAGAAGCGATAAATAGTTTCGCCCACCTGTGCCACGTGTATTATTCGGGTTGTCTGTCATGTGACGGAGGGTTGTGTATTTCTAATACATTGATACAAGACTAATGGGTTGAGAGAGGAAACGGACAATGGAGGGAGGGACTAGATTTGCAGAACGGTCTAGACTCACTAGACGGACTAGACAGAGGAGTAGACTTGTCAAGCTTGTACTTGTTGCGTGTGTGTATCTTTTAGGTGTTGCTGTCACAGTTGGAGTCCGCGTGATACGAGGAGAGAAAGAAGATGTGATTACACAGGAGGACGAATATAGTGAATACAGAGTAAGAAGGGCCGCCGACCTCGAAGAAGGTAAACGTTGCTCTCTGTGTAATTCCTCTCTCCATCTTAACAACAACCCCACCCCACCCCCACCCCCCACCCCCTCCCCTCCTGTCCATTCCACTCCACCAGCCCCATCTCTCGCAGGCTAACCCTCAATACCTAAGGAAGGAACATTTGCACTCATGTCTGTCTGTCTGTCTGTCTGTCTGTCTCTCTCTCTCTCTCGATTTATATCTTTATCTGTTCATTTATATATACTAGTATAGATATATATGTATATGTCAATATATAAAATTATAATTATATAAATATCTATCTATCTATCTATATTTACACACAGAGGGAGAGAGAGAGAGAGAGAGAGAGAGAGAGAGAGAGAGAGAGAGAGGGAGAGAGAGAGATTCTATGCGTGTCCAGTTTGAAATATGCACTTTCATCACCTATCTATTGCCATCTTTCCTTTTATCTGTTGACGTACTTTCCTATATTTCTGCCCACACATAGACAGTGCATCTCATATTTCGAATCGTGTTTCAATACTTTATTCAAACAATCTGTGCCTGCCATATGTATCTGCCAGAATGAAGTCGCCTTAATCCCCTCAATACCGCAAATCAAGGGTAGTTACCAATCTCGAGAATCATCGTTACTATACACCCTACAGAGCTTCCAGAGCGCTTAAGTGGGAGATCTCATGTCTGATGACAATACGTCTCGTTTATTGGCTTTTGGAGAACTCTGCATACGTCACAGAATCTAATAAGCTGTCCACAAAGAATCCTTACCAGGCAATTTACAGCAAGTGATTAACAAAAGCCATATGTCAAGGCATCTGTCATGAGGTTTTCGTATATTTAGTAGTGGTAGACCGTGTTATCCTTAGAGTTTGATGTAGTGTCTAATGTCGGCTTGAGGAGATCTGGCGTGCTGCTAGTTGAGGTGAGCTGGCAGTGTAGTGGAAATGTCAACACATGGCATGAGTCATCTCTTGGAAGCTGACATGGTTGACAGTCGCCTATAACAGATAGATAACCCACAACAGAGCTATTTGCTTTACGTAATTGATATACTTGCTTTACATGACAGACAAACAGGTTTCACATGATAAAGTCACAGGACAAACATGTTTCACATTATCGTCACTTGCTTTACATGACAGACAAACAGGTTTCACATGATAAAGTCACAGGACAAACATGTTTCACATTATAGTCACTTGCTTTACATGACAGACAAACACGTTTCACATGATAAAGTCACAGGACAAACATGTTTCACATTATAGAGTCCCTTGTTTCACGTGACAGACTAACATGTTTCACATAACAGAGACACTTGTTTGATATGACAGACTAACATGTTTCACATTATAGAGTCACTTGCTTGATATGACAGAGTAACATGTTTCACATTATAGAGTCACTTGCTTGATATGACAGAGTAACATGTTTCACATTGAAGAGTCACTTGCTTGATATGACAGAGTAACATGTTTCACATTATAGAGTCACTTGCTTGATATGACAGAGTAACATGTTTCACATTATAGAGTCACTTGCTTGATATGACAGTGTAACATGTTTCACATTATAGAGTCACTTGCTTCACATGACAGACTAACATGTTTCAGATTATAGAGGCTCTTTCTTGATATGACAGACTAACCTGTTTCACATCATAGAGTCACTTTCTTGATATGACAGACTAACATGTTTCACATTATAGAGTCACTTGCTTCACGTGACAGACTAACATGTTTCACATCATAGAGTCACTTGCTTGATATGACCGACTAACATGTTTCACATTATAGAGTCACTTGCTTCACATGACGGACTAACATGTTTCACATTATAGATCCACTTGCTTCACATGACAGACTAACATGTTTCACATTATAGAGGCACTTTCTTGATATGATAGACTAACCTGTTTCACATTATAGAGGCACTTTCTTGATATGACAGACTAACATGTTTCACATTATAGAGTCACTTTCTTGATATGACCGACTAACATGTTTCACATCATAGAGTCACTTGCTTGATATGACAGACTAACATGTTTCACATTATAGATCCACTTGCTTCACATGACAGACTAACATGTTTCACATTATAGAGGCACTTTCTTGATATGATAGACTAACCTGTTTCACATTATAGAGGCACTTTCTTGATATGACAGACTAACATGTTTCACATTATAGAGTCACTTTCTTGATATGACCGACTAACATGTTTCACATCATAGAGTCACTTGCTTGATTTGACAGACTAACATGTTTCACATTATAGAGTCACTTGCTTCACGTGACAGACTAACATGTTTCACATCATAGAGTCACTTGCTTGACATGACAGACTAACCTGTTTCACATTATAGAGTCACTTGCTTCACATAATAGACCAACATGTTTCACATTATAGAGTCACTTGCTTTACGTGACAGACTAACATGTTTCACGTAACAGAGACACTTGCTTCACATGACAGACTAACATGTTTCACATTATAGAGTCACTTGCTTCACATGACAGACTAGCATGTTTCACATTACAGAGCCACTTCCTTCACATGACAGACTAACCTGTTTCACATTATAGAGTCACTTGCTTCACGTGACAGACTTACGTGTTTCACATCATAGAGTCACTTGCTTGATATGACAGACTAATCTGTTTCACATTATAGAGTCACTTGCTTGATATGACAGACTAACATGTTTCACATTATAGAGTCACTTGCTTCACATGACAGACTAACCTGTTTCACATTATAGAGTCACTTGCTTCACGTGACAGACTTACGTGTTTCACATCATAGAGTCACTTGCTTGATATGACAGACTAATCTGTTTCACATTATAGAGTCACTTGCTTGATATGACAGACTAACATGTTTCACATTATAGAGTCACTTTCTTGATATGACCGACTAACATGTTTCACATCATAGAGTCACTTGCTTCACATGACAGACTAACCTGTTTCACATTATAGAGTCACTTGCTTCACGTGACAGACTTACGTGTTTCACATCATAGAGTCACTTGCTTGATATGACAGACTAATCTGTTTCACATTATAGAGTCACTTGCTTGATATGACAGACTAACATGTTTCACATTATAGAGTCACTTTCTTGATATGACCGACTAACATGTTTCACATCATAGAGTCACTTGCTTCACATGACAGACTAACCTGTTTCACATTATAGAGTCACTTGCTTCACGTGACAGACTTACGTGTTTCACATCATAGAGTCACTTGCTTGATATGACAGACTAATCTGTTTCACATTATAGAGTCACTTGCTTCACATGAAAGACTAACATGTTTCACATTATAGAGTCACTTGCTTCACATGACATACTAACATGTTTCACATTATAGAGTCACTTGCTTCACATGACAGACTAACAAGTTTCACATCATAGAGTCACTTGCTTCACATGACAGACTAACATGTTTCACATTATAGAGTCACTTGCTTAACGTGACAGACTAACATGTTTCACATCATAGAGTCACTTGCTTGATATGACAGACTAACCTGTTTCACATTATAGAGTCACTTGCTTCACATAATAGACCAACATGTTTCACATTATAGAGTCACTTGCTTCACATGACAGACTAACATGTTTCACGTAACAGAGACACTTGCTTCACATGACAGACTAACATGTTTCACATTATAGAGTCACTTGCTTCACATGACAGACTAGCATGTTTCACATTACAGAGCCACTTCCTTCACATGACAGACTAACATGTTTCACATTATAGAGTCACTTGCTTGATATGACAGACTAACCTGTTTCACTTTATAGAGGCACTTTCTTGATATGACAGACTAACATGTTTCACATTATAGAGTCACTTTCTTGATATGACCGACTAACATGTTTCACATCATAGAGTCACTTGCTTCACATGACAGACTAACATGTTTCACATTATAGAGTCACTTGCTTCACGTGACAGACTAACGTGTTTCACATCATAGAGTCACTTGCTTGATATGACAGACTAACCTGTTTCACATTATAGAGTCACTTGCTTCACATGACAGACTAACATGTTTCACATTGTAGAGCCACTTGCTTCACATGACAGACTAACCTGTTTCACATTATAGAGTCACTTTCTTGATATGACAGACTAACATGTTTCACATTATAGAGTCACTTTCTTGATATGACAGAGTAACATGTTTCACATTATAGAGTCACGTGCTTGATATGACAGACTAACATGTTTCACATTATAGAGTCACTTGCTTCACATGACAGACTAACATGTTTCACATTATAGAGTCACTTGCTTCACATGACAGACTAACATGTTTCACATTATAGAGTCACTTGCTTCACATGACAGACTAACATGTTTCACATTATAGAGTCACTTGCTTCATTATTCACTCGATTAAGATTTTTTTAAACACGTAAATATTCTTACCGGAGGAACGCGGAAGTTAAATATTTTGCTTTTTCCGAATATGTTATACGACATTTATCTGTGTAATATTTTCTGGATAAGAAGTGTTGTTATTCATTTGCGTATCTCCGGACACGTGATATACCCATGACTGTGCAAGTGCTTATACAGCAATAGGGCTGTACTTTGTAATCACAAGAAGTTAACATGTTTTACCAACGGAACTGGAATTATCCGACTGGTAGCGTATTATTTTGTTGAAAAGATGTGATCAAATTAGTCAGATAATAACGTTATTTATCATATAATGGACAGTGTTGTGGATGCGATAAACAAATCTTATAAAATATGCAAACGAGGTAATATATCTTTAAAATTCTATTCTATCCTATAAATATATGATAGCTTGCTAAAATATATTTGCAGAGGATTCCAGAATGTTGATATCCCGTGTGTGAGAGTGCATGTAAGGCAACGAGGCTGCCAGTCATTTAGCTCTATATGATATGTTTGTTTCTTGTTTAACACCGCACTCAGCAATATTCCAGCTATATGACGGCGGTCTGTAAATAATCGAGTCTGGTCCAGACAATCCAGTGATTGACGTCATGAGCATCGATCCACGCAATTGGGATACTATGACATGCATCAACTAAGTCAGCGAGCCTGACCACCCGATCCCGTCTGTCGCCTCTTACGACAAGCATAGTCGCCTTTAACGGCAAGCATGGGTTGCTGAAGACCTATTCTACCCACAGAAACTCGTTATTGGTCAGTAAATAAAAATATATACCCCCTATATGTAGTTCTCTACTTACATATAGGGGGTATATATTTTTATTTACTGACTAATAACGAGTTCCTGTGATTCTTCCCCGGATCTTCACGGGTCCTAACCACATGTAAAACATATGAACATGTATAATAATTCAATACGGTACATCTGTAGGAACCCTGAATCGTCGATACCAAGAATAAAGCGCTTGTTATCGATAAACAAGTGTCACGTATTCATCATCTGTCATGTTTTGTTTCGAATATTATACGCGCCGGAAGTGGAGCGTTGTCCGGGGAGACAACTCTGTCTAACTTTCCTTAAGGGAGCCAATCACCCATAACTATTCCAAGCGTATAAATGTTTGAAATGCATCAAAAATGGGATGCATTTTTCTCTTGATGCACGTTGGACATACTCCTGTGCATGTGTGTAGATGAAGCACCTCCCTTGGCCAACAATGACCTCACATAAATCTACACGGGCCATCATCTAAATGATGATGTGTGTAACTGAATCTGTGAGGCCAGTGTCAAAGCCCGAGTAACGTTAGCCACTTCAGAGACTTTGAAAACAGTTACATACGCGATGAAAAAAACATTAATACACCTGCTGACACGACTGAATACTCAACAAGGCCAAAAGACAAAAAACAAGAATGTTAATAAATTTAAAGCGGTTTGAATTTAGTTGAGCAGTAATTATGTGCATTTGTAATGCTTTGTTTTACATAATGACCATCTGGCCATGAAAAAAGATGTTTGTGTATATAATTATCTACACCTACGTCTACATGGTATTTATTAGACGCTAGATTGTTCAGACAATGCCGATGCGACGTTTAATTAAACTCTTTCATTCGGTATAAATGTTTGTGAAGCTATGGTAGGTCTAAGGTCTCCATAATGTTGATTTAACGGTTGTTTTACGCCGCGCTCAGCAATATTCCAGCTACATGACGGCGGCATGTAAAAAATCTAGCCTGGACCAGACAATCCAGTGAGCCTGACACCCGATCAAAATGGTTGCCTCTTACGACCAGCATCGGTTGCCTAGGACCCATTATAACCCGGAATCCGCGATAATGACGCGTTGGGGTATAGATGATGGTTTAGTATGATATAATATGAATTCGAAAACATGAATGAATGAATAAATTAGTTAGTTAATTAATGAACTGGGTTTAGCGCCGCTTTAAACAGTATTCCAGTTATATCGCGGCGTGTCAGCTTAATGTGGGAGAAGCCCTAAGTGATGCAGGTCTCAGACGTTTACCACTTCGGTGAAACCCACGAGCACGGGTATGGTGCCGACAAACCTAGAAACATAATCGGGGCGAATCAGGATTCGAAGTCACAATCATAGGTTTCTGGCATGCCCAAGGGACGGAACTCTGCACAGCGAATCGCGGCGCCTAAAACGACTGGGCCACCCGTGCCCCCTGAATGAATGAATTGCCAACTATTCTATTTGTGATTAGTATGTATTAGGTTGACATCTGACATATGCTTATTTTCGGAACAGCTGGAATAATACTGACAACGTTAACAGCTTGTATACAGCTTTTTTTAAATGAGGGGCGTATTTTATGACCACAAGCTGAAAACATGTAAAACTAATGGAAGTGAAAAAACCGTATTGTAGTCGTATTATTTTGTAGAAAGCACAGCACCAAAGAGTTATTTGATGAAGTAATTTATAATGTTGTGATATAACATGGAGTATACACGATCACCCTTGAGAGTTTCCAGTGTATAAATGTGTGAAATGTTTCAAAATGGGATGCACTCTCCACTTGATGGCTGCGTCTCGAAAACAGCATTTCTTCACTCTGAAGTCACGTGACAGATGAAACTACCCAATCTACCGTCTCGTTTAAATGATCAGAATATTTTCTTTCACTTACAGAGGAAAGAAACTGCACTCCGAGATCGGTGGACAATTTCTTTGGGAACTTCTTTACGTTGGAGCAAACTCAAGATGGCGGCTTTGTGCTCCATCTTTTTATTGCCATTTATCTCTTCGCGTCTCTCGCCATCATCTGTGACGACTACTTCGTCGCCTCGCTGGAGCTCATCTGTGAGAGTAGGTGACATTGTAATCAGGTCAAGAAGGCATTTTTGTCATTCCTTATATATAATTTGTTTAAAGCACATGATATGATTCGAAATACATGTTAAGTAATGACAACAACATGGATGCTGCTCTTAAGGTGGTTAAATATATGCAGACCGCCTCCGTGGTTCAAAGGAAAGCGGAAGGTCGGTGGTTCGATCCCCGGCCGCGTCATACCAAAAGACGTTGAAAAATGGTATTTGTTGTTACCCTGCCTGGCGTTCAGCGTTAAAGGGATAAAACAAAGGCCTGGTCGGCCAGACACTGTGTCTGGATGGGGTATACATGATAAAATGAGGCATGGTACCACAGTGGGCTCGCACTATAAAAGCGGCACCAGTCCGGCAAGTATAAGCACATACGCATGCACGCGCGTTTTGCATGTAAGTGAAATAACCAGTTGTTATTCAAAGTCTACTTTCGAATGATAAAATGTGTACTTAGATGCAGGTAAGGTTTTAAGTGAAAGAGTTGGATTTAACGCCGCTTTTAACAGTATTCCAGTTATATCGCGGCGTGTCAGCTTAATGTGGGAGGAAAGCCCGAAGTGATGCAGGTCTCAGACGTTTACCACTTCGGAGAAACCCACGAGCACGGGTATGGTGCTGACAAACCTAGAAACATAATCGGGGCGAACCGGGATTCGAAGTCACAATCATAGGTTTCTGGCATGCCCAAGGGACGCAAGTCTGCACAGCGAATCGCGGCGCCTTAGACGACTGGACCACCCGTGCCCCCTAAGGTTTTAAGGTTATGCTGTATAAAAGTGTTTTGATTTGTAGACAATAGAAGAGACAGACTTTTGTAACTGCACTGTATCTAAGGTCGAGTGCTTCTGTCCCCAGAT
This sequence comes from Haliotis rufescens, assembly GCF_023055435.1. Taxonomy (NCBI): domain Eukaryota; kingdom Metazoa; phylum Mollusca; class Gastropoda; order Lepetellida; family Haliotidae; genus Haliotis; species Haliotis rufescens. Next base: position 36,769,436 of record NW_025963780.1, on the reverse strand, counting down.
CTGGGTCTGCAAGAAGACGTGGCGGGGGCCACATTCATGGCCGCAGGGAGTTCCGCCCCAGAGCTCTTCACGTCAGTCATCGGTCAGTCGCAACATTAATACGAACAATGTGCTTATTTATTATGCGCCAAATCCACCCCCAAATTCCATAAGCATGCGATGCATGATTCAATAGTTACCGCTATGGTTACCATGAATCAGATCGCCTCCGTGGTCTAGTGGTAGAGCATCCGCACGGAGAGCGTTGATGACATGCATCAACCAAGTCACCGAGCCTGACCACCCGATCCCGTTAGCCGCCTCTTACGTCAAGCATAGTCGCTTTTTACGGCAAGCATGGGTTGCTGAAGACCTATTCTACCCCGGATCTTCATGGGTCATTTTCACTTAGTGATAAGTTTGTTTGACATTTCCAAATCTCAATGATATTATCGATTTTTTTAATCTGACCATAAACGTTTTGTTGAAGAAAGTGTTGCTAGTGGAATGTTGTTTGTGTGTTTGTTGTTAATTGCCGCACTCAGCAATATTCCCGTTATGTGACGGCAGTCTGTGAATGATCGAGTTTGTAGCAGACAAGCCAGTGATTGATATCATGAGCATCGTTCTGCACATTTGTAATACGATAACATGCATCAACCAAGTCAGCGAGCTTGACCACCCGATCCCGTTAGTCGCCTCTTACGACAAGCATAGTCGCCTTTTACCGCAAGCATGGGCTGCCGACGACCTATTCTACCCCGGATCCTGGGGACTGGTTGAAAGCGTGTCGTCGTACCCCGGTCGTTGCTCATAATATCAATCACTAGATCGTCTGATCCAGACTCGATTGTTTACAGACCGCTGTCAAATAGCTATAATATTGCTGAGTGAGGCGTTAAACAACAAACGAACAAAGCAGGCAAGTGGGGAATTAAAGCAATGTTTTTTTTGTCATTTCAGGTGTATTCTTCGCCAAAAGTGACGTCGGTGTTGGCACCATTGTGGGGTCGGCAGTCTTCAACTTGCTGTTCATTATTGGTGTCTGCGGGCTCCTGGCCGGTATGGTAGGTAGCGCTTACACAGGAGGCTTTGTACTGAGTTTAGGAGACGGAAGTAGTGTATGGAGTGAGGTTTGACGTTGTTGTGAACAGTATTCCAGTTGTATCGCGGCGTGTCAGCTTGATGTGGGAGGAAAGCCCGAAGTGATGCAGGTCTTAGGCATTTACTACGTCGGTGAAACCCACGAGCACGGGTATGGTGCTGGCGAACCAATAATCATTATAATGGCACGCCTTAACGCAACTCAGCACAGCGAAATGATGCGTCGAAAAGGACAGGAGCACACGTGCCCTCAAATTAATGAAGCATAACTGTTGAAGCTCATGTTTATTTATCTTTATTTATCTTAATATCGTAAATTGTCCAACACATCCGTAGGCTTGACCGCTCATCCGTCGCGCGAAAACCGGGTTGGATTCCCTAAATGGACATTGCTAAGGTATTGCTGAAATCATACTCACCCACTTATCCTGTGGTCTCCACTTCGTGAACACTCGGTTCAAGACGAATGGCGTTCTTCGTCTTCCATTATCCAGTGTATCACACTCCATTCTTTTTTATCAATACCCTCGACCCATTCCCACCTTAGCCTCGTTTTGGAAGTGTCGTTACCTTTTCTCGTGCATGAGCCTAAAATGAACAACCAATCAAATTGGTGCTTCTGAATACGAGTTTGGCATAGAACTACATTCAAAATCAAAGCCTTTATCGAATTGTTAAATGTCATGAGAAAACTGTTTTTTATTATCATTATCATACTGTACAGCCATAAACGACCCGTGAAGATCCGGGTAGAGAATAGGTCTTCTGCAACCCATGCTTGTCGTAAGAGGTGACTAACGGGATTGGGCGGTCAGCCTCACTGACTTGGTTGATGCATGTCATCGTATCCCAATTGCGTGGATGGATGCTCATGATGTCAATCACTCGATTGTCTGGTCCAGACTCTATCATTTACAGACCGCCGTTATATAGCTGGGATATTGCTACAACAAACACAACAAACAAACAAAACAGCAATAAACAGTGAGCCGCACAGTTAGTGATGGTGGTGTGAAATGCAGCCATGGCAACAGAACCTAACCTGTCGGGCAAAAGAAAGTATGCACTTGAAAATTGGAATTGACCAAGATATTACGAACGTTATGAAAACGTTACAACTCTGAGAATAGTCGCCGAAACACTGCAAACTTAAGGTCCAAAACGTGATACTGGTATCAAATACATTCACCATCGAATATTCATTTCTTGTATAGTTCATTTTTAACCACTAGTCCAGTTCCTCCTGTTCTTTTGTAAACAATTGGAGATATTCTGAAAGCTTTCAATGTACAGATGATGAAAACCAATGTTTCCAAATTTTCCCATCATTAATTTGGCGGCCATCTTGGATTTCAAGATGGCGGCCATTTTTGCCCTTATTTGTCAAGTCTAAGGTTTCTGAGGTATTTGTTTTGTCATTTGATTGTTTATATGTGATACTATGCCTACTCATATGTAATAAAGACATGCTTAAGGTAATGATTTAACATTCTTAACAAATAACTACCTCAACTTTTCTAATATCTTAGTTGGAATTTGCAATATTATCAGTAGTGTGGATGGAATCCTATACACGTTACAACTGTCTATCACAAAGTAAAATTGTTAAAGAATATATTGTACCTTAATTATAATATGACCACTTAAAAACTGTCATATATCCAATAATTACCTATGGTTATATGTTTCTCCAGCAACTCAGCAACATAAGAGTTCTAACAAAAGAGCCATCTGTATCCATGCCTTGGCATTTAAATTTTCAAAATGTCAAATAGAATTGTCATAGTCAAATTACACCAAAAGGGTCCCTTGAAGTCTTGAATAATAAAATCACAATTCGTGATATGTATCTTGACGTCATATTCACAGAGAGTCATCAAACATGTCATTGCTGTCATCACCATCATTAGTTGACATATTTGCGTCATCGTCGTTCTCGGGCGGTCGGGTAGCCTAGTGGTTTAAGCGTTCGCTCGTCACGTCGAAGACCCGGGTTCGATTCCCGACATGGGTACAATGTGTGAAGCCCATTTCTGGTGTCCCCCGCCGTGATATTGCTGGAATATTGCTAGAAGCGGCGTAAAACCATTCTAACTCACTCACTCAATCATCGTCGTTCTCACACACTGAGGTGCAGAGGCAGAGTTCTGTACATGACAAGTTGTTTGATCGACATGTACATCTTTGGGTCAAACAGTCTTTCCTACACTGACACCTCACCATCTCAATAATAGCTTTGGGGCTGGGAGAACATCCATTGTTGCTGGTTTGATCCGGTTATCTTTGTCCTTATGGAATCCACGTTTCCAGTGGATCTAATTGGATCTGATGGGCCAAATTGGTTTGACCCCACACATACGCTTGAATATGAACCCTCAGAATATGCTGCTTTAGAGCACCCAGTGTTTGTTTGTTTGTTTGTTTGTTTGTTTGTTTGTTGTTTAACGCCGCACTCAGCAATATTCCAGCTATATAACGGCGGTCTTAAAAAATAATCAAGCCTGCACCAGACAATCCAGTGATTGACATCATGAGCATCGACCCACGCAATTGGGATTGGTGACATGTATCAACCAAGTCAGCGAGCCTGACCACCCGATCCCGTTAGTCGCCTTTTACGACAACCATAGTCTACTGTTACGACAACCATAGTCGCCTTTTTACGACAACCATAGTCGCCTTTTTACGACAACCATAGTCGCCTTTTTACGACAACCATAGTCGCCTTTTACGGCGTGTTGGTGATTGCTTGTCACTCTCTGCCATATGTTTGCAGAGGAGATTCCATCTGAGCTCTGGAATATCTGTCACAGAGAGGCCTTTTGGATAGTAGACAGTACATACAAATCTGGCCAATGCTGAAATTATTTGGCCACTGAGTTCATCACTTGGGGTCAGCATAAGGAGAGTATCAACAATATCATCATCCGTTTTCAAGTATCATACATGGCAATCCTCTTTTTTGTCCGACAGTTGAGAAATATTCCCAATGAAACGGCCATAAAATATATGTATGGATCGTAACATTCGTCACCACTCGCCCCTTTCCGTAACCTGCAAGAAGACTCGTCCCCCTATCGATGAATGTTGTGTGCGAAAATACGACAAACCAATCAGAATGCGCGTATGATTTCGAGTTCTTTGTCAAATAATCCCTCAGAAATAATTTTTGATTTGACATATGTCTTGCATCTAAAATTATACCCAAGACACATTTAAATGTGTTCAATCATACTGTATAATTCCGCACGTCCCGATGTGCTTTAAATTGCATCTGAAATATATATAATATATGGGGAAATATATGTAAACCCTTACGCAACGAGTTGACAATTGTTTTAGGTATGCCCGTTTGCGCTAAGACGGATCCCGGTCGCAAAAATGGCCACGAGAGGGGCACGAGTCGCTATTCGGCTTGTCCCGGAATAACACGAGTTGGTCACGAATGAGATCGTAACACCGGCAGCCTTGATTCACCGCGTGATAGCTGCATCTGTATAGGTCAAAATGTTATTTGTTATAACGCGGGCATTTACTCGGCAAATTACAGAAGCCCATATTTTAGTTTCTTACACACCTGTGGGTGTGAAACCCATTTGAGATAACTGGTATCAAACATGTGTGTGAGATCAACTTCCAGGCCAGTGATACTCCATGGTGATGACCTGAGGTCAGATTATGACGGACTACTTTCCAGATCGTAAGTTATTGATAAGTTGCACGTGCTTCAGTCGAATGTCCACCGGCGTCTAACGTAATGTTTTTAGAGTATAAATAGATACATTCCTGTGTAATGGGTTATCGGACGCTTAAGAAACATTCGCTAATCACAAGAACCGTAAAACATCTCATTCTTGATCAAAGACAGCTTTATCTTAAATTCAAGCCATCATCTGAGTTTTTACAATGTCTGTTTACACCACAACCCTCGTTATAGCGGGGGTAATTCGCGATAAACATGGCCGTCTGAAAACATTTGATGCCCGAAAACATATGATCCGACGATATATATGTCTCTTCTCTTCAACCCTCACTTCGAAGTCGGCTAAAATTCGAAATACATCACGCACACTAAAAGTGTTGAATTCTGTGATAGCATCCACTGTCATTTTAGGCAAAGCAAAATTACTGTGTGTTTTGAAATCTAAATATCGGATATTTAGTCGAAGGATTGAATTTAAAAAACAGCACATTAGTGATCACGGGAATCTGTTTTTCACCAAAACACCAATGATAATTCTGAAATGCCGCCGCGGAGCCTGGAATCGTTTAGAATGTTTTGGAAAATACCAAAACACGAACACCGAAGTGCACTTTCCGCCATATTGGATAGTGTTGACAAAAATCACGTTTCACGTATGCGGGTTATGAAACGCCTATAAGTTTACGTACATTTCAAACTCAGCTGCGAAACATGCACCCCTGAATTCCTCCTACAATTTAGAATCAAGTATGATACTACTTCTAGTCTTTCTGGACCGAAGAACCATTCCTCATGTTTAGGTATCTTTCCCCCTTTCTTGAAAACAACAACTTTAGTTTTGTTAGAATTTACAGATACTCCCCACTTAGCACAATATTTATAAAGAACATCTATCTTTACTGTAAATTTAGACCACAATCTGCAATTACTACAACATCATCCGTAAATAGTAAAATCGATTATGCCTGTACAACTTCGTCTACAAAAATTCCACTACAATCAGCGTTCACGATATCCTTCACAAGTTCGTCAATGTACACGATAAAGAGGAGTGGTGATAATATACATACCTGTCTTACACCTGCACTTGCATTGAATACATCAGTCATAGTATTTTTACTGCATCTTACATCTGCTTTTACATTTATATATATACTTCTTAGTAGTGTACTTATCTTACCATGTATACCTTTAACGAGCAACGTATATAAAAGTTTATTTCGATCCACGGTGTCAAATGCTTTTTTGAAGTCAACAAAAGTACAGTAAAATTTTCCACGCTTCTTTCAAAAATATTTATGTGTCAGTGAATATAAAGTAAATATGTGATCAGTCGTTGAGTAATCTTCTCTAACCCCTGCTTGGCATTCTGACAGTATCTGTTGTGCGGAGACCCGAAAATTTATTCGAGATTCAATAATTGATATGAATATTTTACTTATAATGTCTAACATGGCAATGCCTCTGTAGTAATTTGCCTTATCCTTCGAGCCGGATTTATGTAATGGGACAATAAGTCCAAGATTCCATGATTCCGGGAATTGACCTGCCTCAAGAATATGGTTAAAAAGACCTTTATAGAAGGGTAACAATAGGGAACAGGTTTCCAGTTTTCAAATGCTGTATAGCATATATTATTTTACGGTCTGATATTTCCCCACTGATCAGTTCATCGCAGTTTCTACAGTCATCACAGTCTACAGTAAAATGGTTTTCTAGGAAATCTGCGACATCTTTATCAAAAGAGTGATTTGGTTTTACTTGCGGATTTAAAAGTTCTCTGAAGTAGACATACCAATCATCAGCAGTGATGGATGACGATCCCAACTCACGTCTGTAGCAATATTTCTTAATTGTTTTCCAAATTAATTTACAATCTTTACTTTTTGAAGCTTTTACAGTTTCTTCAGAGACAGACATTTCATAATCAACCTTTTTTCTTTTACATGGCACATTTATGTAAATACCATCCGTCAATCAACGAAAATCCTCCTCTGAAGATCCCGCGTACTGGTGTAAGTGAACACGCCATTTTGTAGAAGTCGGTCACCGGCAGTGATGTCATACGGTAGTAAACATTGTTGTACATATTTGGTAAATTCTTTGAGGTGATTTTTTTTAACTCGGCATCATGCGGGTTCTTTGATCCTATCTAATTGTTTACTATCATCATCGCCTTGATAATCCACAGATGGCGGAACGTTTTTAGGTTTAGCTGTAGGGTTACATCATAAGCAGTACGTCGAATGAAAATCACTCATGACCATTGTGTTATGTATCAATGCGCCACTGCGATCATGAGAACAGACAAAATGTATCGATTCGATGCTAAAAAGGTGTCCCACCGTGCTATTTTAGGGTGTGTAAGAAACAGATTACTGCACTTGTGCCTGTCAGATGCCATTTATCTTACAACTTGTTGTTTCAAAACGTATCTAACGAGTTGTAAGATAAATGGTATCTGACAGGCATTCTTGTAGTAATCTATATACTTATTTTACAAGAAAGAAAAATGTGATATTATGGAAGCGTATTAGTGCCAGAGACTAAAAACACCATCAACGTAGGAGATACTTTCATCCAGGTATCAATATTTTCTCGAGTAATCAACACTACTTCCGGGTCGGGTTAGATATATAACCACTGGCTTGATTATTAATGGCCAATTTGTTTGACTTTCTACCTTGACATGTCTTTACTGAGGTATTATCTTCGATCGAAGTTACTGGAGAATGACACACGCCACACTCTCTCATAAACTGTTCTCCAAACTACAAACAAATAAACAGCTATAGGTCATTATTCAACATTTTAGCGAAAGTATTTATCAACCAGATCATGGTAAAGCCGGAGGAATATGTTGATCCTCAGGATTTCTCCATAACGGAAGAGCGGTCGGGTAGCCTAGTGGTTAAAGCGTTCGCTCGTCACGCCGAAGACCCGGGTTCGATTCCCGACATGGGTACAATGTGTGAAGCCCATTTCAGGTGTCCCCCGCCGTGATATTGCTGGAATATTGCTAAAAGCGGCGTAAAACCATACTCACTCACTCACTCCATAACGGAAATTAGGTTTAAGAGATAAAACGTGAACATTAAGCGATGATCATGAGAATCACTCAAACTATAAACCTATATCAAACCAATACTCGTCATCATCCTATAAGACACTGAAGGTACAATTCTGCAGTTTGTGTTTTTATTTTAGCGCTAATAGATTGACACGTTAAAAAAACAATCCCACATGCTCCCAAACATTTAATTAAATTAACAGCAATTCAGTAATCACCTTTATTAAAAATATGAATGTTTGTATCCAACTAGGGTCGCAACTGCACAAGACAACATCACTGTTTGTTTGTTTGTTTATTGTTTAACGCCGCTCTCACCAATATTCCAGCTATATGACGGCGGTCGGTAAATAATCGAGTCTGGACCAAACAATCGATGACATGCATCAACCAAGTCAGTGAGCCCGACCACCCGATCCCGTTAGTCGCCTCTTACGGCAAGCATGGGTTGCTGAAGACCAATTCTACCCCGGATATTCACGGGTACACTGTCTGAGTAATGATAAGTACGATTATAATATTACATACGGAGATGAAAGTATCATCTACGTAGATGTTATTATTATATCTACGTATATGTAGGTATCATTCGCGTAGATGAAAGTATTATCTACGCAGATTATAATTTTTTTTAGACTGTGGCACGAATACGTTTCCATATGATATGGCTGTTATGGCCTTCTGAAACAAACGGAGGACCAGTACTTACGTTCGATTTCACAACCATTGTCGACCGTGGTGAACCCATTGACCAAGCTGTCACCCAAGTTAATCATGTGTGACCATTTGGCTCATGTCAATCATCGATTTACATAATACTTCAATGAAGTTAAGTCGTGTATAACTTAACGCCACAGTTAAAGCCAATGAGTTTCATTATGGCCATTAATACTGCACCTTGATCATGACTTTACTCTCCGATTGATGTTCTGCGCGTTATTTTGAACTTTCTCGTTTCACATGCATTATGTACCTCAGGTACAATGGCAGCTTTGTCAATCAAGGAACACCTGTAGCCTCTCATGTGTTGGAGCATTACACATGGATATTGTGTTTCTTCTTCTCCTGGAAGCCACGTTGAATTGTATCTAAGGTTGCATTTTATTTCGGGTACTGTCCTGTTATCCTTGATTGACCACAGGTTGAATCCAGTCAACCCAGGTTGACAGAAAGGTAGTCACCTCGGATGAACCTAGATGAACGTCGTGGGAGACAAGGGCCGACATTTTGATATCATGTTCTTATTCGCTTCGTTCAAACGAACATAAAATATTTACCATGTACAACATACGCATCTCAAGGGTTAGGCCTACCGCAGCTGACAAGCGAGCAGGTTTAGTAACAATCACAAATAAATACACTCGTCAAACTCGTAAACAGTCTTTCAAGTCGAATCCACGAATCTGTCAAAACCGCGTCCGTTTTCAGTAACCTGAAATATACAATTCCAAATAAAATTGTGGCCAAAGCAAAAATGATGTAACAAGTTTTGCAGTTGTTATTCAGAAATGTTTGAAATTATAACCATAATAAATTTATCTTAAAATACTCTCCCTCTGTGACTGCTTTTTCATCCGTTTTTAGGGGCGGTGGGGTAGCTTAGTGGTTAAACGGTTCGCTCGTCACGCCGAAGACCCGGGTTCGATTCCCGACATGGGTAGAATGTGTGGAGCCCATTTCTGGTGTCCCCCGCCGTGATATTGCTGGAATATTGCTAAAAGCGGCGTGAAACCATAATGACTCACTCACTCAGTCTTCCGTTTTCCTTGGCTCAGTTTTGGATGCCAATTGTAACTTTACCAGCAACTTCCCATATCACACCTAACGCATCGTACCACTCAAATAAAAGGATCTGTCCTACGGCTCAACTTTGCCCATCGGCTAAACACTCCAATACTTTGTGAGCTCAAATTCTTGAGCCAATATTTAGCAAGATGTCAAATCTGCTCGCCTGTGTAATGCGAAGACCTCGAATGGTTCAACACAGTCAGTGAACACTACACGTCACCTTGCTCACGTGACTTCGTGACACCACATTCACGTGCAATGTGTCTGGCTGCGGCAGGTAAACTCTTACCGTATTCAACTCATAATAAAATATCTAATGTCGATACAAAATCCCATCCACAACCCCTCCCCACCCCTAGAATATTAAATTGTTGGTCGCAAAGTGACTAATCCATATTCGACATATGAACACTCCTGTGTTGGTCTATGTTAGTCTACTAATATTACAAACTGGCTCGTCACGCCGAACGCCCGGTTTGATCTCCCCAATGTGTGAAGCATGTCATTGATCCCAACTGCGTGGATCGATGTTCATGATGTCAATCACTGGATTGTCTGGTCCAGACTATTTACAGACCACCGTCATATAGCTGGAATATTGTTGAGTGCGGCGGTAAACAAACAAACAAACAAAACAATGTGTGAAGCCAGTTCTTAGTGCCCAGGGTCATGGTGTGGCTGGAATATTCAGTTTGCTAGAACTGTATTCAACTAGTCCTCCCTCACATTAAAAGACATGCCGTTAACCCCCCCCCCCCCCCCAAAAAAAAAAAAAGAAAAAAAAGAAGGAAATTTAGAACCGGGTTCCGTATGTTTGTCACGTGACGTTTCCAGAGCATAACCCGTTCAGCATGAAACTTTTATTAAGTAATTATGGTTTAAGTATGGTTTAGAGTTTGGAACATGTTATGTATTATTGTTGTCAAATGAAAAGCTCTTCCTACTGAAAAGGTCCCATTACTAATTCACGTCCTTGGAAGGTATTGAAATCAATTTAAAAATAGTGGGAAACATTTTGGCATAACGTCAGTTGTACACATAAGCTTTAGGAGTACCCGTTTTGGCATCGTGGGGTATATGGCATACCTTTTTAAGTTTATGCATATCTAAAAGGGTCTGGGCTATCGATGAAATAGTTTAATGGTTAAAGTTGAAATATAGCCGATGCCGCGTTAACTTTTCACCCAATTAACGGGTATGGTGCTGACAAACCTAGAAACATAATCGGGGCGAACCGGGATTCGAACGCACAATCATAGGTTATCTGGCATGCCCAAGGGACGCAACTCTGCACAGCGAATCGCGGCGCCTTAGACGACTGAAATATGAAAGAATCATGTGGTCGTTAAGTTTTGTTTGTGGTTAGTACACCAAACATCGGACGGCTGAGACAACATTTATCTCTGTCGTGTTGTTTTTTGTTGTGAGAATGTAGACCTTGTGTGTGTAACTGTTGACGCCCCTTATGCCCCTGTCTGTTGTAGGTGATCCATCTCACCTGGTGGCCGGTCATCAGAGACACCGGGTTCTACCTCCTGTCTGTACTCGCCCTCGTCATCGTCATCAACGACACCGAGGTCTACTGGTGAGTCACACTTCCTGTTGCTACTACCACTACCACTACCACTATTACTACCACTACCACTACTACTACCACTACTACTACCACTACTACTACTACTACTACTACTTCTACCACTACCACTACCACTACCACTACTACTACCACTACTACTACCACTACCACTACCACTACTACTACCACTACTACTACTACTACTACTACTTCTACCACTACCACTACCACTACTACTACCACTACCACTACCACTACTACTACCACTACCACTACTTCTACCACTACCACTACCACTACTACTACCACTACCACTACCACTACTACTACCACTACCACTACCACTACCACTACCACTACTGCTACTTCTACCACTACTACTACTACTACTACCACTACTGCTACTACTACCACTACCACTACCACTACCACTGCTACTGCTACTGCTACTACCACTACCACCACTACTGCTACTACTACTACTGCTGCTGCTGCTGTAAATACTAATACTACTGCAAATAATACTGCCACCACTACTATTACTGCAAATGATACTGCTGCTGCTGCTTCTGCTGCTACTACTACTTCTTCTACTACTACTACTACTACTACTACTACCTCTTTTTCTATTAACACCACCGCTACAGCCACAACTGCTGCTACTACAACTTCAACTGAATCCTTGATAGACATTTAGAAGTTGGGAGAACATGAATACATGACATGTTTATGGAAAGCAACTTCTTTTTTTCTTTGTACGACGTTTCAGACCTACTTCATGCCCCTTCATCACCTACAAAGAATAAAAGAAGCTGTTATTCATACAACTTCAACTACTACTACTTAATAGTAATAATAATAATAGTAATAATAATACGACCATGTTTTCTACTACTACTACTACACTAGTACTACTACTACCATTGCTGATACCACTGCAACTACTATCACTGCTAATACTACTGCAGCTACTACTTCTACTACTGATACTACAACTATGGTTACTACTACCACATCCACATCCACTACAACTACTGCTACTACTTCTACTACTGTTACCACAACTCCACTATTCGTCCTGTATGTTTCAGGTACGAGGGGATGGCGATGCTGATCATGTACGCCCTCTACATCATCATCATGTACTTCAACCGACCCCTGGAGACAAGAGCGGAAGTTCACTTCGAGAAGTTCCGCCAATGGTGGAGGAAGAAATATCCCAAGACGGATGTAAAACAGCCTCTGATTGGCGGAAAAGCGGCACCGCAGAAAAAGGCGGAAAATAACGGAGAAGCAGAAACAGCCTTCAATGACGACCCCATGTGCCAGTCACTCGAGGACCAACACCACGAAAAAGGTTCCACAAAAAATATAAATGCAGAAGTCATAGTACCAATATATTACGTACCAATGTGTGAGTTAACGTTGTTTTCCGCCGCATTACAGCACACATTATAAGAGACGTGGTATTGTTTTTTAAGCCGTAAATGTTGCAGCTACAGCGAGGAGCAAAAGAAACTATACCTCTCAGTTGATTTGATCATGTGTTTGATTTTCAATTGAAAATATCTTAAGTTTTATAATATTATATCCAAAAATGTACTGAACTGGCGCTTAGTCAGCACTCAAAGAATACTTCTATTTTCTATTATGTTTACACATATTATTTGCTTTAAAACATTTACGAATTAAAAAAGATCGCATAATACACTACACAACTGCTGCTGGGTATCATAGACATGTTATCTTTGAAAATTGAAAACTTTTTTTTTCGGCACAAATGTACATTTTACGATCATGTAGATTCATTTCTTACCCCAGTCTTCATTTAAGCAATTTATTTTAACACAAAATTACCCAGCCACTTTATAGAAACTGTTGCAGGTGTGAGAGATGCTTAAATAGACATAATCAAATTCTAAAGAACAGTTCTTTCAAATTTCAAATACATAAAAAACAGATTCGGTATACTTTCTTTTGATCCCCAGTTTATATAGCGGCGGTCATTAAAAAAGGGGGTCTGATGACACACAATCAGCCAAGTCACGGACCCATACCACGCGATCCATAACTGTTTGTTTGTACGTTTGCTGTTTAACGCCGTACACATGTATATTCAAGGTGCTTGGCGATGGTCTGTAAAGAAACTAAACGGGCAATAAGGTATATACACTCTTCAAAAAAAGAACCATATAGGTAGTATGTAGTTCATTGAACCTGACAACACAAAAAATCCGGTACATTAATTGGATATATGTTATTGGAAAATGTTGGTGGCCTGATATTCGACAAACGGTGCGTCAAAACGCAGCCATTGTCGATTTGCAATGTCTTAAACATCATTGTTTTCACACTTGTTAAAAAATGTCATGGAGGAAAACAGTAAAGCAAAATGCACGTGCAAGCTATGGCATTCGTAACTCGTGGTAGTGGCTATAAAAAGGCAAGCATAAGCCAATAATTTGTCATTCAATTGCCAACAAGTTCGAAAATGCCGAGACTCAGCACTGCCGATCGGAACATCGCCACAGGACGTATCCAAAGAGGGGAACCGCAGTCTTCTGTTGCACGCCATTTCAGCGTCCACCACAGCGCCATTTGCCGCCTTTGGGACCGATACACACAGTTCAATTCCACTGCAGACCTCCCGAGAACCGGCCGTCCAAGAGTTACCACCCCTGCACAGGATCGCTACATTCGGCTGTTCCACCTACGTCATCGCCATGCCACAGCTACGATGCCTGCAGGACGCATCCCTGGTTTGAGGAGGATATCGGACCAGACTGTCAGGAACCATATTCGCGAGGCTTGAATCCGACCAAGGAGACAAGTTATCGTCCCTGTTTTGCAACAGATTTCATCGACAGCGACGCTTGCGTTGGTGCCATACCTTACAGCCTTGGAATTTGAGAAACAGGAGACGGGTGTGAATCACGATTTCTTCTTCACAGGCGAGATGGAAGACAACGTGTTTATCGTCGTCGAAATGAGCGTTTTGCCCCACACTGTGTACTTGAATTCGACAATTTCGGTTGCGGTAGTGTCATGGTGTAGGGGGCCATATCGTACACCACGAGATCTGACTTGGTTGTGGTTCAGGGAAATTTGGCAGCGAATCGCTACATTAATCAAATTCTTCAACCTCACCTTCTTCCAATCATTGACCGCCAGAGGGAGCTGTTTCAACAGAACAACGCTCCACCGCACACAGCTCGTGTCATGGTAGACAACGTCCATAATGCCAACATCAACGTCTTGCCCTGGCCGTCGAGATCTCCAGATCTCAACCCAATCGAACACCTCTGGGATGAACTCGATCGACGTGTACGTCAACGTCAGAACACGCCACAGCCACGCCCACAACTGGCCAACACGTTACAAGCAGAATGGCGCAGAATACAATACAATGGTGATAAGAATGAAAAGCACGTGTTTATGGATTTCAGCTTCTTTATTGTTTGTAACGACGTTTCAGGGCGACTTCCTGCCCCTCCCCCTCATGTTCATCCAATTTCTAAATACCTATAAAATATTTCACCTTTGGCATTTAATGTCCAATCAGACAAACGTTGTCATGAACCGGTCGCTTTGACAGTAACATTTTGTTGTTGTTGCTGTTGTTGTTGTGTAACGCCACACTCAGCAATATTTAAGCTATATGACGGCAGTCTGTAAATAATCGAGTCTGGACATGACAATTTAGTGATTGACACCATGAGCATCGATCTACGCAATTGGGAAACGATGATATACATCAACAAAGACAGTCTGACCACGTGATCCCGTCAGTCGCCTCTTACGACGGACATAGAATGATAAAGAGCAATATTCTAACTGGATTCGTCACTGGGCCCGGATTTATACGGGTATACTAGACGATTACGGACGCTAGGTTCCAGAGACCAATTGTATCCTGAGGGAGATACACATTTTAACGGACTCTCAAGACACATTAGGTGTTGATCCTGAAACCTCGTATACTGGATCGAAATCCCCACGGGGGAAGGTGTGAAATTATAAAGTTTGCATTGGTTTTGGTTTCTTCGTTCTTTAATATTCCATTTATTTGATGGCAGCCTGTAAATATTGGAGTCTGGACGCTATGGGGATTAATGAAAAAAGAGGCCAATGAATTTCCAAACGTTGATTTTGGGTACCATATGACATATTGCAACAAATCGATTCTCATTAGTCGAATGTTAATAAAAGCATAGTAACCATGGACTTATCTACCAAAAGAGTCGTATTCGTGAATATTGAAGCGCACTGGTTGGCCCCATACGCACGGCTGAACGTTCAAATGCGTTGAAAGTCTACATTGACACCTAAAAAATATTGATTATTTGCAATCAAATAGGTCTCATACAAAACACATCTTCAACGACAACTGAACGGTTAACATAAATCTAACTTGCTTTGTTATTATCGATCTCAAGGTTTGAAATAGAATTATGACTCCGGTGTATTTGGAGCCCCAGCGAGTGTGTTCAAGGTGTTCACTGGTATCTGTCAGCTCAGAGTATGTTTTTGTCATTAATCCAGCAGAAAACAATTATTTCTTTAACAGTTGCACTCAGGGGACTAATATCTAGACCAAACACTGGCGTCAGATTTTGGAGGATATCTCTCTTTAGAACAAGCTTTGCCTGAAATTCAAAAATCAAAATCAAAATCAACCTTTTCCCTCAGAGTACGAATCTCCTTGGACCGTACCTAATGGGGTGGTCCACCGGATCTACTGGTTTGCCATGGTACCAATCCGATGTCTGCTTCACTTCACGGTGCCTGACTGTCGACGTCCCGGGAAGTGGCGGAAGACGTACCCCCTGACCTTCACCTTGTCCATAGTGTGGATTGCCGCCTTCTCTTACGTCATGGTGTGGATGGTAACAATCGCAGGTAATAATGGTTAACATGGTGACCGTCACCATGACAACGACAGCAAATACGTTTCGGTGCCTGACAACATTTCAAAACAGTTTTGCTTTACATAATAGTCTTTGAAAGGCATTTAGAACTGATACACATAAGGCAGAGAATTTTATGGATGTCAACTTGATCTGGGGTATTGTCTATTGCTATTCACCTATCAGCGCCAATTATCTGTTGACTTTCCTTGTTAAGTTTCCGCCTTTTGTTATCTTATTACTTTTGTTGTTCTTTCATGTACATATGTATGCTATCTGCCTCATAGCATTCATTCACCTGATGAAGGAGGAAGCATATACTAAACGTGTACTTCACAATAAAGAAGTTGGCAATCATAAAATTCTATTCCTTTAAATAATTAGGTTTGAAATACATGAGCTCTAAGGCCTTGTCTGTCGCAGTGCTGATTTAACTGATGCGCAGATTAATAACTGAAAAACTGTTTACACAAACAAGCTCTCTGGAAACATCGACTTCAACATTTATTCTATTTTCGTCCATAATTTCAACAACATAAACTTCAAATGAAAAACGCCCGGTGTTTCCTTTTCTTTTCAAATTTTATCAAATTTGGCACGACGATAACCCATTTTATGTTTACAATCTATGTTAGCGTTACAAGAGTCTTATTGAAAATGTAGAATCTGATGTTAGACAGTAGATTAATCAAATTCTTTATGTACAACTTGTCACCGAGGTGTTAGAGGTGATGAATACCATTTTATGTTCATTTGCAAAGAAGTTATTCAATGTTAAGATCCAAATATTTACCCCATTCGAAATAACCTGTTTAATTCCAAAGAGATTAATATCATAAGATATATTTCTGTGTTAATATAAGATAAACACGTGACTAAAACATGTTAAGCTTGGGCCATGTGGACAGACGACTGAACTTACCCTTGACTTCAGTTGGCATTTTAGAATATAGGGGCGGTGGGGTTCGATTCTCCCCATGGGTACAATGTGTGAAGCCCATTTCTGGTGTCCCCCGCCGTGATATTGCTTAGATATTTTAAAAGCGGCGTAAAACCATACTCAGTCACTTACTTATAAATATACTTTTTGAGAAAATGAACTAATCTGGCCCCATGCAAATGCAGAAGGCTGAGGATGATTGAGACGTGTTTGCGTTATTGATCTAAACACAGGGACGGTCGGGTAGCCTTCTGGATAAAACGTTCGCTCGTCACGCCGAAGACCCGGGTTCGATTACCGACATGGGTACAACGTGTGAAGCCCATTTCCGGTGTCCCCCGTCGTGATATTGCTGGAATATTGCTTAAAGCGGCATAAAACCATACTCACTCACTCTTAACACAGGCACTTCACCTTGCGCTTCACCTGGCGCCACGAGGCCCTGCAGCTACCTGAATGTTCTGGAATATTTGTTACTTCATCCATCATATCTACAAATAAGATGAGGCACAACATTCCTACTCCTTGTCTGCTACATGACGCATGTATACATGAACAACTGTTACAGAAGGGCAAAACTATACATTCAAGACATTCTTATAAAAACAAAAAGTATTATGTTTTAGCTAGGGTTGTCACGTACTCACTTTTTTATGCTGTTTCGTCACTACAGGGGACGCCCTTAACATCCCCGACACCGTCATGGGGCTCACCATCCTCGCTGCTGGCACCAGCGTCCCCGACTGTCTGTCCAGCGTCTTTGTCGCCAGGGACGGTACGTGAACGTCACAATGACGCTTTCCTGCTGCATATCGGGTCTGCTAGACGTAATTTTTTATTATAATGAAAACTATCGCCTTTTACGTTACGTGAACATCGTAATGCCGTTATCTTGTCGCGTAGGTGTTGCATCTGAGTAAAATATTTCATTTTAAAGAGATTGCAATGGTCCCCCCCCCCCTCCCCCCCCCCAAAAAAAAAAAAGTAAAAAAGAAAAAAAGGCCATCATATCGCGGAGATCCCATCGCGATCCCACAGTTGTAAATATAAAATTTAATAATTCACAAACCAGATCTCAAGGTATTATTATGTCAGTGACATGTAAACGTCTTTTTATTTCCAGGCTGGGGGGACATGGCTGTCTCCAACTCCATCGGAAGCAACGTGTTCGACATCCTTATTTGCCTGGGGTTGCCATGGTTACTCCAAACAGCCGCTGTCACCCCGGGCGAATCGTTATCAATCTCCAGCAGCGGGCTTGTGTACTCGTCCTTGACCTTGCTAGGAACTGTGGTCTTTTTGATCGTGTCCCTCACAATCAACGGATGGCGACTTAACAAACCCCTTGGTGTCGTCTACCTCGTTGTGTATGTCATTGTCATGGCTCTAACCTGCTTGTACGAGCTCAATGTGTTTGGAGACCTCAACCCGCCATCTTGTCCCAGACCAGAGTGACTTAAACGCTGCGATTCTATTGGATGAAAGAGATCGCATTCTGCCCGCCATGTTGTCTGAGATTGAAGTGTTGCAGTGCATAAAATGATGCAATGTCATTGGACAAAATCAATGAAAAAAGAAATGAGTATAGATACTTCTGTGCCGCGGTGAACGATATCATTGTGCATGAATAAAGTTCATATGTGTTGTATAACTGTGATATTAGAAAGTTCAAGCAAACATTTTTCTCTATGAATATGACTTCATATAATCGACCCTGGCTTTTGATACGTGACGGTTTTTGAAGTGTTGCTGAGTGAAGGTCCAGTAAGATATCTTTTGCCTTGGCAGGCAAATTATTTACTTTTGACCAACCCTC
This sequence comes from Haliotis rufescens, assembly GCF_023055435.1. Taxonomy (NCBI): domain Eukaryota; kingdom Metazoa; phylum Mollusca; class Gastropoda; order Lepetellida; family Haliotidae; genus Haliotis; species Haliotis rufescens. The sequence goes on along the minus strand of NW_025963780.1, from coordinate 36,750,553 downwards.
CATTAAGATGTTCGAAATTATCCATACCATACAGCCATACTAAGGGAAACGTGTGATGAGTGAGTGAGTGAGTTGGGTTTAACGCCGCTTTTAACAATATTCTAGTTATATCACGGCGTGTCAGCCTAATGTGGGAGGAAAGCCCGAAGTGATGCAGGTCTCAGACGTTTACCACTTCGATGAAACCCACGAGCATGGGTATGGTGCTGACAAACCCAGAAACATAATCGGGGGGAACCGGGATTCGAACCCACAATCACAGGTTTCTGGCGTGCCCAAAGGACGCAACTCTGCACAGCGAATCGCGGTGCCTTAGACGTCTTGGCCACCCGTGCCCCCTTGAGGTATCTGACATGGCAGCGGTCACATTTGGGTACAATAAACAAAATCAGGACCACACTATTGGGTACTGGGGATCTGTTCTACCCTGGCATCCCCGCGTGGATCTGCTGGCGCAATAAACTCCCGGGCAGGTATACACTTGAAAATTGGATTGACCAACAAATTAAAAACGTCATCAAAACGTTACTAATTTAGGCTGAAAACAGTCGTCGAGATACTGCAAATATTAGGTCCAAAACACAACAGTGATACCCGTATCAAATACATTGCCCAAAACATGGGGTATACTTCCTTTTGTCCCCAGTGTATAGCAACACTGACCCTTTAAATCTAAGTTGGCAACAAACTCAAAACAGGCATTTTTATGTCCTCACATGACATCGACTGTGTGACACATAATCACAAACACATAACATCATTTTGGTGTGTGATCCGCACGCATGTGTGACACATAATCACAAACGAATAACATCATTTTGATGTGTGATCCGCACGCCTGTGTGACACATAATCACAAACGAATAACATCATTTTGGTGTGTGCTTGGAAAGCCTGTGTGACTCCTAATCACAAACGAATAACATCATTTTGATGTGTGATCCGCACGCCTGTGTGACACATTATCACAAACGAATAACATCATTTTTGTGTGTGCTTGGAAAGCCTGTGTGACTCCTAATCACAAACAAATAACATCATTTTGGTGTGTGTTCCGCACGCCTGTGTGACACATTATCACAAACGAATAACATAATTTTGGTGTGTGCTTGGAAAGCCTGTGTGACTCCTAATCACAAACGAATAACATCATTTTGATGTGTGATCCGCACGCCTGTGTGACACATTATCACAAACGAATAACATCATTTTGGTGTGTGCTTGGAAAGCCTGTGTGACTCTTAATCACAAACACATAACATCATTTTGATGTGTGATCCGCACGCCTGTGTGACACATAATCACAAACGAATAACATCATTTTGGTGTGTGCTTGGAAAGCCTGTGTGACTCCTAATCACAAACGAATAACATCATTTTGATGTGTGATCCGCACGCCTGTGTGACACATTATCACAAACGAATAACATCATTTTGGTGTGTGCTTGGAAAGCCTGTGTGACTCTTAATCACAAACACATAACATCATTTTGATGTGTGATCCGCACGCCTGTGTGACACATAATCACAAACGAATAACATCATTTTGGTGTGTGCTTGGAAAGCCTGTGTGACTCCTAATCACAAACGAATAACATCATTTTGATGTGTGATCCGCACGCCTGTGTGACACATTATCACAAACGAATAACATCATTTTGGTGTGTGCTTGGAAAGCCTGTGTGACTCTTAATCACAAACACATAACATCATTTGGGTGTGTGATTAGTCCGCCTGTGTGACTCCTACTCACACACGCATAACATCATTTTGGTGTGTGATTAGCACGCCTGTGTGACTTCTAATCACAAACGCATAACATCATTTGGGTGTGTGATTGGCACGCCTGTGTGACTCCTACTCACAAACGCATAACACCATTTTTGTGTGTGATTAGTCCGCCTGTGTGACTCCTAATCACAAACGCATAACACCATTTTGGTGTGTGGTGAGCACACATTTACTGCACATCTAAATGCTTGATGAGTTATGCCATATTGCACACTGGACAAAAATGGACACTATGTCCATTATGAGGACATTTAAAAAAACACGATACACATTTAAGGTAATGAGACTCAATATCATATTAGCGTCTTATTCACTAAATGAGAGTACGAATCAAGCATTGGGAAACAATAGCCCACTCGACCAGAAGCGCATAAGCAATATATTGCTGAACTCAACTCTAGTTTATTCTCCGAAAAAAAACTCCAATGGTGGTAGAAGAGAAAAGTTGTAAATTTCAGTAAAATAGGATAAGCAAGATTACATAAATATATATTTAAATAAAATATCACACATTTGTATATCAAAGACATGAATACGTTGAATGATCATTCACACATAATAATGCACCCACATGATTATTTACAGTATATACCAATAAATCATAAGAAACTTTAATATAGTGCACATGGGAACACATCAGTTCTTACACTATAAAGGAATGCATGAGTATGAATAAATTAGTTATTTATTTCACATTTTTGTCTATGATTGAGAGGAATTTTGCGAGCTTCTTAAGATCTGTGATTATTTTGGAAGAAAGGGTTTTTTCTGATTCAGGATTACTGACACATCAGTACGTTGCCACCGACAAATATATCGACCTCCCCTATGCAGTCAAACACAACGTCCGACATAGGTTTTTTTCCTATCTCTGAAACAAGGAGCTCAACGCTTTTATATCAATAGGACGTTCATGGCGGCCGGAATTTAAGCTGCAGAATTTTTCGCGGACTGACTGATTATCTTTTAACGCCTGTCAGCAAGTTTGTCTGTCGAGGGGACTTAATGGATCGGGTGGTCAGTCTCGGTGACTTGGTTGATTGCATGCCATCGCACCCTGGAGACGAGGATCATAGCTCTTATTATCAATCACTGGATTGTCTGGTCCAGACTCGATTATTTACAGACCACAGTCATTAATGTGTAGCTGAAATGTTCGGTGGCGTCAAACAGCCAACAAACAAAACCATTCTTGCTGAAAGTGTTCTTCACTTGACACATATCAATATTGTTTATCAAGAAAAAATGTATGAGTTCTATTTTATAACAGTTACACGCTACATGTATACTATTTCAAACGAAATAAACTCTAAAAACAACAACAATATGCCTCACTGACTATTGATTCTCAGAAAGCGAATTCTCTCTCTGCTGCATCGATTTCACTTTCAGCTGAAGTGTAGATATTGTAACTCGTTTCACCTGCCGCAACAGTCTTAGCTCGCGCAGCACGAGACTTCCACGCGACTCCCGTGCACGTGCTGACAGACTGAAGCAAAGTTTACTTAAGAATAACACCATGGTCAATTTCATTTGGAATTTACTGCTTATTCTTCTTGGAGAATATGTTCAGGGTGAAATTAAGCGTGTCGATTTCAGAAGGTGCGGGGACATGGCAAATAGGATGTTTTTGGATGCTCCTATTTGGTTCACTCAAAGGACAACTACTTTAAAGTGCATTGAAAATTGTTTATATATCAGTAACTGTGTGACCACGGTGTCTTTAGGTGATGGCGGTGATGCGGAGTGTTATTTATACGACAAGCAGACTGTTGACATGACGAATCAAGTTTCGAGTGCTTCAACACAGGTCTTCGACAGAGGTAAAACACTTTCTTATTCATTCAGACATTTACGGAATTCAAGGACAAGTACTATATGTGGGTTGTATTTGTAAAATTTCCAAATGGTTAAATCACGGATACCAGAAACCATATAAAAAAATGTCGAAATTGTAAAAATTTAAACACTTTTAATGACACAATTATTACCCAAATTAAATTAAATTAAATTGTGATAAAATGTTCTCAGACCATCATCAATAGGTCCCCGTGTGCTTTCAGCTCATCTTGACATTACTCATGACTATCGTCAAAAGAACATTTCAATAGTCTCTCTGGCTGCTTTTCGTTTTGAAATGTCTAAATATACACTCCATTAGCTGAAGTAAGACGAGTTCTATGGATGAACAACTTCTTTATTACAATTATGCACTTACTTCATAACACCAACTTCTAAATGCCACTCAAAGAAGTTACTCTATTAGCTGATTGCAGTAACATGTATATGCACCGCGCCAACTCTTTAGCTCAATAAAAGCGACAAAACCCTTCCCATAGCCATGGTTCCTTTGGTTGTTTACGAGCAAGAGGACTGCTGTGTGGCGTCAGGCATCATATACTACTATTACAGACACTTACTATTATACCAATACTTGGTGTGGCGAGTTCTACCGGTAGAGCAGAACAAAAATCAGGCTTTCACTTTACGCAAACACCTGATGTTATCACTGGTTTTCGGGGACACGGGTAGCCCAGTCGTCTTAGGCGCCGCGATTCGCTGTGCAGAGTTACGTCCCTTAGGCACGCCAGAAACCTATGATTGTGGGTTCGAATCCCGGTTCGCCCCGATTATGTTTCTAGGTTTGTCAGCACCATACCCGTGCTCGTGGGTTTCACCGAAGTGGTAAACACCTGAGACTTACATCACTTCGGGCTTTCCTCCCACATTAAGCTGACGCCGTGATATGACTGGAATACTGTTAAAAGCGGCTTTAAACCCAACTCACTCACTCACTGACTTTCAGTGATTCCTTCATATACTTTTCACCACTATTTTGCCTTTTGTGCCCATTCTTTGTTTGTTTGTTTGTTTGTTTGTTGTTCTACCCCGCACTCATCAATACTGCAGCTATATGACGGTGGTCTGTAAATAACCGAGTCTGGACCAGGCAATCCAGTGACTGACATCATGAGAATCGATCCATACAATTGAGAAACGATGGCATGGTTAACTTGCGGTCCCTCTTTCAAAGGCATGGGCTAAGTAGCATAATTGGAAAGTTATTGTGTTCTTTATCTACGAATGTGAAGGTGTGCGTTTTGAACAATGGCGCTATATCGGATAATTTCCTTAGTAGCATGGGCGTCAGACAAGGGTGTATATTAAGCTCTTTTCTATTTACGTTAACCATAAACTGATCTCCGTCATGAGCGGTTCTCGACCTCAATACCTTGCTTACAAAAGCAAACACATTTTATTTGTATTAGACAGTTATTGTGACAGGTCGAAATTTTGTGTAAATATGGAAAAAAACAAGCAAAGTTGTAGTTTTTACAAATTGGTGGTAACGTACCTAGATAAGAAAACGGCATTATAGAGGGAAACCTGTAGAAATTTTTTCATGTAATGTGTGTGTTTTACAAGTAAATTAACCTAGCCAAAGATTTTTTTGTAGGCATATTACAATGTCTTTGAGTTTTGAACAATACTGCATATGATGTTAACTTTAAAATAGTTGATAAAAAATTAAGCCCGATTCTATTGCATGGTTCTGAACATTGGGGCATTGAACACTGAAAAGATACATTTATATGCAGGTAAAACACGCGAGGGCAATATGGTTAATGCGGAAGGTTTCCATTTATATCTATAGTTATTTAAAGGTTATCAAATACTGGGTCAAGTTATTAAATATGCCATCTTCAAGATATCCATGAAAATGGTATAATATGATGCTTCTCTAGGCAGCCATGGGAAACAATATTGGGCGTCAAAAGTTCAAAATATGTTATACAAATGTGGATATGGATATATTTTGTAACAGCAACATGTAGACATGCCACAGCATTTTTTCAGTCGTTTGACACAGACCTTAAAAGATATGTTCGTCCAAAAATGGCACAGTTCCTTGTACAGTTCTAGAAATGCAAATTACCGCATTACACGTAAGACTACCATAATACTAGAACCTTATCTATTAACTGTAAGTTTACATTAGTTTAGAGGGGCACGGGTGTCCCAGTCGTCTAAGGCGCCGCGATTGGCTGTGCAGAGTTGCGTCCCTTGGGCTCGCCAGAAACCTATGATTGTGGGTTCGAATCCCGGTTCGCCCCGATTATGTTTCTAGGTTTGTCAGCAACATACCCGTGCTCGTGGGTTTCACCGAAGTGGTAAACGTATAAGATCACTTCGGGCTTTCCTCCCACATTAAGCTGACACGCCGTGATATAAGTGGAATATTGTTAAAAGCGGCGTTAAACACAAATCACTAACACCATCACATAAGTTTAGAACAGCTTTTTCTCGAATTCGTTGCAGCTCACATGATCTATTCATTGATACAGGCAGATATGTAGGTATTACAAGAGAACAAAGGCTTTGTAGGGTTTGTAAAACTGATTGTATTGAAAAGGAATCTCCCTTTTTATGTGTTTGTCCAGTGTATAAGGATTTAAGAGCAAAATATCTTAATAACTATTTCCACCACAACCCAAATGGTAACAAATTTTGTAAATTTATGACATGTGATTGGGCAGAAATTATGAGAAATTTATTTCTGTTAATTTATCATGCTATGAAACTAAGAAATTGTATGAATTTGTAACACGCCCGAGACAATGTACTGTAAGCCCTTTGGTTCATTAGTACCATGAATAAAGATTGATTGACATGCATCAACGAATTCGGCAAGCCTGACCACCCGATCCTGTTAACTAATCGCCAAGCAAAGTCACCTTTTACGGCAAGCGGGCGGTCGGGTAGCCTAGTGGTTAAAGCGTTCGCTCGTCACGCCGAAGACCCGGGTTCGAATCCCGACATGGGTACAATGTGTGAAGCCCATTTCTGGTGTCCCCCGCCGTGATATTGCTGGAATATTGCTAAAAGCGGCGTAAAACCAAACTCACACACTCACAATTTTACGGCAAGCAGCATTGCTGGATACCTACTCGGACTTGGATCTCCACGGGTGCTGTGCCCATTGGAATATGTGTCGGCGGAAGATGGAGACTATTCTAGACTATTTTAAGAATAAGAGTTTCATTACATAACATTCCAAACACGTGTCTGTGTATTTGTCAGACATAGAGTTGTGAAATCAGATGACTGTTCAATGCATTTGATTTCATGCTTAAAACTTGCTCGATATCTATTTCAGTGATTTGTTTGAGTGGTCTAGTGGATATGGTGTCTGTCCGGTCGGTGGTTCGATCCACTGGCCGCGTCATACCAAAAGACGCTAATTATTGTTACCCTACATGCACGTCGCTATATATTTCGAATAACATTAAACCCTACGTTAAACCCCATTTCACCTCATCAGTTGCATCTGAAATAGTCGTACTTAAAGATGACGATTAAAACAGTTTCAAACTTTTGGATAAGATCTACACCAAACGAGAAATACTCGCCCTATAAAGACCTCCAGTTGAAACGACGTCGGCTGACTTTTGTGGAAGGTAATATGTTTGTTTGTAGGTAGGTAGGTTGTGTAAGCCACACTCCAGCAATATTCCAGCTAAAAGGCTGGGGTCTGTAAATAATCGAGTCTGGTCCAAACAACCCAGTGATTGACATCGATTCACGCAATTGGCATACGATGACATGCACCAACCAAGTCAGCAAGTCTGACCACCGAATCCCGTTAGTCGCCTTTGACGACAGCTTTTTCTCTCAAGAATAACTGGTATTAAATGTCTCTTTCCAGAAAATGCAGAAAGGCATATTTCGAGAATAAGATGGATTATAATATTTCAATAATAATATTATGGTTGATGGTTCTGTCCTGCTGGGCGGCACAGAAATGAGTGCCAATCAAGCGAAGTGCTAAATCAAATCGGCCAAGACTTAGCTTGTCAAGGTGAGGCTATTATATAATGGATTTTTCTGTCCCTTTTGACACAAATGTGATTGACAAGATTGAGGAAAGATCTGTCAAATATGCGGACCTCGCTTTCGAAATGTCACGCTTGCATCCCAAGTACCAAGTTGTCCGACTCACATTGTTCTCGGTGCCTTAGGTTTGGTACCTCCCAATCTGTTGACTGACATTGGGAGAGTACCCGGGTTTGCTACCAGGAATACAGCCCTTCTGACAATCTGGGTAATGCAGAAGGATGAAGTGTTGGGGAGTCTTCAAATTCTCCGAGAAGTTCTGGGTGGGTTTGAAATGGCATCACTTCCTGGGAGAAGTCCCATTCACTGTCTGGGCTGCGTGTACAGGGGGCAAGGGCCCTGAGCCGACGATGAGCCTAACCAGCCTGACTGTGTCAGGATAACACAAACCCTCTTTGCTGCATTTTTTATTTTAATCTGTACATAATAATAATCAGTGTTGATTTTGTTGATGTCGCTGCCAACCAAGCGAAGTGCCAAATCAAATCGGTCCAGACTCAGTTTTTCAAGGAGAGGCTATCTGAACGACCACTTCATCGAGTTATTCAGTGTATTGAGAATGCAGAGAAGGTTTTCTGTTTGCTGCTCAGGACCAGCCACACTCGACGCACGAAGCGTTAGTGAGACTGGAACATATACGTTTATTTAGTTTCTATTCGGGGCCAGTGTATTTCCCAAGATTCATATTTTAGACCATCGTCAGCTGAATGATTACACTCTAATTTGCTACGCAGTGTGTGCTATATCGAGGCTTCTTTGTTAGATGCTTCACCAAACTCGTGTACTTGGTAGCCGTTCTTCATTCCTTATAGATAACACCCCAAAATAACTCTCATATCTCTTTAAAACAAATAACAGACACACATCTAAAAACTTATAAGATATGACCACATTGTTTGAATACGTACAAATTGTTTTACCAACAATGGGAAAATCTCGAGGGTAAAAATGTAATCACTCTAAGACTCTGCATGTTTGTTAAAATAACCAATTAATTTAATGACAATATTGTTTGCTACGACGAAAAGAATAGATTGATCGTTTTGTTTCTCTTCCCTTCTTAAGAGAAGGACTGATTACTCCCTGTCGAGAGTGACAAACGCATAACATCATTTTGGTGTGCGATAAGCACGCTTGTGTGAATCCTAATCACAAACGCATAATATCGTTTTAGCGTGTGATTAGTCCGCCTGTGTGACTCCTACTCACAAACGCAGAACATCATTTTGGTTTATGATTAGTCCGACGTGCACAAAGAAACAGATAAGAAAGAAGGGGAGCACGCGCACGGTTGGTGCCCATGGGGATACCTACTCCCCAAATATCAATTGGATGTTATTTGTTTTGGGTTTGAGAAAGTTACATGGAATGAGTAATGGTTGGAAAGATGTAAAGTAACTTCTAAAAGACACTTTATATTTATTTCACATATGGATAATGATATGTGTACATACGTACGACATGAATAAATATGGAACTACTTTTTAAAACATACCTTAATGTAAATTATTACGCTAAACACGTTTGGTTTTTTTGTTGTTGTTTCAATTCCCTTGTTTGGAAATTTCAAATCATTCTTTTTTTCCAATTTAGTGGAGTTTGTTTCTGGTTTTTACCAAACGTTTAAAGCAATATTGAGACATATACTCTCTAGTCGATATTATTTTGTCATTACATCCATGGTACCAAACAGTCTAAGCCAGTGATTTATCTGGACATCCTATGAGGTCGACAGCATTTAAGGCTTTAAGATGGATTATGTATTTTCTCTAATATCCCAACTTTCAACTATTGATGCCCGATCTATGCTGACTGACTGGTGTCGAAAATTTCTATCGTGTCTTTACAACATAAATCTATCTACAAATGCCATTTTTAGTTTGACATGACAGGTCTTCAAAACGTTTTGTGCGCCACCTGTGAACTGTAACTTATGAAAATAGGACGAAGAAATACTGCATGGAGATCGGTTCGAAAATGTTCTCCAACCATACTGAACCCGTGAAGATCCGTGGTAGAATAGGTCTACAGCAAACCCATGCTTGCCGTAAAAGGCGACTATGCTTGTCGTAAAAGGCGACTAACGGGATCGGGTGATCAGGCTCGCTGACTTGGTTGATGCAGGTCATCGATCCCAATTACGTGGATCGATGCTCATTATATCAATCACTGGATTGTCTGGTCCAGTCTCGATTATTTTACAGACCGCCGTCATATAGCTGGGATATTGCTGAGTGCGGCGTAAAACAACAAAACAAACCAAACAAACCATACTGATTATTTTTGATAATTGGTAAATGATTCCTTGTTCTTGAAATAGAAATTGCCTTCGTCTTGAACATAGGTAGGGTTCATGATATCCCGAAGGACCACCCGAGGTCATCAATCTAAGCAATATATTGCAGTCCCGCCAAGGAAGGAAATGTGCCAACTACAGCAGTAGATTTTCCTTTAATGAGAACGCCTCCGTGGTCTAGTGGTAGAGCGTCCGCCCGGAGAGCGGAAGGTCCGGGGTTCGATCCCCGTCCGCGTCATACCAAAAGACGTTAAAAGATGGTACTTGTTGTTACCCTGTCTGGCGCTCGGCATTTAGGGGCTAAAACAAGGACTGGTCGGCTCGGAGTCAGTATACTGTGTCTGAGTTGGGTATTCATGTTAAACTGCGGCATGGTATCCCAGTGAGCTAGCACTATGAATCGGCATCAGTCCGGACTAGTACAGGCAGCCACACAAACACACACACGTACATGCACGTCGCTATATAAGTGCAATAATCTTGGACACGACGTTAAACCCCATTTCACCTCACCTCCTTTAATGAGGTCACGTGTACAGAAGGGCACCCAGCTGATAGTCCAACTACACTGATGTTCAGGGTTGGAGTGACATAATATATTGTGTGACGAAAAGACAGTTTTGGATCCTCCTTTCAGGGATTTATTTTGGTCTGGTTTCACATGCCATCGTCGCATGGTCATCTTCCCGAGGCAAGAGAGTTAGCTGACTATAAAAGTCTAGTTTCCACCCTTGCCGAACTAGGCCGGTATTATGGAGTTTCATTTTGGCAGGACAAACGAGGCTTTGACAGAGTCTATTTAAAATCGCGCAACGAAATCGAAATCCGGTTCGTAAATTGTCATACAGATTTCGGTCAATTGCAGGATTTGCCAAGCATGTGCATCGCCAACTCGTTGTCAACAGATATCTTCCAAATCTGTTCATGTTTTTAATCAAGGTGCTCGCGTGATTTGATGCACTTCGCGATGTAAGACCCGTTTCATTACAATCTAGTTCTTGATTATCGATCAGATCGTCTTGACTGGGCGCCGCCATATTGTTTGAAACAAATGCAAGTGATGCGAGAGGTGAAATATGATTGGAGAGGCTTAGAAGGGACATAACTCGTAATAACCACTAGTGGCTCTACGATCGAGCCCAGGAATTCAAGCCTAGTTCGGCAAGGGTGGAAACTGGACTTTTTAAGTCAGTTAACTCTCTTGCCTCGGGACATTGTCGCATGGTAGGAGTTGTTCTGTGCGGCGTCAGGCAACAAACTCTTATTTTTCATGCTTACCCTTTTCTCGACCTATGCTAGTCTCTCTTTTGGTTGGTTTGCTGTTTAACGCCGCACTCAGCAATATTCCAGCTATATGACGGCGGTCTGTAAATAATCGAGTCTGGACCAGACAATCCAGTGATTGATATCATGAGCATCGATCCACGCAATTGGGATCGATGACATGCATCAACCAAGTCAGCGAGCCTGACCACCCGATCCCGTTAGTCGCCTTTTACGACAAGCATAGTCACCTTTTACGGCAATCATGGGTTGCTGAAGACCTATTCTACCCCGGAATCTTCACGGGTACTCTTAGAATATTTGGGTCTTCAGCAACCCGTGCTTGTCTCCACCCGTGAAGATCCGGGTTAGAATTGGTCTTCTTTGTAAGAGGCGACCAACTTACCCGGATGGTCATGCTCTCTGACTATCCTGATGCATGTCATCGTTTCCCCATTGCGTGACTCTATGCTCATGGTGTCAAACACTTGTCTGGGCCACACTCGATTATTCTCAGACCGCCGCCATACAGCTGAAATATTGCTGACTGCGGCGATAAACAACAAACAAACACAACTGATAGAGCAGGAATATCGCTGGCTGCTGCGTTCACCAACAATTAGAACAGCTTACCTTACGTCACACTTCACACACGGCAAGTGAAGCGTTGCTTTGTATTCCGGTGGTTGCCAGGGAGGGATCCGACAACATGCTGTACACACGTTTTCAGATCGAAGCAAAAAGATCTGACAAAAGCAAACAACTCTCTGGAAAAGTGGATGACAAGAGAGATGATTTTAACTTGAGTCGATTTTCCCTTTAAGTCGAGCAATATTTCTGCAGCTCCAGCCCTTTGTGTCTACATTTCACAACCTTTGAGGTACAATCGAGCACGTTCTTCCCACAAGATTTTAAAGAGAGTCAGAAAACTCTTGCTCAGAAGTTGTTTGATGTTTGTTTGTTTGTTTGTTTGTTTGTTGCTTAAAGCCGAACTCAGCAATATTACAGCTATATGACGGCGGTCTGTAAGTAATCGAGTCTGGACCAGACAATCCAGTGAATAATATCATCAGCATCGACCCGCGCGATTGGGATCGATGACATGCATCAACCATGTCAGCGAGCCTGACCACCCGATCCCGTTAGTCGCCTTTTACGACAAGCATAGTCGACTGTAGACCTTTTCTACCCCAGATCTTCACGAGTTAGGGAAATATTTGAATGATAATGTCTGTGGTTATTGTTTCTACGGGGTCACACAAATGCTGATGATGTAAAAAAAATTCAAGTCGCCTTTTACGGCAGGCATGGGTTGCTGAAGACCCAGAAGTTGTTTGATCAAGGTTACAACTTTTAAGGCATCAGTGAAGCTTTCAAAATGTTTTATGGTAGACGTGTGGAGGACATTTCCAAATTTGACGCATCAATGACAAAAATTATGTCCGATGCAATTCCCTATTTTGGCTTGCACCATACGTTCACGTGTGTTTCAGCTGAACAATTGACAGGCCTTTTCATGTGTTTGTGTCGGGTGCCACCGTTGGGGCAGGATACGCCCACCTTTTCGCGAATACCAGTATCAGTCAATCAATCAAATTTATGTCGTAATTCAGGCCCATAGTACAGTTGTAAGATAAATTATATTTTTGTCCAGAGTGTTACATCTTTAACGATCTAATTTTAAATAACTTACATAAATCAAAAGCGTAGTACATTAATATCACAGAAGTTAAATATATTTGCAAACGTAATATTACCTTTATAAATTTTCTGTAATGAGGTAAATACAACTCTTTCTTAAGTGAATATATTTCTTACATACAAAAAAGACATGGTATTCATCCTCTAATAATTATATTTTTGTTGTGTTCATTGAAATTCTTGCATTCTGATGAGCTGAATTGGTCACGTGTTATTGCATTCATTTCCCAATGAATGTAAAAAATTAAGCCACGCCCACCGAGGCGCACTACTTTTATTACTGCGTAATGTCGGGGAATCCCAATATTACAGTCGAGGGAATTCCCTTTCGGCTCACGTGTATCGTCATGCACAGGACATTTAGCGACTTTCATGCATATTCATTGTCCACTTTGAAACCGAAGGCCGAAAATGAATGAAACAGCAAACGTGCAGGCTCGCTTGCCTGTTTTTTCCCCGCTCGCCTCGGTTCAATTTTCATGTCTTCGGGTTTCATTTCTAAATAGCATTTTTCCAACTGTGTTTTACCGTAATCAGGGAAGTATTGTTTGAATCTGGCGGTAACTGACCATGTTATTTGAAACAGCCGCCTTATCCCGGACATATTTATTCCTGTTCGTTACATTTGTTTGTTGTTTAACGCCGCACTCAGCAATATTCCAGCTCTATGACGGTGGTCTGTGAAGTTATCGAGTCTGGACCAGACAATCCACTGATTGACATCATGAGCATCACCCAATTGGGATACGATGACATGTATCAACCAAGTCAGCGAGTCTGACCACCCCATCCCGTTAGTCGCCTTTTACGGCAAGCATGGGTTGCTGAATGTTCGTTACAGTCTGACTGTTGCAGTTCTTTTTGCCTCTTGCCTTAATTGACAGGTCCAATGATCATTGTTTTGATCCTACTCTCCGTTGATTGGCTACTGACTGTGTAGGCGTGTCAAGTTATGTGCATAAATTAAACGATCACCTGATTCATGTCACGCCACAGTTTGTATTCATACACCTTGAATGTTTATCAATCTCGTCATTTTTGTCTGTTTTGATATATACAACTGTTATTGGTTAAACTATTGTAGCAGGTGTATATATTTGTATTTTAGTCTTTTTGTAAATAAATCTATTTCAAGTTTTGTTTCTGTTGAACTTTATTCAACAGAGGTGTGTGTTTGTTTTTATCCCATCATTCTAAGTCCAGGCCTCAGTGATCAATCACAACCCAAGCTCAACTACATTCTTTGTCCAGCCCTCTGCTGATCAATCACACCCCAAGCGATCCTGTGATTGGCCACATTCAAACTTTACCTTCTTACTCTGACTAACTCCATATTGCCACCTTCACTATGCACTGAACTGGGAGTATTCATAGATTACCACAAAAGGACATATCATGAATGGTGACATTTCAAGGGTAACACGTTTTACACCCTTGTGCCACACATAGGGGTGACTATCGTGATTATAATAAACATAAGCCTCACACCCCGTAGCCGTCTTGGTGTCATCTGTTTAAAATAATGGATAAATCCAAGAAAACCCGGTTACATGTTTGGAGCCCCCAGTGAGGATTCTTATGTGATGTGATGCCTGGATCCCCGCATGGAATGCAAGTGTATGAACGAACTGTAATTATGGTCTATTTGGCCATCTCGCGAGTGATTGTCAGGTCCATGTGGTTGGGTCTTGTGACCCTAGGACTTACTGATCTTTGACAGCGACCTTGACCCAGAGACTCCAAGGCAGGTCAAGTTGACAATTTGCTGGACTTGGTTCAGTGATTGTGATTGTGAACTGTGACTCATTTTCCGGACTATTTTGTTTCTCGTATCTAATTGGATATATTTATATTGTTCTTCTTGAACTGTAAGTACTGTTTCTACATTTTTTGCAATATTGCTTTGTCTTTGTTTACATTTGACATGTCTGTAAACATTCATCTTTGAATTTTCTGTTCATTATGAACTTGTAAATATTTGCCTGGCATAACGCCTTGTCGTTTCTTCAAATGCCTTTACGGTTTGTAGCATTGCTATTGTTTACATATATACCTGCAGGTTATTTACCCTCATTAAGATGTAGTGTCAACTGCATTTATTTTCATTCGGTGTACACGTATCCATATCAATTTGCGTTTGTTTATACTTAGCTGCAGCTTAATTAGTTAGCATTTAGTTGCGCTTGTACAAGCTTCACCGGTGTTCTCGTTTATTTCCTTACTGTAGTATCTTTAATCATTTACAATTTTTTTTAGGTGTGACGTGTGAGTATGATTGTGTGAATATACTTAAACCAATAAACTTAGCCAAATAAACTTCAGTTTAATCTTAGATTATACATGTCATAGTTAAGTTAATCATTATTAGCTCTTATCAAGGGGTATATTATTCAACCTGCGCTGCGCTGCACTGCACTGCACTACACTTAGTTTTAATATCTAACCAGCTCATACACTTTCTTTGTCTTCCCCTTTGCTTGTGGTCTTTATTCATTCATTATGTAGGGTCCACTTGTAATTATCACCCTTTGCTTTCGTGTCTTGTTGTTTTCGTTTGCCGTTCGTGATTATTTTGCTTTTGCGATGTTTTTGCTCCGTTTGCGTTTGTCGTGAAATGTCTACACCTTGAGCCGCGACCCGTTTTGTACGCGTTCCGACACACTGTGGTCTTCATAGTTATTGTAGTCCACACATTTCATTATTCTGCCTCTGCAAACCATGTTATAATCTAATCCTAGGGTCAAATCTTGTTAATCACCCATGTGTGTAATACTTGCATTTGCCATATAAACCCAACTGATGTCCTTTAATTTGTTTATTTGCCGCTGAAAATACAATTGTTGTTCTCTCACTGTATATGTTTCTTTTTGTATGGGATTAAAAAAAACACATCGTCTTTGTAGTTATTGACACATTCACAAATCACCATCTACTGCACTTCAAGTCATTGTGTTGTGCCTGTGAAATAATTACTGCCAGCCTTGGATCCATGTTTGATTTTGTTTATGCTTTACTTGGAGTCTTGTGCCTTTAAAGATGAATTTCTCTGAAGAAGAATATGCTATTCTTGTTGATAGTTTTGCTAAGATGGGTTTGCACCCTAAGGCCGATAACCCCGATGACTTTAAGTCTTGGTTGAAGCAGTATGCCACGCATGGTGGTCCAGTTGTAAAGAAGGAAGAAGCTTCCACTTTAGATGGTTCTCAGCCAGAACAGGTGCCACTTAGTTCTAAGGTTGTTTATCGTCACTTCCCTAAACTTCCTTTGTTTAGTGGAACGGCCGGCAAGGATGCTGACTATGATGTTTGGCGGTATGAGGTGAATTGTCTCATGGAGTCCGAGACCCATGACAACTCTGTTATCCTTCAGGCTATTCGTCAGTCACTTAAGGGTGAGGCAGCTCTTATTGTGATGAAGCTTGGTCATCATGCTTCTATTGTGGGTATTCTGTCGAAGTTGAAGAGTGCTTTCGGTACTCTCCGCCGAAGTTCTTCATTATTTTCGGAGTTCTACAGCTCCTACGAGCAAAATGATGAAGACGTGACTGCCTGGAGCTGTCACTGGAGAGACTGTCATACCAGTTGGCGGAACAAAAGCAGATTTCTTCAGTAGAGCAGGATGAGATGTTGAGGTCCAGACTTTGGGATGGATTGAAGACTTCACTGAAGAGTCTTGCTGCTCATAAATATGAGAGTATCTCCGACTTTGATGAGCTTAGACTGTGCCTCCGTGAGATAGAATTTGAACAGAACCGAGCCAAATCAGATACCCAGAAGTCCAAGTCAAAGCCCGCATCCGTCAACATGGCCCGTAACCAGCCCGCCTCCAAGCCTGATGACATCGCTGAGCTGAAGGGGATGATCAAGGATCTGACCACGAGTGTGTTCGACCTACGTGACCAACATCAGCAGCTGTCAGCCCAAGTGTACCAGCAACAACCTTCCTTTGGTTCTACCACCCACGGACAGCAGTATGGGAGAAGACCACTGAGATCAAGAGGTCGCGGACAGGGAGGACGAGGATATCAGCCAGCTATGTATGATCCTCGATCCAGCCAGTATCCTGCTCCATCTCCCGAGGGAAGGAGTGCCGCTGCCCCTTCCTACTTCTATCAACCTGGGGCTGGAGCTAATGACAACAGATCTCTCACACCTGGACAAGCATCGGATCACGAGCCTGTGTGTTTCAGGTGTGGCTATCCCGGACATTTGTATTATGGTTGTCGTGTACGTCTTGACCATCTTAAGAGGCCTTTAAACTCGGCCACGCCTATGGCCCGGGGGCGCCCGTAGGTGTTACATCTAGCCCTTGTGTATTCGCACACACTGACTTAGTTGGGAATTCAATGAGGTAGATATACTTATTGAGAATATTCCTGTTAGGGCATTAGTGGACACAGGTGCCACAGTGTCTATTGTGTCTAGCTCTTTTTATGATTGGTATCTCACTCATATTCCCGTACATTCAGTAGATAGCCTTCTTAATATTGAATGTGCAGGTGGTAACTCATTACCTTACTCTGGTTACATTGAGGTTAAGGTCAAGGGCATTGGTGATGGTTGTGATGACCAAAATGACATCACTTGTTTGTTACTTGTTGTGCCTGACACTAGCTATAATGCCAAAGTTCCTGCTCTTCTTGGGACTAATGTTCTTGGAGTGCTTTTGGATGCCTGCAGAAAGGTTAATGGAATCCGATTCCTTCAGACGGCCAACCTCTACACACCTTGGTACCTGGCTTTAGAAGTATGATGCTTCGAGAGAAGGAGTTAGAGAGGAATGGTGGGAAGTTGGGCTTTGTTAGATCCATTGAATATAAGCCTGTAATCATACCCGCTAATGATTCTGCCATTATTCGTGGACAACTGTGAAAGGGGATTCCATATCCACAAGTGTGTGCCCTTATACAGCCAACTGTAGACTCTACTATTTCCAAGGACTTAGACATCATACCAGCCGTTGTGAGATACTGCCATGACAGACCAGATGAGATACAAGTTCATGTGTATAATGTTACTACCCAGACCATGATTGTTCCCACTAAGGCTCTGCTGTGTGAACTTCAACCAGTGACAATAGAAGACCTACCAGACATGAGATGTTCAGACTCTGAGAAGTGGATTGACGACATTGAGTTGGAGGAAGATGGACTTACACGTGATGAAGTTGCACAGGGACTTGAGGTTATAAGGAGGTATGGTGACATTTTCTCTAAACACGATAAAGATCTTGGACATTCCAACATGGTCAAGCATCGGATAGAACTCTATGATGACGTGCCCTTCAAGCAGAGACATCGGCGTATACCACCAGCGATGTATGACCAGGTTCGGAGTCATCTTCAAGAACTGTTGTCCTCTGGTGTGATTAGACACTCTCATAGTCCTTGGGCATCCAACGTTGTGTTAGCCAAGCGCAAAGATGGCCGATTACGTCTATGCATAGATTTTCGCCAGCTGAACAACCGGACAATGAAGGACAGTTATGCTCTCCCAAGAATTGAAGAACTTCTAGATTGTCTCGGAGGGAACAAGTTCTACTCAGTGCTGGACATGAAGAGCGGCTATTACCAAGTCGAGATAGATGATGACTATAAGGAGAGAACGGCTTTAACTGTAGGTCCACTCTGATTTTTCGAGTACAACAGGATGCCGTTCGGCTTGTCAAACGCCCCAGCGACCTATCAGCGCCTTATGGAGAAGTGTCTAGAGGGACTGAACTTGAAGATTTGCCTTATATACATTGATGATCTCATCATATTTTCCCGGACATACGAAGAGCATGTGGAGAGGCTGGAGCTCGTCTTTAGAAGATTACAAGAATGTGGACTGAAGCTCGCCACACAGAAATGCAAGTTCTTTAAGAGGAAGGTGAGGTACGTTGGGTATATTGTGTCTGCTGAGGGGATTGAAGCTGATCCAGAGAAGATAGACAAGATTCAGCACTGGCAAACACCATCTACGCCAGAAGACATCCGGAAATTCTTGGGATTTGCTGGATACTATCGGAAATTCGTCCAGGACTTCTCTAAGATCGCCAGACCTCTCTCAGAACTTATGCCAAAGTGTGCCACCAAGAAGTCGAGGTCTAAGACATCCCAAACTGCTTGGAACTGGGGTCCTGCTCAAGAAGAAGCTTTCCAGGAGTTAAAGAACAGACTTTCATCACCTCCAGTCCTCGGGTTTGCTGACTTCTCAAGACCTTTCGAGCTGCACACTGATGCTAGTACCCATGGCCTAGGAGCAGTCTTATACCAGGAGCATGATGGTCACCTACGAGTTATTGCCTATGCAAGTAGGGGTTTGAATCGATCTGAACGGAACTATTCAGCACATAAACTCGAGTTTTTGTGTCTGAAATGGGCCGTTTCAGAGAAATTTCACGACTACTTGTATGGCAATGATTTCGTAGTAATGACTGACAATAATCCCCTGACGTTTTTACTTACTACAGCACGTCTGGACGCCACAGGACATCGGTGGTTAGCTGCTCTAGCAAGTTACAACTTTACCATCAAGTACCGGCCAGGGAAGAGCAACGTTGATGCTGATGTGTTGTCTCGTTTGCCCAGCAAAGACCAAGTCCAGATGGAAGACCTGTCTCGTGATGTGGTGAGTGCTATCTGTAACAAGATTTGTGCACCTAATCTTGTTGAGAGTTTGTGCTGGTCTACAGAAGTGGTTCCAGGAAGTGAAGCAGATGTAAGTGACCATGTGTGTGCTGCCAATGCTAAGGATTGGCCCGGTGCTCAGCTGAAGGACACATCCCTTGCTGTTATCATGGAGCATCTGGAGAATGCCACGAGACCTGACAGAACTCAGATTCAAGGAGACCCGGAGATGACTACTTCATTGAAGACATTTGCACATTTGACTTTGAGGGAAGGTGTGTTATATAGAGTCACCAGCATGGATGGATGTGATCAAGAACAGCTAGTACTACCTTCCAGATGTAGGATTTCAGCACTCAGAAGCTTGCATGATCGTGTAGGACATCCAGGCAGAGATCGGACCTTATCCCTACTCAAGGAACGTTTTTTACTGGCCTGGTATGACCAAGGATGTAGATGACTACCTGAAGATATGCGAGAGGTGTCTAAAAAGGAAGGGAAACACATCCATCAGAGCCCCTTTGGTGAGCATCCAGACGTCGCAGCCAATGGAACTGGTCTGCATGGACTTCTTGACTCTGGAGCCATCAAAGGGTGGTCAACAGTATGTGTTGGTCATTACTGACCATTTTACCCGGTACGCTCAAGCCTATCTGTGTCGCAATACATCAGCCAAGACGACAGCAGACTTGTTTTTCAACAACTTTGTCATCCATTACGGTCTACCCAAGAGGATTCATTCCGACAAAGGAGCCAATTTTGTTGGTAAGCTGATGACAGAGCTGTGCCTGCTGCTTGGGATCGATAAGTCGTCCACAACACCCTACCATCCCATGGGTAATGGGATGTGTGAACGATTCAACCGGACCCTATGTGATATGTTGGGGACTCTGGAACCAGACGCCAAGAGGGACTGGAAGGCTCATGTTGGACCCTTAGTCCATGCATACAATTGCATTCGACATGAGTCTACCGGACATTCCCCCTTCTTCCTTATGTTTGGGCGTTGCCCAAGACTTCCAGTGGATCTAGCATTTGGACTTGACATCCAGCCAAGCAAGCCATAGTCACTGCAGCAGTACACAAAGTCATTAAGAGATCGACTCCAAGAGGCATACCATCTAGCTTCACAGAACAGCAAGGAAGCACAGCAGGATCAGAAGACCTACTTTGATAAGAAGGCAAGAGCAGCAATTATAGAGACTGGTGACCGAATTCTGGTTAAAACCGTCGCCTTTGAAGGAAGACACAAACTAGCAGACAGGTGGGAATGTGACATATACACAGTTCTTCGTCAGCCGAACCCCTCCATCCCTGTCTATGTGGTCGGAAAGGAGAATGGTGAAGGTAGGAAGAGAGTGTTACACCGGAATCTTCTACTTCCCATTGGTGCACTCCCTGTACCGGATCCACCAGCACCAGAACCACCGAGACCTATCCCGAAACCAAGAATATTCCAGTCAAGGAACCAAGGATGACGAGTCAGACATATATTTCCCTTCGTCTGAGCCGTCAGTGTCAGCTGCGGATACAGCTGATAGGCCAACTGAGGCTAGAGCAGAAGTTGAAGATTCTGCATTGGACGAAGATGATTTAGTTGGAGATGCAGTTGGGGGCCAGCCAGACCAGCCTGAAGATATTTCAGCTGAGGTTGATCCTGCTGCAGAGGAGACATCAGATGTGGAGACCACTGACGCAGATCCTGGTGCAGCCCCAGAAGAACCTGCCAATGTGGAAGATGATCCTGAGTTAGCTGAAGATGTGCCGGCACAGCAACCCAGAAGATCAGGGAGGACTCGGACACAGCCACGGTGGATGTCTAGCGGTGAGTATGTCATGTCTGCAGTTCCGCATCCCGACTGGAGGAACAGAGCTGAGTATCTCAGTTCTCTTATCAACGCTGGAGTGCTCGCCAACGTCAGTACTGATGTACAGAATGCATTTCTCTCCCTTGTTTTAGGCAAATGATGAGGACATCATTTTCATGCCGGGGGGAAGTGTGTAGCAGGTGTATATATTTGTATTTTAGTCTTTTTGTAAATAAATCTATTTCAAGTTTTGTTTCTGTTGAACTTTATTCAACAGAGGTGTGTGTTTGTTTTTATCCCATCATTCTAAGTCCAGGCCTCAGTGATCAATCACAACCCAAGCTCAACTACATTCTTTGTCCAGCCCTCTGTTGATCAATCACACCCCAAGCGATCCTGTGATTGGCCACATTCAAACTTTACCTTCTTGCTCTGACTAACTCCATATTGCCACCTTCACTATGCACTGAACTGGGAGTATTCATAGATCACCACAAAAGGACATATCATGAATGGTGACATTTCAAGGGTAACACGTTTTACACCCTTGTGCCACACATAGGGGTGACTATCGTGATTATAATAAACATAAGCCTCACACCCCGTAGCCGTCTTGGTGTCATCTGTTTAAAATAATGGATAAATCCAAGAAAACCCGGTTACACTATTGTAGATAAAACATATTTTACGTTGTCGAATTTAATTATAAGCATTGACTGTGTATTTATTCGGTTCATTGAGGTACGAATAAAAGAAAACGATTTGCAAACTGTTGTAAGAATCCGCTACGCGGACTCATACGGTTTGCACGTCGGATTTTCGATTCATACCTCAATGAACCGAAAAAATACACTTTCAATGCTTAAATAAATGAAGGTCACATCCTTTACATACAGCGTCTGTATGAGGTCTATTTAACAATGACCTTCTCACTAATAATGTTAACTCGAAAGTTGTGAAGATTGTGATATTTGAAATTTACACATTGCTCTAACTAATCGTTTGTTTCGGAGTACATTTATTTTCGGGGTGCCGAAGAAATTTCAAATGAGCAAATGCTCTAAAAAGGTAGACGACGCCACACTCTGATACCATGATTGCAGGTGAGGTGAAATGGGGTTTACGTCGCGTACAAGATTTTTGCACATATATAGCGACGTCCATGCACGTGTGAGTGTGTGTGGCTGCTTGTACCAGTCCGGATTCATGCCGATTAATAGTGCTAGCCCACCGAATATTGCTGAGTGCGGCGTTAAACAACAAACCAACCAATCAACCTTAATGCCGAGCGCCAGACAGGGTAACAACAAGTACCATCTTTCAACGTCTTTTGGTATGACGCAACCGGGGATCGAACTCTGACCTTCTGCTTTCCGGGCGGACGCTCTACCACTAGACCACGGATGCGGTCTACGATGATTGGAAATGATATTTCTTAAGCGTCTTCTCATGCAGACAAAAAAATGTTCTTATCACCAACACTATTATTTGAAAGTGATTAAAAAAAACATCGTAGCGTACAATCGATACAACAAAGAATACATGCCACAATGAAACCACTGAAAGAAAGAAATGAGTTTGCAAATAGTTCATCTTAGTCATACATAAAAACCCATTACCCTGTCTATGCGTTGTTCTGTCAAACCCTTGACATTCGTTGCCACAGTTCGTTTCGTAAATGTTCCCTTGACGTTCAGTGGCACTAAGTACAGTTGTATTGTACTACATAAACAGGACGATGTTTTCAATCTGATAACGCTATCTGATGATTAGATAACTGAAGTATGTCTGTGCTTATTTAGGGAGATGAGAGTCTCACTCTTTCACCCTCTCCACTCGCTTCCATTACTTTCAGAGTACTTTCTGTATGACTCTGATGCTGTGCTAGAGGAGCATTGGTGTTTGTAGTCTTTATTCCCCAAGGACACCTTCACTTGAATATATGCGTTGACGTTCTGTATTGTATTAAACACCCACAGAACTGAGTAAAGATGCCTTTGACAAAAGCCATGGAACAAAATGACACGATATTTGAAGGATTGTACAATAAAAAACCCGTTCTTCTGTGACGACCCACTTCATGGATGGAGGGAATTTTTACTTTGATGGATGTAACTTGTCAAGCAGAACGTTTCTGAAGATACGTATAGGTAAAAGAAGACCGATTTGTTTGTTTGTTGTTTATAGACGTACCCCGCAATACTCAGCGGTCTGTAAATAATCGCGTCTGGACGAGACAATCCAGTGATTGACATCATGAGCATCTCAATTAATCATTTTGTTTATGGAACATGAATATAAAGTCGAATTCATCTCATACGTCTCTTGTTTCACAAGTAATAAGGAGTTATCGTTATCGTTCACCACCTTCCTGTTTCGATAATAAAATAGTGGTTCCATCCGAATGTCAATAAATTTCATCGACTGTTTTTCAGAGAGAAACTATAAAGTTCTAGAGATACATTGTAGCATCTCTAATTCATTTCATGTGTCCTCTTCGGATGAGTAGTTCTTGACTGAAATATGTTAGACTTAAAAAGAGTCTTAACTAACGTAATGTTTTTAGATGATTGGCATGATTCACTGAAAATAGTTTCAGCAAATTGTCTCTTTGTGATAAAAAATGCCATGGTAGCATCCAATGATAATTGTGAACTATTACCGCTGAAATAGTGGCCCAGAAACGAATAATATTTGTTTTCTATTTTTAGGTGAGTGCGTGGGATTGTACTTAGGAGTTTTCTTCCAGAATCCACAAAAATCATATCGTTTTTCTTATAGTACAGCACACTATTCACGAAATCGTAAATGTATTCTTTCTAGACATAGTATAATTTAAAAATCCTCAAATTTCACCACGTACATGAAAAAAGGCAGAACCATATATTCAAAGAAAGTGAACACAAAGACATTCCAGTGACACGTTATGGTGCCGACATTGTCTTAGGACGTAAAAACATGGCCTTGGTTGCTTGTTTTCATTAATTATACTCAGTAATAGTAAATATGATTTTAAAATGTAAGGCCAAATCATTTATACCTGAACACATTTCGTGAGAGCGAAGTCCAACCTGGAATTGTAATTGTCACCAAAGATCAAAATATTTAGATACATTGTAATTGACACACCACCTATTACAATGACAATTGACATGATCTAGAACACATTAACTATTTGGCATTGTTGATGGAAGTACATGGGTTTCGATCCAGCTCATAGATTGTAGAAACTGATATTTATGACCGCATGTGACCTTCGGATGCTGTTCGGGTCCGTTCGGCTTTTTCCGTTACCTTCATGTCCACGCACATTCGTCACCACTCGCCCCTTTCCGTAACCTGCAAGAAGACTCGTCCCCCTATCGATGAATGTTATGTGCGAAAATACGACAAACCAACTAGAATGCGCGCATGATTTCAAGTTCTTTGTCAAAGAATCCCTCAGAAATAATATTTGATTTTACATGTGTCTTGCATCTGAAAATATACCCAAGACACAGTTAAATGTGTTCAAACATGCTGTATAAGTCCGCATGTCCAGATCTGCTTTAAATTGTATCAAAATATATATAATATACGGGGAAATATGTGTGAACCATTACACAACGAGTTGACAATTGTTTTAGGTATGCCCGTTTGCGCAAAGACGGAACCCGGTTGCAAATATGGCCACGAGAGGGGCACGAGTCGCTATTCGGCTTGTCCCGGAATAACACGAGCTATTATGCGTAGTCATGCTGCATATTTTCACTGCAAGCCTCACAGCGATCATTCCTCAAATAGTGCACCAGGACTGTCGATTTTGCGAAAAATGTTTTTTTCGTGGGGTTAAGGTTAATTAAGAGAAATATTATGTGAACAGCTTTTATATATGGGTCACAACTGCCGCTTGATTGTATGATGTCATGTGATAGTCACGTGAAGCTGTGAAACTAGTGCCAATATGAACTCCTTCCTAGTTGGCCGGGGACGGAGGGGTTGCCTAGTGGTTCAAGCGTTCGCTCGTCACGCCGAAGACCCGGGTTCGATTCCCGACATGGGTACACTGGTGTCCCGCGCCATGATATTGCTGGAATATTGCTAAAAGCGGTGTAAAACCATACTCACTCACTCCTTGCTGGCCGACATCATCTATGGGATCGCTGTAATGTTTAGATAGGAAGAAGTGTGTTTGTGTGTGTGCGAACGTGTGTGTGCGTGTACGTGTGTGTGTCTAGCTGCATGTACTAGTCCGCACTAATGCCGGTTTTATAGTGCTAGGGGTGGTGGTGTCGGGCAGCCAAGTGGTTAAAGCGTTCGCTTGTCACGCCGAAGACCCGGGTTCGATTCCGGACATGGGTACAATGTGTGAAGCCCATCCCCGCCGTGAAATTGCTAAAAGCGGCGTAAAACCATAGTCACTCACTCACTCATTTATAATGCTGCAGTTTAACATGGATACCCTACTCAGACACATAACACTGACTCTTAGCTGGCCAGTCTTTGACGCCGAGTGCCAGGGAAGGTAACAAGATATTTTAACGTCTTCTACTACGACTCCAGGCGATGGAACCACCGGCCTTTCTCTCCGGGCGGACGCTCAATCCAAAACAGCAGCACACCTTTGGTCGAAATATTCAAATAGCTTATACAGCTAAATATATGGTTTTAAACTGAGAACAATGGAACGTTAACAATAGAACCAAAATATATATTTCTAGGTTGCCAAAGTATTGAGAGAATAGCTATATTGACTTTAGATCATATTTACATCATTTAGATTTTTATGCAAACGGCGGGCTTGAATCAGTGTGACGGATATCGAGCTCCACAATGGCAGCTTGAGCTGATCACATTTTTACATTAGCGACATTCATTTTTAAGGTGGATTGTATGTAATGTTATATTACAATTGTGACTGCACTTCTCCGAATATATGGCAAAAGGGTTCTTATTTTTTCAGCTACGTGACTGAATATTTACTGGCGGCATTAAATGAAATATTGAGAATCGTTTCTAAAGCAGCCATTTTAAAAATAACATTCCTGGTTAATCATTTGTGAAACATATTGATAACCCCATTCAAGTTCGTGGTAGTTTATCAGTCATGTTGAACAGCAACTTCATAACTAGTATTCACCCTTTTTCTCAGCTGATCAACCATATTGAAAACCCTTTTGGTTGCCATTTGTCAGTCAAAAGGAAACCCTATTCGTTGCCATTTGTCAGTCAAATGGAAAACCCTATTCGTTGCCATTTGTCAGTCAAATGGAAAACCCTATTAATTGCAAAACCCTCTTCGTTGCCATTTGTCAGTCAAATGGAAAACCCTCTTAATTGCAAAACCCTATTCGTTGCTATTTGTCAGTCAAAAGGAAAACCCTATTAATTGCAAAACCCTATTCGTTGCCATTTGTCAGTCAAATGGAGAACCCTATTAATTGCAAAACCCTCTTCGTTGTCAAATTTCAGTCATATGGAAAAATCTATTCGTCCCAATGTCAGCCATATTGAAACATATTGAAAACCCTATTTGTTGCCATTCATCAGCCATATTGAAAACCCCATTCGTTGAACATAGTCCACGATACTGAAAGGCCCCACGTGTTGCCAGTAGTTACTTTCTCTTCATGTTCAGGAGAGATAAGTGTCAGAGGCCTTGCATCTAAAGATACAGCTTTTTAAAATTATTTTTTATAATGTTCAAGATGATTTATTTAAAGCCATTATCAAAGGAGTACTGTCAAATGTTATTTGGTCCGACGAGACATACACGACTTGAACAGGAACTTCCCTTTCCTGAAGCATATTCAAGTTTATTTATATACCCGAGATACCACTGGCTTGAGATCAGAGCAGCCTTTGCTCTGCTGTTTCTTCTATACTTCAAACACATATTGCTGCGTACACGCCCTGCATGTGACAAAGCTAAATCAATTTATAAAACAAATGTTAACTTCTTTTCAAATAGTTTTTGGTGGTATATATTTTATTCTTTTAGGTTATTCCATCTATTTTCTGAATTATTTTTTCAACCCCGAGCATTGGTGGAAATTGACGTTTCAGGTGAGGTTCTAATTAAATCAATACTTGAGCCTTTGATTCCTTTACTTCAGATCGATATTGTTATGTCTGGGTTTATTCCATGTCATACAAATTGAAGCAACAAAATAAATGGCATTGTTTCATAATTGATGTGGCTCGAATCTGCCAACAATCCCTACTTTTGTATAAGGTTACGTGACATCCTGGTAACCTTGTCTTAATGTAGTGATAACATTCTGTATTCATAGGCACTGTGATAACTGCACTATTTTACACATCCTCCGTTATCCAGTGTATTGTATATCTATTCAGCCATATATACTCAGCTACAAAAAACACCACACATGTTGGTTTATATATGAAGAATTACTCATATTCAAGAGATATTAGATTGGTTCGACGCTCAAAGGAACATCTGGTATGTTGTGTGAACCGATTCTCATGAACACATCATATGTGACTTCATAGATCCATGTCTCGAGATGCATCATTAGTCTTGTACAGGATTAGCGTGTAAAGTTTGGAAATTACGTCCAGGATAATGTGATAGGAATAAAGTCACTTTGTGTTAACACTTGACTGATTATTAGTTTTGTCATTAATTGGTACACATTAGAAACATCTCTTCTTGCATACATAATTCTCTTTATGTTTCTATGGTTCGTGTTTCTTTTTGCGGTGAGTGTATATACATGTCTGTTTATACAGGTTGATATATACAACAACGCTATTTGTCAGGTTGGCACATAATGAATGTTGTGTTGGTGCCCCAAAGTACCTAGCTTTACCCCAGCCAGGCTAAGGGACTTCTCTTTCGTCGATGATGATGTTGGTGATCTAACGAGCGCTTCCGGAGGACCCAATTTCGCAATTCTCTTCGTCTCTGGGGCCCATCTTCCCGAGGCAAAGGAGTTAACTGACTATAAAAATCCAGTTTCCACCCTTGCCGAACCAGGCTTGAATTTCTGGGTTCGATCGTAGCGCCACCAGTGGTTATTTCGAGTTGTGTCCCTTCTATGCCTCTCCTCTTGACCAATCCAATTCCGCCTCTTGTGTCACTTGCATTTGCTTCAAACAAAATGGCGGCGCGCAGTCAAGACGATCTGATGAATAATCAAGATCTATATTGTGACAAAATGGGTCTTACATCGCAAAGTGCATCAATTCACGCGAGCACCTTAATCAAAAACATGAAAAGATTTGGAAAATATCTGTTGACACCGAGTTGGCGGTGAACATGCTTGGCAAATCCTGCAATCGTCCAAAATCTGCACGACAATTGACGAACCGGATTTCGATTTCCTTACGCGATTTTGATTGGACTATGCATAGACTCGTTAGTCCAGCCAAAATACAACTCCATAATATCAGCTAGCTCGGCAAGGGTGGAAACTGGACTTTTAAAGTTAGTTAACTTTCTTGCCTCGGGAAGATGCTGGAGCCAGGCTTACATAGCCAAGGTCACCTGCCACAGATTGAGTCATAAATATAAACAACAGTAGTTAAAGAGAGGTGATATTGTTGCACAGCTCGTTCAGGGTTTCTTACAGTACATGTCAACCTGGCGGCCAAAAGAAACTTCACCATTTTTAAAATGACATTGTAAAAGATTACAAACACAAGTTTAAACTAAATCCTTGCAAGATGCATCGTCCAAACACAACAATGATCAATGCAGAAAGTGATACACGTCCACGGCAAAAAGTGAACGTACACGTGCCGTCTGGGCAGCCGAAACTACACGTGCAGTAAGGGTATATAAATGATGGTAAGGTTCCTCTTGGCCGTTAGTTTACAATACAATGGTGATAAGAATAAAAAGCACGTGTTTATGGATTTCAGCTTCTTTATTGTTTGTAACGACGTTTTAGGGCGACTTCCTGCCCCTCCCCCTCATGTTCATCCAATTTCTAAATACAAATAAAATATATATTCCATTGGCGACGAGCATCAACAATGGTGATAAGTATCTGATAGGTTATAGCAATTATATGACTGACTCTCTCTCTCTCTCTCTCTCTCTCTCTCTCTCTCTCTCTCTCTCTCTCTCTCTCTCTCTCTCTCTCTGGGGCGGTCGGGTAGCCTAGTGGTTAAAGCGTTCGCTCGTCACGCCGAAGACTTCGGTTCGATTCCCGACATGGGTACAATGTGTGAAGCCCATTTCTGGTGTCCCCCGCCGTGATATTGCTGGAATATTGCTAAAAGCGGCGTTAAGCCAAACTCTCTCTCGCTCTCTCTCTCTCTCTCTCTCTCTCTCTCTCTCTCTCTCTCTCTCTCTCTCTCTCTCTCTCTCTGTATATATATATATATATATATATATATATATATATATATATATATATATATATATATATATATGGCTACATGCCAACGTGCCAATTGACCTTTGGCATAAAATGTCCAATCAAACGACCAGGTCTTCTTTAAAAGCATTCATAACAAATTCATTGTGTACTGTATATTAAACTTTGCACTTTGCTCTGTTAGATAGCTTGTTTTGTCATTAAAAGTAGGATTTTTTCATTTACAAATTATTTTAGAACATTTATTTTCCAAGGATAAGTTTATGACCAAGCCTACAGTACCATGTATCGAACTGTTTCCATAAGTTATTGATAGGTATTATACATTTCCAGATTAATGGACAAATGGGTGGTTCGTTGATGAAAGGCACAATTTTCAACTATCTGAATTTTATTTGATAGTGTGTCAGTAGTTAAGACACGATAGATTATATGTACTGTATACTTCTTCATTTTTTATATGTCTGTCCTGATTTCTAGCCAGTTTCCCATGCTGTTTACCTCTTTTAAACTCAAACTGTAGGAGCTTTGTGTAGAGTGCGATCCCATGTGATCCATTCATATGGTTTTCAACACTATTTTGACATTTACACCCCAAGGAATCTCTTCCGGCAGAAAATCGTTGCTATTGCTATAAATCATTGATTCGTTGTTCACGAATGTACTCAGCAACAAAGGTCATTTTCCGAGGGAATACAGGATAAGAAAAATAATTATACTACTGTGTGGTATCCTGACGGAGCCTTTTCAGCTTGACAGTGTTTTTGTCTGTTTACATCTACCATTACCTGGTTCACGAGCGATCCCTGGTAGAACAGGTCTTCAGCAACCCATGCTTGCCGTAAAAGGCGACTATGCTTGTCGTAAGAGGCGACAAACGGGATCGGGTGGTAAGGCTCGATGACTTGGTTGATGCATGTCATCGTATCCCAATTGCGTAGATCGATGCTCATGATGTCAATCACTGGACTGTCTGGTCAAGACTCGATTATTTACAGACCGACGTCATATAGCTGGAATATTGCTGAGTGCGGCGTTAAACAACAAATAAACAAACAAATTAACAAACCTGGTTCATGATTGTTTACATATATGATACCGTTACTCGTTTTATAGTTCTTTAAATATACAGCATGGTTTTGCCGTTACTTGTTTTATAGTTCTTTACATATACAGCATGGTTTTAATGTTACTTGTTTTATAGTTCTTACATATACAGCATGGTTTTACCGTTACTCGTTTTATAGTTCTTTACATATACAGAATTGTTTTACCATTACTTGTTTTATAGTTCTTTACATATACAGCATGGTTTTACCGTTACTTGTTTTATAGTTCTTTACATATACAGCATGGTTTTACCATTACTTGTTTTATAGTTCTTTACATATACAGCATGGTTTTAACGTTACTTGTTTTATAGTTCTTTACATATACAGCATGGTTTTACCATTACTTGTTTTATAGTTCTTTACATATAC
This sequence comes from Haliotis rufescens, assembly GCF_023055435.1. Taxonomy (NCBI): domain Eukaryota; kingdom Metazoa; phylum Mollusca; class Gastropoda; order Lepetellida; family Haliotidae; genus Haliotis; species Haliotis rufescens. Next base: position 36,719,381 of record NW_025963780.1, on the reverse strand, counting down.
AGCATGGTTTTACCGTTACTTGTTTTATAGTTCTTTACATATACAGCATGGTTTTACCGTTACTTGTTTTATAGTTCTTTACATATACAGCATGGTTTTAACGTTACTTGTTTTATAGTTCTTTACATATACAGCATGGTTTTACCATTACTTGTTTTATAGTTCTTTACATATACAGCATGATTTTACCATTACTTGTTTTATAGTTCTTTACATATACAGCATGGTTTTACCGTTACTTGTTTTATAGTTCTTTACATATACAGCATGGTTTTACCGTTACTTGTTTTATAGTTCTTTACATATACAGCATGGTTTTACCATTACTTGTTTTATAGTTCTTTACATATACAGCATGGTTTTAACGTTACTTGTTTTATAGTTCTTTACATATACAGCATGGTTTTAACGTTACTTGTTTTATAGTTCTTTACATATACAGCATGATTTTACCATTACTTGTTTTATAGTTCTTTACATATACAGCATGGTTTTACCGTTACTTGTTTTATAGTTCTTTACATATACAGCATGGTTTTACCATTACTTGTTTTATAGTTCTTTACATATACAGCATGGTTTTACCATTACTTGTTTTATAGTTCTTTACATATACAGCATGGTTTTAACGTTACTTGTTTTATAGTTCTTTACATATACAGCATGGTTTTAACGTTACTTGTTTTATAGTTCTTTACATATACAGCATGATTTTACCATTACTTGTTTTATAGTTCTTTACATATACAGCATGGTTTTACCGTTACTTGTTTTATAGTTCTTTACATATACAGCATGGTTTTACCGTTACTTGTTTTATAGTTCTTTACATATACAGCATGGTTTTACCATTACTTGTTTTATAGTTCTTTACATATACAGCATGGTTTTAACGTTACTTGTTTTATAGTTCTTTACATATACAGCATGGTTTTAACGTTACTCGTTTTATAGTTCTTTACATATACAGCATGGTTTTACCATTACTTGTTTTATAGTTCTTTACATATACAGCATGGTTTTACCGTTACTTGTTTTATAGTTCTTTACATATACAGCATGGTTTTACCGTTACTTGTTTTATAGTTCTTTACATATACAGCATGGTTTTAACGTTACTTGTTTTATAGTTCTTTACATATACAGCATGGTTTTACCATTACTTGTTTTATAGTTCTTTACATATACAGCATGGTTTTAATGTTACTTGTTTTATAGTTCTTACATATACAGCATGGTTTTACCGTTACTCGTTTTATAGTTCTTTACATATACAGCATGGTTTTACCATTACTTGTTTTATAGTTCTTTACATATACAGCATGGTTTTACCGTTACTTGTTTTATAGTTCTTTACATATACAGCATGGTTTTACCATTACTTGTTTTATAGTTCTTTACATATACAGCATGGTTTTACCGTTACTTGTTTTACTTAGTTCCAGATTCGTCGAACGATGTTACCTGTCTCATCCGACAAACTAACCTGCCGGCAATTACACCAACAACGTCCACTTCAACCACGCCGCCACCGACTACGCAAACCACAACCCCCGTGCCTACATACCTGCAATATAAGTCGGACACTCTGACTTGGGAGGGGGCAAGAGGTGCATGTCAAACGGAGGGTGGGGACCTGGCCATGCTCGATACCCCCCAGGAAATACAGACTGTGAAGAACACAGTGACAGGTGATGATATTCAGAGATTTAGAGAATAAAAGGAAATATGTATTAACTTCATTGAGTGAATACTCAGAGTGAGTGAGTGAGTATGGTTTTACGCCGCTTTTAGCAATATTCCAGCAATATCACGGCGGGGGACACCAGAAATGGGCTTCACACATTGTACCCATGTCGGGAATCGAACCCGGGTCTTCGGCGTGACGAGCGAACGCTTTAACCACTAGGCTACCCGACCGCCCCGAATACTCAGAGAATAACAAACGCGTTACAAGCAGAATAAAATATTATCAGTCTTGAGTGAATACTCTGAGAATAAAGCCAATATTATTACATGTAAGTAGTATCTGTCTTGAGTGAAGTGCTTCCGAACGACGAATGAGCTTCCAAGATTTATGTATTAGAATAAGTGAATACTCCGAGAATAACAAACGTAGTACGCGAAGAAAACGTTATACGCGGAATTATTATTATCTGTCTTGAGAGAATACTCCGAGAATAAGAAACGTTATACGCGGAATTATTATTATCTGTCTTGAGAGAATACTCCGAGAATAACAAATGTTATACGCGGAATTAAGTATTATCTGTATTGAGAGAATACTCTGAGAATAACAAACGTTATACGCGGAAGTAAGTATTATCTGTCTTGAGAAAATACTCTGAGAATAACAAATGTTATACGCGGAATTAAGTATTATCTGTATTGAGAGAATACTCCGAGAATAACAAACGTTATACGCAGAAGTAAGTATTATCTGTATTGAGAGAATACTCCGAGAATAACAAACGTTATACGCGGAATTAAGTATTATCTGTCTTGAGAAAATACTCCGAGAATAACAAACGTTATAGGCGGAAGTAAGTATTATCTGTCTTAAGAGAATACTCTGAGAGTAACAAACGTTATACGCGGAATTAAGTATTATCTGGTTTGAGTGAATACTCCGAGAATAACAAACGCTATAAGCGGTATTTAGTATTATCTGGTTTGAGTGAATACTCCGAGAATAACAAACGCTATAAGCGGAATTTAGTATTATCTGTCTTGAGTGAATACTCCGAGAATAACAAACGCTATAAGCGGAATTTAGTATTATCTGGTTTGAGTGAATACTCCGAGAATAACAAGCGCTATAAGCGGAATTTAGTATTATCTGTCCTGAGTGAATACTCCGAGAATAACAAACGCTATAAGCGGAATTTAGTATTATCTGTCTTGAGTGAATACTCCGAGAATAACAAGCGCTATAAGCGGAATTTAGTATTATCTGTCTTGAGTGAATACTCCGAGAATAACAAACGCTATAAGCGGAATTTAGTATTATCTGTCTTGAGTGAATACTCCGAGAATAACAAGCGCTATAAGCGGAATTTAGTATTATCTGTCTTGAGTGAATACTCCGAGAATAACAAGCGCTATAAGCGGAATTTAGTATTATCTGTCTTGAGTGAATACTCCGAGAATAACAAACGCTATAAGCGGAATTTAGTATTATCTGTCTTGAGTGAATACTCCGAGAATAACAAGCGCTAAAAGCGGAATTTAGTATTATCTGGTTTGAGTGAATACTCCGAGAATAACAAACGTTATAAGCGGAATTTCGTATTATCTGTCTTGAGTGAATACTCCGAGAATAACAAACGTTATAAGCGGAATTTAGTATTATCTGGTTTGAGTGAATACTCTGAGAATAACAAACGTTATACGCGGAATTAAGTATTATCTGGTTTGAGTGAATACTCCGAGAATAACAAACGTTATACGCAGAAGTAAGTATTATCTGTATTGAGAGAATACTCCGAGAATAACAAACGTTATACGCGGAAGTAAGTATTATCTGGTTTGAGTGAATACTCCGAGAATAACAAACGCTATAAGCGGAATTTAGTATTATCTGTCTTGAGTGAATACTCCGAGAATAACAAACGCTATAAGCGGAATTTAGTATTATCTGGTTTGAGTGAATACTCCGAGAATAACAAGCGCTATAAGCGGAATTTAGTATTATCTGTCTTGAGTGAATACTCCGAGAATAACAAACGCTATAAGCGGAATTTAGTATTATCTGTCTTGAGTGAATACTCCGAGAATAACAAGCGCTATAAGCGGAATTTAGTATTATCTGTCTTGAGTGAATACTCCGAGAATAACAAGCGCTATAAGCGGAATTTAGTATTATCTGTCTTGAGTGAATACTCCGAGAATAACAAACGCTATAAGCGGAATTTAGTATTATCTGGTTTGAGTGAATACTCCGAGAATAACAAACGTTATAAGCGGAATTTAGTATTATCTGGTTTGAGTGAATACTCCGAGAAAAACAAACGTTATAAGCGGAATTAAGTATTATCTGGTTTGAGTGAATTCTCCGAGAATAACAAACGTTATAAGCGGAATTTAGTATTATCTGGTTTCAGTGAATACTCCGAGAATAACAAACGTTATAAGCGGAATTTAGTATTATCTGTCTTGAGTGAATACTCCGAGCATAACAAACGCTATAAGCGGAATTTAGTATTATCTGTCTTGAGTGAATACTCCGAGAATAACAAACGCTATAAGCGGAATTTAGTATTATCTGGTTTGAGTGAATACTCCGAGAATAACAAACGTTATAAGCGGAATTAAGTATTATCTGGTTTGAGTGAATTCTCCGAGAATAACAAACGTTATAAGCGGAATTTAGTATTATCTGGTTTGAGTGAATACTCCGAGAATAACAAACGTTATAAGCGGAATTTAGTATTATCTGTCTTGAGTGAATACTCCGAGAATAACAAACGCTATAAGCGGAATTTAGTATTATCTGTCTTGAGTGAATACTCCGAGAATAACAAACGCTAAAAGCGGAATTTAGTATTATCTGGTTTGAGTGAATACTCCGAGAATAACAAACGCTATAAGCGGAATTTAGTATTATCTGTCTTGAGTGAATACTCCGAGAATAACAAGCGCTAAAAGCGGAATTTAGTATTATCTGTCTTGAGTGAGTACTCCGAGAATAACAAACGCTATAAGCGGAATTTAGTATTATCTGGTTTGAGTGAATACTCCGAGAATTACAAACGCTATAAGCGGAATTTAGTATTATCTGGTTTGAGTAAATACTCCGAGACTCACAAACGCTTCAAGCGGAATTTAGTATTATCTGGTTTGAGTGAATAATCCGAGAATAACAAACGCTATAAGCGGAATTTAGTATTATCTGGTTTGAGTGAATACGCTGAGAATATCAATCATCGGGAAATAACCTATTATTCAGGCGGCAACTAAAACCTATAATTTCGAGCTTCGATCTGATTATTTTATCAATTGTCATTTTGATAAAGAAAAGAACACAAGGGAAAACACATCGACCCTACAAGGACAATTAACTGAAGTCAGCCTCTTTTTTTATTACTTGACGTTCAGATGTTGTGGACAATGGGATTTTCCATGTTGATTGTACTTAACAATGCCCAGACTCGCCAGCACATCTTCATAATGCAAATGCATATCTATAGTAAATAAAATAAATGTACTTCCGGTTTCGCAGCCTCCAGGCCCTGGTTTACAAAGGGATGAAAGGAGTCGGAACCAGGTTTAAGTAGCTACAGTGATCGGATCAAACACAAATTGCAGTTGCCTCATTAGAATTATGCATCAGACATGCTGTTGTTACGAGACGTACAATAGGTACACATGCAGTTCTTTTGAATCCCAAATGTTGCATAAAATGAGAATATTGATCATAATTCCCCAAGCACTGAAAACGTGTCCATGGGGGCTGTATCATCGTGGTGATTAGCGACCGATTCGTTCAGCATCAATGGCGTCATTCAGCTGAAAATGAAGATGGTCCCAATAGCGTTTGGGCATAAAACATCAACATTTATTTACAATTAATGACGCAGAAGCACTACACAGGAAAAACGATAAACACGTGACACATTTGTATCGATAAAAGCTTTATAGTTTGTAACGACATTTCAGGGTTGTTTCCTGTCCTGGTGTACTTTCACCCCGCCCGTACACGCCGTGAACCCATTTCTGGTGTCCCCCGCCGTGATATTGCTGGAATATTGCTAAAAGCGGCGTAAAACCTTACTCACTCACTCACGCCGTGAAACCTGACCAGTGACAGATTGTAAACAGAGCCCGAATTGTGACCTTGTTTTTGTAGACGACTGTTGCGTACACAATGGCAGTAAACAATCGGTGCGCTCGTTCACACCGAGACATAAATACACTACTGCCTAGAAGTTCATTCCCCTTACACGCATGGGCAACGCGTTACGCAACCAGTGTGCATCGGGTTGGTCACGCGTGTGATACCCGTGTGCAACGCGTTGCACACGGGTGTGCACCCCGTCCGCCACTCGTGTGCAACGCGTGACACACTCATTTGAGGGGGAACAAACTTTTGACCAAAGGAGGACCCGTCTTAAGCTGAACCTGGAGGTGGTAACAAGGAGAGAACATTTTGTTATCCTGACGAAAAATGATAATACACATGTATTTGCTAATGTCTCCTTTCTTTAAGTGATTTTGTTGGAATAACATGAATACTGTTGTGTTTAAATAGATCTGTCTTGTTTTATACGACCATTGCTTCTAAATCCGATGGTGTTAAGAGAATACACGGTCCTGGAACATGTTATTGCAATTGAAATGCTTTTATTGTGATTTGACATTAAACGTCTGTAGTACGACTTTCAGTGATAATATGTATGAGGTTTGGCGGTGCATTGTTTTTATTGGACCCTAATTACTTTATGATGACTTGGACTCTTTATCTCAGCTCCATAGCCGTGAGGCTGGAAAAGAGCAGCATGTAATTAATGAGGGTGGGTTATATCATTGAGGATACACTTGAGGGAGAGAATACTAATTACCGTACTACAGGAAGAGACCTGTAGACGTAAGCGCGGGGTTGTGTTTTAGCTGGCCGTTCGATAATGGCCGCCAGGAGAAGTGAGCTTTGACTGCGTCATCTAAAATAAATAGTAAGATATACAGCAGTGTTATTTTCACGCATTTTTATTGAAAGTAGAAGGACGTATGGTCACATTGATCAACAAAAATGAAATACAGTTTTGGAAATGTAGGTATATTTGTGGGGAGCATCGGTAATGGTGATGCAGTTTTGGTAAGTCACTTGCTTGGTAATTGTGCGATCTTTGTGTACACTATTTTGACTTGCAACACAAAGTAAATATTTCATCTGAACATTGCTTATTTTACCGTGTGTATATGTTTACATTCAAAATGTAAACATATTTCACTAAGGAAATTTATTAAACGCCTAAATATTCAGTTTATTTTACAAATTAACTGAAAAATATGTCCATCTTTATTAATATGATAACGAATTCCAAATATTTGTTTATGTTTAATATCATCACCAAGTACAGTTCTGTATTGTTGGGCTTCTTTTCTTAGCATAATTAATATATTGTGATGTGTTTAAGCTCTTTTGATCGTCTTTATCATTTTTAGTCAGTCGGTTAAATAAATGAATGGATTATTCAGTCAATTTGTAAAATGACTGAAATATTTAGATATTTAATAAATTGCCTGAGTGAATCATATTTTACACATTGACTGTAACATATACACGCTTACAAAAGAAAATACTTGTGAAAACAACGTCTATCGCGCATCGAAAAACTTCCCAACCAAACGGAAAGGAACAAGAATGATTCTGTTCAAAGCTGCAGCGAATGAATGAAAACAAAATGCGAATATAATTATTACAACCTACCAAAGTTATAATGTATCCGGGAATATCAACATAAAGGAACAATATCCATTGCGTCTGCAGCTGTACAAAAATACTTATTCGATGTCAAATGTCTATGTGAGAATCAAATACTTTAATAATAATTATTTGGAAACAATATTTGGAATATATATGAAATATATTCAAATATTTAAATATATCGTTTTTAAACGTTATTTAAATGTATCGAATATTATAACCCGTGTTTGTTTCTTAACTGATCACTTAGTTTGTTTCAATTGTTTCACATAGGTGCCAAGTTAGCTGAGAAAGCCCACGTGACAACTATTTTTATAATGTCCTCGGTTCTTAAAAACATACATTGAGTTAGATAACAATGAACAACAAGTCAGTGTATTATCGGTTACCCTTTGAACAAAGTATGTTGTTTTTACATCTGTACTTCACGCTATGATATGAGTGTATTGCCTAGGTTTAGTAAACCTACCTTCACATGTAAACACTTACTTTTGACATATCCACTGTGCAAGATAACAGTAATTAATCAATCAACGTATTTCCTGTTGATCCTTTGATGTCTGGGAATGATCAGTTGATTTACAAAACAAGTAAAGCAACTGACCATACATCTCTTGCTGGGCTGCCACGTGCATATCACATAACTCACATTCCACCTCACTTCAAACCTGGATTTAGATTGAATAATTACCCCAGGTACAAGAAAGACCAAATTTGAACCTTTATAATCTGAGTGGTGCTACAACTAAGTATACATGTTAAAATTCATTAACTGAGCAGCAAGTGAATTACGACAAATACACAAGTGTAGGGTTATACCAGAAAATGTGGATGACAACAAGGGATTAGTAATTGTATCATCCACGCAATCCGAAATCCGCAAATGCTTTCACTCAGGGATACTTTTTTATTATTAAACTGTAACCATCAGGGGTATTTCCAAATAACGACATCCGATGAGCTTTCGCCGTTATTTGTCTGTCATAGATCACGGGTAACCAATCAGTTTTCAAAAATGCGTAAGTTTATTTAGCTGTCCTTGCAGACTGGTAGCCCAGTCTCTTGTCACGCTCGGTTGCGTTAACGAGCAAATTGACTCACGGCAGCTAGAAAGCCCAAGCGGAAATCCAAAGGTCGTATTACCTGAAGAATCAACCTTCATTTGCGAAATATCTACTGCTCTCAAAATTAAAGTCAGAACTTTCTAACCAAGGATTACCAGTTGAAACTGGTCGATGGCTGAACATTCCCAGGGAAGACAGCCAGTGTCCACTCTGTGAATCTATCGCTGTGGGAGATGAATTGCATTATTTATTCCAATGTGAAGCTTTTCACCAACGGCGATATGAACTCTTAAATAAGCAATATCTTAAGTTTCCAAACATTTAAGAAAATTATGACCACTAACAGTGTAAGAAATCTAAAAGGATCTAAATTCCTTAACAATGTGTACAATACAATTGGTAAATTGTATTAGTATCCACGTATCCTATTTTTAAATTGTAGATAATTGTATGTCATGTTATTCTAAGAATAAATGAGTTTGAGTCCGACACCCGAGAAGAAGCCAGAGATTAGTGCCCCTTTTTGAATAGTTTACAATCATGTGTTTTAGGGTTAGCTGTGTTGGCTTAAACGTATTTTTATTTCAAAAGAAATCTGGATCGGTAAACAAGCAAAACTTGCTTATGTAATACCTCTCCAGGTAACAACTTAACAACAGCTGGATATATATAAGAGAGTGATGAACATAAACATACAAAATGCACAAATGAAATACACGAAGCCAATACACTGAAGCAAGTGGTGTCGGTGAAATAAGGTAATGCAGTTTTCCTTTACTACATGCATAAAATTAAGCTACTCAAACCTTTTGCTTTTGACAATGATGTCGTGAACTGATTTAAGAAGAGTCATGTTTGTAGAACTGCTTAACTACTGCCACGTAATATCATTTTTAGACCATACCCATGTGTGTAGAAATACACAGTGTTTCTGATATTATCGTATTTTTTGACAGTTATAGAAAAAGTGAATTGCATCTTCAAGGTGATATCCACAAGTGCAGTCTGGTATGTCTGATACATGTCGTCTAAACTTATCAGCGTTTAAGTCACTGCATCCGAGCCTAAGGCGACAGTGGACAATTTGGCATGATCTATGAAAATATTTGAAGTCAAAATTATTAGTAATTGCATCAGAACGATTAATTAATGATTTGATTTCTTTTAATGAGCGAGCATTAGTTACTTCATCGGATAGAGGGTTCCGCAGGTTGATCATATCCAGAAGAAATTATTATTAAGCATAGGTCTGTGTTCTACATTTGATTGTTTGTATGTTGAATCTATTTCTAAGGTTATATTTGCTGTTATCAGAGAATTGAATATACACTTTTCAAATATTTTGGCTGAGCAACTTGTGAGTGCTACAGGTCTATAATTTGAGCATTCATGTTCATCGCTGACACTGACACCGCATCAGCCCGGCAGTGGACTTGACACAGTTATTTGCGCACCGATTATATAACTCCTACAGACAGGGTGGGGTGGTTGTTTAAAGCGAAACGGACGACCCCGTCTGTAATCTAATAAATGCTGTGCGGCGCCTTTGATCTTGCCTCAAAACATACACCTTATAGTAGTAAACGACGATCAGGATGGCCTGGAAATAAACACAATGTCTGCCCAGTGTATCCACAATTAACTAGAATGCTTCATATCCACAAATATATATATATAGAAAATAGATATTTGCCCACGATATACAAGAAAAGATGTTATGCCAAAAACGCTCACAGTAGTTAGTGAGTAAACTCACGACCTGTCATGACCTGGTTGAGTGACTTCCTCCAATCAACGTGAAAGGATTACCCACAGAGAAAGAAAGGATTAAAGTCACCCATAAATCTTATCCTAACGTAGTACTCCAACTTCTAAATGCCTCTCAAAGAAGGATTAAATCCTAAATATATCCTATCTACGTGGAAAAGGTACTCACAACCTCTAATAATAAACTGTTACGTTTGGTATCCCCAGCAATACTCACTATGGTCATTGGGCAAATGTAAAAATCACAAACCCTAACGAGATTCTGTCTACATGGTCACACCCGGTGATTGTGAAGATCTCAAATTCTATCAACAGTCAGACAGCATGGCTGTTCATATTCATTTACAACATCCTCTTTTAATTAGTATAAAAGTGTCCCACACAAAACCTTCTTTTATTTATTCCTTCAAAATACAAAACAGAAAGTGGGGTGTGGGGAAATGGGACATATTCCCACGTGAAATAATGAGACATTAGTAGTGGTGACGGCTATATCATAATTGTACTGTCTAAAGCATAAATTTGGCGAACGAAAAACGTTATATTTGCAATCAAATGGAATGACTCGTGTGGGCAAATGAATATGTTCGCAATCCACAAACAATCATTTTATTAATGGCGAACATTTACCAAACCCGCGACAATCGTGTCAACACGGGGGTTCCCCTAGCAATAAACTCGCATCTAAATTCACTACTGTTCTACTGTCGGCTAGCCACAATGGCTAGACGGGACCCTAGTGGAATGGTTCATGCCATAAAAGTCTAACAACCGAACACTAATTAAGACGGGCCGACCTTGTATTTACGGTCTGGTGAACACAGCTCAATGGCCGCTCATTAACTTAAATTTCACATCTCACTGTTTTGTTTCATCTCACTATTCATTTGATAATTTTGTCAACTTCAACTGGAACACGGTCCCGTGTTACACGCGTGGCACACGCGTGTGCAACGGGTTGCACACGCGCTGCACACGTGCTGCACACCTCACCTCACGCTCACCCCGTGTGCAACCCGTTGAGCACCCGTGTCACATGCGTGTTACACGCGTTCTCAACGCGTGTTAGGGGAATGAACTTTTAGGCAGTAGTGTATATCTATACGTAATCAATTGTTGAAACAAAGATAAAAAAGATACTGTTGACATGTGGAGCGTCTTTATTGTTTTAACCGTGGGCATTCGCCAGCAGCTTATGTTTGTCGCCCTATAGATCTTTGTTGTTTCAAACAAGACGTATCTTTATCACAACTTTGTCTTAATTAATGCTACAGGTACCACAATGCCACTTTAAGATTCAAAAACAAAGGTATTATTTTAAACATGAGGACAATATTTTGCTAAAATCTACATTTAAGGTGTACATTTAAGCACTGAGGATCAAAGTGTTTCATCCGCTGTAGGAACTGCACATAATGAGAAATGGGAACAGTCTCATGATCAGTAATATGTGGTTCATTCAACCCATGAGAAAGGTACCATGGCTCGTGGATTTCATCAATTTGCTCGGGTGCTACCGGTATAACAGTATACTTACCCTTTTCGCAAGCAATGATCAGTGATCCCCTATTTTGCACTTAACACCTTAATGATTAAAGATAAAAGAGACTGATTGTTTTCTGCCGTTGACGGTATATGAAATGACGACCAAAAGACGGCCACTTTGAAAATTAAAATGAAAAAATTTAAAAACCCATGTTCAAACTAAATCGTTCCAAACACATCCTCCAAACACAACAGTGCTCTATGCAGAAAGTGATCCAGAAAACGTCCATGGCACTCTTGTTTTGTAGAAAATGCGAAAAGGTGAAAAACACGTGCCGTTTTGGCAGCCGAAACTACACGTGCAATAAGGGTGTATAAACGACACGGGCGCCATGTCAAACACTCACACTGATACAAGAACACCACAGAAATGTCACGACTGACACCCGAACAACGCGAGCGGGCCCTGGGATGATACAGATGAGAGCCACCTATGCCCAAATTGCTGGAACTTTTGGTTGCCCAAGTGCGGACAGACATCAGACAGGCCAGACCCAGGGTAACTACGCCCAGTGAAGACCGGTACATGCGTACTTTTCATCTCCGATTTGATTTCTGACAGTGACGTCATCAGGGACGAATGCTTTAGGGCATATGGTTAGTCGACAGACAGTGGCCAGTAGGACAGTATTGACAGCGCAACATCGTGGTCAGAGATTGAGATGGGCCCGGACTGTACGTCGTTAGCAGCGGCGTGATTGGCAGAGAGTCGCCTTCCAGTTCTGTCTGTTCAAAGCTGATGGACGACAGCGTGATTGCTCCCGAAGGGGAGAACGAACGGCGGCATGTTGCGTTCAGGAGGTCGTGCCGTATGGTGGAGGGGGTCTTATGGTGTTGGGAGGAATTGTTGGCCATCTTCCCGAGTCAAGGGTGTTAACTGACTACAAAAGTCCAGTTTCCGCCCTTGCCGAACTATGCTGGAATTGATGGGCTCGATCGTAGCGCCACCAGTGGCCATTACAAGTTATGTCCCTTCTATGTCCTTTCTTTTGACCAATCAGTTTCCACCTCGCCCAGTCCAGACGATATGATGGATAATCAAGATCTATATATTGAAATAAAACGGGCCTTACCTCGCAAAGTGCATCACATCATTTGAGCACCTTGATTGAAAACTTGAAAAGATTTGGAAAATATCTGTCGACGCCCAGTAGACGGCAAATCCTGCAGTCGATCGAAATCTGCATGTTCTTTACTAACCAGATGTCTAGTTCGTTGCGCGATTTTGATTGGACTATGCACAGACTTGTTAGTTCAGCAACAATGTAACTCCAGAATTCTAGCCTAGTTCGGCAAGGTTGACCACAGGACTTTGATACTAAGTTAGCTCCCTTGCCACGGGGAGATGTTTGTGAGCAGAAGAGAACATCACTGGTAATTGTTAACGGAATTTGACAGCTAAGCGTTACATGGATGACATTCTTCGTCCTATTGTCCTAACCTTTCTACAACAGCTGCCAGGTGTCCTTTATCAGCATAACAACGCCAGACCCCATACAGCCCGAATCGTGCAGAGCTTCCTTGCAGCCAACGTCACCGTGTTGCCATAACCTGCATGACCTCTGATGACGTTATCAGACGACTGAATTCTTTCGCTAGAGAACTTTTACGTGTCTTATAGCAGGGTGCGGTCATTCACACTATCTGACTATCATTGTACTTAGATTTAGATTTTGTGTGCGCCATTACGTTCAAAGCTTATGTTTTCTACCACACGTCAATTCGGGCCACTGAAATCTCGATATCGGATGCTGTTTAGCTGTCATTTTAAATGCTGATTTCCTTGAAATATTGATCTTTTCAATACATGTTCATTCATGCTTCTATCTTTTGTGGTTTTTAAACTGGATTGATTTAAAACTATGGTAAAGCTTCTTTGGGCTGTAATATCTGGTTAATACAGCATGACACAATATTTCTGCTCGTAAAACATAATGGAAGACAAAGTTCTACTTTAATTATTTAAATGCAATTATTTTGTTTTCTTTTTCACACGCCCAACACAATATTTGTTTGTGACATGCTTGTTATTCCATGAAGATAGAAAAACAAAGTTTTACAAAATCTCTTAGCTGACTCTTCCTTAATCTATAATTGGTTTTAGATGTTTTGTGGTTGATGATTCATTGCCGTAGTATTAATAAGTAAAATGGTTTTTTTATGGTTTCAATCTCAGAAAAAATACGAAATTCAATTATGTCATTTTTAATCTTTGTACACCACCACTTAACGCGACAAACTTAAGGGAGTGGACATTTGTCACTAAATGTGGTTACCATAGATATTGTTCCATATTTATCTTGTACGGTTCAGGACAATTTGTCTAAAATGAAAGCAAATGTCATCTGAAGTTTATGGAGAAGACAGTATTTGAGATGTTGAACTTGCTCATTGAAAACATCTATAAGAAATGTTCATGCTCATCTTGTGCATATTATGATTCGGAATTCTGCTCGGATTGTCAAAATCAAAACAAGGTAATTGGTCCAAGAAGTTTAATTTCTGCTTCAGGTATATTATTGATCTGATATCGTTCAATAATGGTCAACTGGCCATCATCTTCCCGAGGCAAGTGAGTTAACTGACTATAAAAGTCTAGTTTCCACCCTTGCCGCACTAGACTGGTATTATGGAGTTACATTTTGGCTGGACTAACGAGTCTATGCATAGTCCAATCAAAATCGCGCACCGAAATCGAAATCCGGTTCGTAAACTGTCATGCAGATTTCGGTCGACTGCAGGATTTGCAAAGCATGTGCACCGCAAACTCGTTGTTAAAAGATATTTTCTAAAAGAAATTATGTTTTTAATCAAGGTGCTCACGTGATTTGATGCATTTTGCGATGTAAGACTCGTTTTATCACAATATAGATCTTGATTACCGATCAGATCGTCTTGACTGGGCGCCACCGTTTTGTTTGAAGCAAATGCAAGTGATACGAGAAGTTGAATCTGATTTGTCAAAAGGAGAGGCACAGAAAAGACATAACTCGTAATAGCCACTGGTGGCGCTACGATCGAGCCTAGGAATTCCAGCCTAGTTCGGCAAGGGTGGAAACTTGACTTTTAAAGTCAGTTAACTCTCTTGCCTGTGGAAGATGACTGGCCATATACCTTCCACTGCTTTACCAACCCATACTAGAAATAGAAGAGACCAGGGAGACAGCCTCGCCTGTTTAATGTTTAGATCTATGCTATGCTGTACATAAAGATACAGAGTGAAGAACCATCCATCACCAGGGTCCGAAATGTGTGCAGACAAGTGTATATATGCTGATCGCACGGTTAGAATCACGATGGCGCGGTTACAACAAACTCCCAGTGCCCTTTCAAACACGCCTAAACTTTCAAGAACATGTAACAATATATCACTTCTATTTTTGAAACGCTGACTAACGATATTTAATTGACTGCAATCACTTATAAATTCACATCATGGCATTTGTTTGTCAAGAGGTATAATGTAAAATTTCATTCGTCCACTTCTATCGTCGACTTTTCGAGCAATATTCCGCCAGCTCCAACCTTTTATGTCTACATTTCACATAGTCTGAGATCGAGCATGCTCCACTACTCCATCGGTAACTGATAGTGATTCATAAACACATGCTTCTAATATAGCCCAAATCATACAATGGACTCGGGTGCAAGCAGAAATTTATGGAAACGGTTTTATTTAAATACCCGTTCATGCATAGCTTTGTATGGCTCCATGTGCTAATCCAGACAAACCCGCGTTTTTTGGCACCAGCCCAGTGAGATTGCACTCCTTTGGACATAGAAAACATAATATTATACACACTAGGCTAAGGCATAAGGTTCGTTAGTTAAACTATGATTTATGTAGACTAGGAATTAAAGAAGTAAATGTGAAAATGCATATCATGGTTTTTTTAAATGAGACTTGTTTAATGAAGAAAGGGGCATTTTACTTAGAAACATAAGCAGTATGGCCGATGATACACCAACTGATCTCAATTAGATATTCAATGGCATTGGGGATTTACCAGAATAAGATAACATAACAATTTTCAATTGTGTACAGAGTTATATACGTCATACAAAGAGATTTATGTAAACTATATTTTTCTCACTATTTACGGGGGCACGGGTGGCCCAGTCGTCTAAGGCGCCGCAATTCGCTGTGCAGAGTTGCGTCCCTTGGGCACGCAAGAAACCTATGATTATTGGTTCGAATCCCGGTTCGCCCCGATTATGTTTCTAGGTTTGTCAGCACCATCCCGTGCTCGTGGGTTTCACCGAAGTGGTAAACGTCTGAGACCTGCATCACTTCGGGCTTTCCTCCCACATTAAGCTGACACGCCGTGATATGACTGGAATACTGTTAAAAGCGGCGCTAAACCCAACTCACTCACTCACTCTCACTATTTACTTTCCTATTCTTTTCTTTCCCTCTGTTCCGTTCCTGATTATTAAAAGCTGGAAATCAATTGTGTAAATATCTGGGAGGTGTCCTAAGTTGGAGAACTTGTACACAATCCCATTTACTTTTTGTAAATAAAATATGTTCAAATCAAATCAACGGCATGTCGCAGTTTAACATGGATGTACAGTTGATGGTAAATGACGTGGTAAGGCTGGGGGTGCTGACGTTCATGTGAGTGTAGGACATCGTGGGGAGAAGTGGCCGTGTCATCAGTGTGAAACAAGCCTTTGTTTACCGAGCAATGAATAGGTACCCGGTAGGATATATAGAATACTAAACGAGCTTCCGTGTAATACCAATTTTATGAAACGAGTGAATAGTTGTAGTATCTGACTCGCTTTCGCTCGTCAGATACCACAACTATTCACGAGTTTCATAAAATTGGTTTTACACGGGTTCGAGTTTAGTATTTTATTTATTACTTGCAATTTATAACGTTTTTAGTGTGAGTGTGAATAGGCTGACACCTGCACGATCCACGGCATAATCCAATTGAGTTGGATTGAGTTGAGTAATACTTCAAACACGTCAAAAGTTTAAACGTATGAATTTAATACCATACAACGGTCCACCTTTAGAATTCAGGCGTCCGTTCCACAAAATTATCGTAGCGTTAAGGTTATCGCAACTCACATACTATAACTTAGACCAACGACTGTCGTTGCGCTACAGTACGATCGCCTTGTGGAACGGGGCCTTGCACCTCAAAGTTTACAATCACGTCACAATACCCGATGACGTAATTTGTGGAATTTTGTTGCAAGATCCTTCGGCGAAACAATGCCATGTGAGTCAGCCTAGCAACAAGGTTGCTGGGGTCATCGAGTGTGCATAAGCTCCTCTCAGTGATCTATTATCTCCACACACAATGTCGTTGAATACGCCAAGGTATGTTGAGAGCTTTCAATATTTGTTCGTGAAACGTGTTCCGAGAGTACATAAGCACGCGTTTTGGTATTACGCAATGTGTAATACAGCTGTATGTTTATTAAACGGGTGATCTCTTCACGGGCAAGTAATAAAATAAGGTAATATGACTATAAACGTTCAAGCGCCTATATATTATAACGATGATACACCACTTGGGGACTGGGTTGGCGTATTATAGAGGAATTAGTAGTAGTAGTAGTAGTAGAAGTAGTAGTAGTAGTAGTAGTAGTAGTAGCAGTAGTAGTAGTAGTTGCTGTTTTAGCAGTAGTTGTAGTAGTAGTAGTAGAAGTAGTAGTAGTAGCAGTAGTAGTAGCAGTTGCTGTTTTAGCAGTAGTTGTAGTAGTAGTAGTAGTAGCAGTAGTAGTAGTTGCTGTTTAGCAGTAGTTGTAGTAGTAGTAGTAGTAGCAGCAGTAGTAGTAGTAGCAGTAGTAGTTGCTGTTTTAGCAGTAGTTTTAGCAGTAGTTGAAGAAGTAGTTGTAGAAATTGTAGTAGTAGTAGTAGTAGTAGTAGTAGTAGTAGTAGTAGTAGTAGTAGTAGTAGTAGTAGCAGCAGCAGCAGCAGCAGGACCCGTGTCTCTCTCGTCCCTGACCAGGTCAGCAGGAATACGATTATTAACATTACGATACATTTGTTTACCAAAGTGAAACAGAAATGTTTACTGAATGTCCTGACATAACGATGTTGTTGATCAAAATATATGTTTGGATCCCCCTTAAAGCAACGGACGAATATCAATTACTCCAACAAATATCCCGACCGTGATTGGTACCTCGCCATGATTGTCAACTGATGTCTGCATCCCACATATCCGAATTCGCTGTGTAGAGTTGCGTCCCTTTGGGTACACCAGAAACCTATAATCGCGGGTACGAATCCGGGTTAACCCGATTATGTTTCTGGGTTTGTCAGCACCATACCCGTGCTCGTGGATCTCACCAAAGTGGTAAACGTCTGAGACCTGCATCACTTCGGGCTTTCCTCTCACAGTGAGCTGACACGCCGCGATATAACTGGAATACTGTTAAAAGCGCCGTTAAACCGATTCACTCACTCCTATATATCTGCTGTGTTGTCAATGACATACTCACCCACTCACACACCATGCCTCTATTGTGTACATACACTGTGTGGGTATTACTGAAACCTCGCGGGAATCATATTAAAGTTTTTTTTCATTGAGAAATAATTCAGCTGACTTTAACGAAAATAGTCCTGTGTGTGTCCTTGTCTCGCTTACACTAATGGAAATCACATGTTCTTGTATTGACGCCCAGTGACTAACACGTGATCAAAGGCGGGATGTGCTAATCAATCTTTATTGACTTATATTTTCACGAACAAATGTTCCAAAGTATTGATTTTAGATGTCACAATTGAGAAGCTTCAATGAAATCAATATTTCACCCCCATTGAAAGCTCTCACGGGTCACGTGGTACACAGGAGTGTGTAACACCAAAAGAAGCATATACATCTATGTTCTCCTTTTAAATATAAAAGCTTTATTTAAGAAATAAACGACGAGCTGGAGTTTTTTATCGTACAATTAAAAACTGCAGGGAGAATACACCACGCCCCTCATGGTTTATTCTCCCTGCAGTGTTTTATTGTACGATAAAAAACGAACACGAGTCGTTATTTTTTATATAAAATATCAACATTATGTACAGCCTCGTTAAGGATGTTGATAAAAAAAATACACGCTTTATAAAAATTTACCTAATGTTAATAATGATGACTCCCTGAAGAAAATCAGAGCAAGGCAATGTCAGACAAGTCCATTTTACGAACAGGTGGGTTAAGTTTGGTATTTTCCGCATATTCTCACAATCCTTACGTCGATTAATTGTACCTTTGCTCCCAATACTGATTGTCATATCTCTCACGCTTTGAGATGCGATCGTTCAGCCACTGCGTCTTTCTGCGATGCCCAGCTACAACTATGGGGAACAATTTACTGGACACTTCCCTCTGAAAAATAACGTCGTCCAATATATGACGTCATCACGTTGCGAGCGCGTGTTCGAATCTCCAGAAATGACGTCACGACAGAACAAAGTTTTCTCGTGAATAAACCATGCTTCGTTCTCCTTTGTTCTTTACGATTCATATATGCCTTGTTGATGCTTTTTGTATTACAAGCACCTGTGACATGAAAATGATTTTGTTGCTTTAATTTCCACATCTTGTCAAGAAACCAATTTGTTTTGGTTTGTTTATTACATTTCGCCATCGGCGGATATTTTGTTTATCATGGAAGTATTCTAAATCGTTATAGATCAATCCGCCTCTCAGCCATCGATTCAACTTATTGATTTCCCCATGTCTCCAACTGTTAAAAAGTAACTTAACATGTCTGTTTTCCGAACTATTGTATTACATTTTATCTTTTCAGCAAATGAGTTTTGTGAAAGGACCTCCAAATGTTTATTCAATTTGTCTCGCCATTCTCTTCCAGGGTACTACGTGTGGGCGGGCTTCCGTCAATCCACAACGGCCAGCGAGTTCACCTGGGTGGATGGACGAGTCGTATCGGGTGTCAACTGGAAGCAAGGACACCCGGTGGCTGGTGACATGTGTGGCTTGGTTGCCATTTTTGGAGACGTATACTTTAAAACAGCTGACTGTGCACAGATTACAGACTATATCTGCGAGTTACCGGTTGTGTAATCAGGTTTAGTGCTCGACACTTGAAATGGAAGCACGAAATTTCGCGATTGTTAATTATCGAAGATACGCTTGCATTTTTTTGTCATTACTGTAAGTTTTACTCTTTATCACCGGAATAGCTTGCCTTCACTCTATAAGAATTAGCACATATCCAGCTATCTTCGTTAATTAAAAATAGCGTGGACTCTGAGCAGTGCCGTAGCCAGCCCGGGGGGGGGGGGGGGGTTGCAGGATGGGCAGTATGGGCAGTTGCCCCCCTGTTTTTTTTATAGAAAACATTTTTCCTTGTGAAAGTGAACTTGAATAAGAAATGAATAATCTTATTTGCCCCCCCCCACCCCCCTGTCAAAAAAAGTTAACTACGGCCTTGCCCGTTCCTCGAAGGGATCGCAGGGCTGGGGTAATGGAGTATTTATGTTAAGCAATCCTAGTGCTGAGATCACTTTGTGGAGCCGGTCCCTGTTTGTTAAATTGAAAAATAAATTAAATTAACCTTGTTAGTAATTGTTGGAAGGAACAATACCAGTTCTGCAGATCTTGTTTTACACGTAAGGTGGTATATTTAGTATTGTCATACGCGTCAGGTGGTATATGGAACATTGTCACACACGTGACGTGGTATATGTAGCATTGTCATACACGTGATGTTTATATGTAGAATTGTCATACACGTGACGTGGTATATGTAACATTGTCAAACACGTGATGTGGTATATGTTATATTTCCATACACGGGATGTTTATATGTAGCATTGTCATACACGTGACATGGTATTTGTAACATTGTCGTACAAGTGACGTGGTATATGTAACATTGTCATACACGTGACATGGTATTTGTAACATTGTCGTACAAGTGACGTGGTATATGCAGCATTGTTATACACGTGATGTGGTATAGGTAGCAGTGTTATACACGTGAGGTGGTAAATGTAACAGTGTCATACACGTGATGTGGTATAGGTAGCATTGTCATACATTGGATGTTTATAGGTAGCATTGTCATACACGTGAGGTGGCACATGTAGCATTGTCATACACCTGACGTGGTATATGAAGCATTGTCATACACGTGAGGTGGTATAAGTAGCTTTGTCATTCACGTGATGTGGTATAGGTAGCATTGTCATACCCCTGACGTGGTATATGTTATATTGTCATACACGTGAGTTGGTATATGTAGCATTGTCATACACATGATGCGGTATAGGTAGCATTGTCATACACGTGATGCGGTATATGATGCATTGTCATACACGTGATGCGGTATATGTAGCATTGTCATACACGTGAGGTGTAATAGGTAGCATTGTCATTCACGTCATGTTTCTTTGTAGCAGTGTAATACACGGGACGTGGTACATGTAGCAAGTCCATACACGTGAGGTGTTACATGGAGCATTGTCATCCACGTAACGTCGTAATACGTTGCAATACAGGTGCCGTGACGTCGTATATGTAGCATTGTAATACAGGTGATGTTTATATGTATCATTGTCATGCACGTGAGTTGGTATATGTGACATTGTCATACACGTGATGTGATATGTGTAGCATTGTCATACACGTAACGTGGTATATGTAGCATTGTCATACACGTGATGCGGTATATGTAGCATTGCCATACACGTGAGTTGGTATATGTGACATTGTCATACACATGAGTTAGTATATGTAACATTGTCATACACGCGATGTGATATGTGTAGCATTGTCATACACGTGATGTGATATGTGTAGCATTGTCATACACTTGATGTGGTATGTGTAGCATTGTCACACACGTAACGTGGTATATGTAGCATTGTCATACACGTGATGCGGTATATGTAGCATTGTCATACACGTAACGTGGTATATGTAGCATTGTCATACACGTGTTGTGGTATATGTAGCATTGTCATACACGTGATGTTGTATGTGTAGCATTGTCACACACGTAACGTGGTATATGTAGCATTGTCACACACATGATGTGGTATATGTAGCATTGTCATACACGTGATGTTATATATGTAGCATTGTCATACTCGTGATGTGGTATATGTAGCATGTTCATACATGTGACGTGGTACATGTACCTAGTTCATAATCGTGACGTGGTACGTGTAACAACTTCATACACGTGACGTGGTATATGTAGGAATGTCACATGCGTGGCATGGTATATATCTCATTTTCATACACGTGAGCTGTGTATGACAATGACAGTACTACTGTAACATATACAATGCCACGTGTATGAGCATGCTACACATACCATCTAAAATGTATGTTTGTATATTTGTTTGATTGATTGTTCGTTTGTTGTTTAACATTGCTGATCGCGGCGCTAAACAACAAACAAAGAAACAAGCTGACACGCCGCGATATATATCTGTAATACTGTTAAAAGCGGCGCTAAACCCAACTCGCTCACTCACTTTCTTCATATCGGCGCAGTACTGCCAGACGGTGGGTGTGCAATCGCATTACATGTTAATTCGTTTTCGAAATTTAAAATGTATTTACATGCATTATCTGCCCTCTACCTTTATAATTTGAATAAACACAAACCTAATTCATACAGCATTAAGGGTAAATTAGTAATACGGCTGGAGAGTTATTTAGAAAACAGTGTTCAAAAGGTACCTTTTCACGATACAGTTCCAATGTAAGATCAGTGATGGCTGGAGTACCACAAGGATAGTACTGGGACCTTTTTTTATAAATTATTTATGATATTGTGGAAGGTATTGACAGTAATATAAGACACTTTGCAGATGATACGTCAATATATTTATTGAATTGAGGAAAATCCGACCACAGGTGCAAAATACCTAAATAATAATTTTAGTAGAATTTCTACTTGGGCGGAAAGCTGGCAAGTAACATTGTATCTAAACAAGACAGAATCCATTCCGTTCAGCCGTAAAGTAACTCATCATCCTAAACCACAACATAAAATGAATGGCACTAAAATCAGGGATGTTCATTCCCACAAACATTTAGGAATTATTCTTCAACACGATTGCTCTTTGAGTGAGCATATATAGTGAATTAGTTTAAAAAGGACCCGTGAAGATCCGGGGTAGAACAGGTCTTCAGCAACCCATGCATGCCGTAAAAGGCGATTATGCTTGTCGTAAGAGGCGACTAACGGGATCGAGTTATCAGGCTCGCTGACTTGGTTGATGCATGTCATCGATCCAAATTGCGTGGATCGATGTTCATGATGTCAATCACTGGATTGTCTGGTCCAGACTCGATTATTTACAGACCGCCGTCATATAGCTGGAATATTGCTGAATGCGGCGTTAAACAACAGACAGACAGACACACAATTCCTTGCCTACTGCTTGTACTGAAGCCAGTACATTAAATGATTTAAAAAGAATAATAAAAGGAGATGAAGTGCATAAAAAAAGGATTTAAATAATGGTCCAATGGTTTAAAATGTTGTATATATATATATATGAATTTATATATCATGAATTTATATCAGCCTCTTGTAGATTGCCAGATTTTATCTAAGTACAAACTATTCAATTTGTTAACTCTCATCTCTGATTTTTCTTTACAATCCTTTACTTCAGAGTCGACAACTGTTTTACACAGATAAAGCACATTATTATTTACCCTTGACTGTATATTGTAACTGATGGCATTGTGTGACTTGCGGTATTAATATCAGTCGTCTTTTGTTACCGATCCAGATTCACACATTTTGTGAAATAAATATGTTCAAAACACATAAAACGCTGTGTTCAGTTGTGTGTGTCACAGCTGGGAATAGCATGGTAATATACATAACGTGCTGTGTGGAGTTGTCATGTGCCACAGGTGGGAATAGCGTGGTAATACACACAACGTGCTGTGCGGAGTTGTGTGTGTCACAGCTGGGAATAGCATGGTAATATACGCAACGTGCTGTGTGGAGTTGTGATGTGCCACAGCTGGGAATAGCGTGGTAATACACACAACGCGCTGTGCGGAGTTGTGTGTGTCACAGCTGGGAATAGCATGGTAATACACACAACGCGCTGTGCGGAGTTGTGTGTGTCACAGCTTGGAATAGCATGGTAATATACATAACGCGCTGTGTGGAGGTGTGTGTCACAGCTGGGAATAGCATGGTAATATACATAATGCGCTGTGCGGGGTTGTGTGTGTCACAGCTGGGAATAGCATGGTAATATACATAATGCGCTGTGCAGAGTTGTGTGTGTCACAGCTGGGAATAGCATGGTAATATACATAATGCGCTGTGTGAAGTTGTGTGTGTCACAGCTGGGAATAGCGTGGTAATACACACAACACGCTGTGTTGAGTTGCGATGTGTCACAGGTGGGAATAGCATGGTAATATACATAACACGCTGTGCGGAGTTATGTGTGTCACAGCTGGGAATAGCATGGTAATATACATAATGCGCTGTGTGGAGGTGTGTGTGTCACAGCTGGGAATAGCATGGTAATATACATAACGCGCTGTGTGGAGGTGTGTGTCACAGCTGGGAATAGCATGGTAATATACATAATGCGCTGTGCGGGGTTGTGTGTGTCACAGCTGGGAATAGCATGGTAATATACATAATGCGCTGTGCGGAGTTGTGTGTGTCACAGCTGGGAATAGCATGGTAATATACATAATGCGCTGTGTGAAGTTGTGTGTGTCACAGCTGGGAATAGCGTGGTAATACACACAACACGCTGTGTTGAGTTGCGATGTGTCACAGGTGGGAATAGCATGGTTATATACATAACGCGCTGTGCGGAGTTATGTGTGTCACAGCTGGGAATAGCATGGTAATATACATAATGCGCTGTGTGGATGTGTTTGTCACAGCTGGGAATAGCATGGTAATATACATAACGCGCTGTGTGGAGGTGTGTGTGTCACAGCTGGGAATAGCATGGTAATATACCTAATGCGCTGTGTGGAGGTGTGTGTGTGTCACAGCTGGGAATAGCATGGTAATATACATAACGCGCTGTGTGGAGGTGTGTGTGTCACAGCTGGGAATAGCATGGTAATATACATAATGCGCTGTGTGGAGGTGTGTGTGTGTCACAGCTGGGAATAGCATGGTAATATACATAATGCGCTGTGTGGAGGTGTGTTTGTCACAGCTGGGAATAGCATGGTAATATACATAACGCGCTGTGTGGAGGTGTGTGTGTGTCACAGCTGGGAATAGCATGGTAATATACACAACGCGCTGTGTGGAGGTGTGTGTGTCACAGCTGGGAAGAGCCTGGTAATATACATAATGCGCTGTGTGGAGGTGTGTGTGTGTCACAGCTGGGAATAGCATGGTAATATACATAACGCGCTGTGTGGAGGTGTGTGTGTCACAGCTGGGAATAGCATGGTAATATACACAACGCGCTGTGCGGAGTTGTATGTGCCACAGGTGGGAATAGCATGGTAATATACATAATGCGCTGTGTGGAGGTGTGTGTGTGTCACAGCTGGGAAGAGCCTGGTAATATACATAACGCGCTGTGTGGAGGTGTGTGTGTGTCACAGCTGGGAATAGCATGGTAATATACACAACGCGCTGTGTGGAGGTGTGTGTGTCACAGCTGGGAAGAGCCTGGTAATATACATAACGCGCTGTGTGGAGGTGTGTGTGTGTCACAGCTGGGAATAGCATGGTAATATACATAATGCGCTGTGTGAAGTTGTGTGTGTCACAGCTGGGAATAGCATGGTAATATACACAACGCGCTGTGTGGAGGTGTGTGTGTCACAGCTGGGAATAGCATGGTAATATACATAACGCGCTGTGCGGAGTTATGTGTGTCACAGCTGGGAATAGCATGGTAATATACATAATGCGCTGTGTGAAGTTGTGTGTGTCACAGCTGGGAATAGCATGGTAATATACACAACGCGCTGTGTGGAGGTGTGTGTCACAGCTGGGAATAGCATGGTAATATACACAACGCGCTGTGTGGAGTTGTGTGTGTCACAGCTGGGAATAGCATGGTAATATACATAACGCGCTGTGTGGAGGTGTGTGTCACAGCTGGGAATAGCATGGTAATATACATAACGTGCTGTGTGGAGGTGTGTGTCACAGCTGGGAATAGCATGGTAATATACATAACGCGCTGTGCGGAGGTGTGTGTGTGTCACAGCTGGGAATAGCATGGTAATATACATAACGCGCTGTGCGGAGGTGTGTGTGTGTCACAGCTGGGAATAGCATGGTAATATACATAACGTGCTGTGTGGAGGTGTGTGTCACAGCTGGGAATAGCATGGTAATATACATAACGCGCTGTGCGGAGGTGTGTGTGTGTCACAGCTGGGAATAGCATGGTAATATACATAACGCGCTGTGCGGAGGTGTGTGTGTGTCACAGCTGGGAATAGCATGGTAATATACACAACGCGCTGTGAGGTGTGTGTCACAGCTGGGAATAGCATGGTAATATACACAACGCGCTGTGTGGAGTTGTATGTGCCACAGACGGATGTATAAACACCTCATCTTACGCCTGAAATGGTTTTGGTTTGGTTTGGTGTTTAACGCCGCACTCAGCAATATTCGCCTGAAATGAGTGAGTGAGTAAGTAAACGTTGAGTACATTAGAACGTCTTACCAACGCAGTGGGTTCGAATCCCGGTTCGCCCCGATTATGTTTCTAGGTTTGTTAGCACCATACCCGTGCTCGTGGGTTTCATCGAAGTGGTAAACGTCTGAGGCCTGCATCACTTCGGGCTTTCTTCCCACATTAAGCTGACACGCCGTGATATAACTGGAATACTGTTAAAAGCGGCGTTAAACCCAACTCACTCACTCACTCACTTATCAACGCAGAGGGATACTACGTGTACCCATGAACCGTTCATCCAGATTCACTGTCGACACATACGGGTGAGTTAGTGTGTTAAATGCAAGGTCGCATCTGCATCATTTCAGCCATACAGCGACAAGAACAAGTTTATATAATTGAGCAATGAATACAAAGTTATATTTTACGACACGTCCGGACGTGTGTTCAATGTGCTCCACGGTATTTTTGGCTTTGTTTGAGCTTACAGAGTTCGACATGTACTCTTCTTTGGCTGAATTTCGTTAAATACGTGCCGAATTTCAGCGGATATAAAGAAAACGTAGTTAAAAGATTTAAAGCAAATCGCGGAAAGTCTCCCCTCTTCCTGTATTTTGCAAAATTGAGCGGCAGTAACCGACGCGAAAGGCTATATTTTGGCTGAACATTTCAAAACGTTTTCAGTTGAGAAAACGTTTTTACGTTTAAACGTTGTTAAGGTGAACAATTGATTTGCCTTTGGGTGTCACCGGGAGGGCAGAATACACTCACTTTTTCATAGCGATTCATAAAAAGAAGCTTATGATTTACTAGTACAGTAAAGTACGGTTATAACGAACTCAATGGGACTACTAATTTTAGTTCGTTATAAACGTAGTTCGTTATAAGTACATATACAGCATGACTACAGCAAGTAGTCGGGACCAAAAAGTTAGTTCGCTATATCCGTCAGTTCGTTATAAGCGTGTTCGTTATAACCGTAGTTTACTGTAGTCGAAATCTTACAGTGGACTCAGCTTTTAGTAGAGATTTCTGTGGAATACGGATTGTGCATTTTGTTTACAAATCAACCTGAAACAGCTGTAAATCCTCGCAGATCAGTATTATATAAAGGTTATTATACGAGCATGTGTGGGATACTGATTTTACGAAACGAGTGTCAGAATTATTGTATTTCCCGAACGAAAACGAGGGTAATACATGAAATATAAGACGAGTTTCGTAAAATCAGTTTGACACAAGCGAGATAATGATTTCTTTTTACTCATTATTTCTTGACCCTTTTGAGTTCCCCTTCAGACAAATGCACTGATCACGACCACCGTCTGAGGACATGCACATTTGCCTCATGTATGAAATATATTACGACATTCGTGACCAACTCGTGTTATTCCGGGACAAGCCGAATAGCGACTCGTGCCCCTCTCGTGGCCATTTTTGCAATCGGGTTCCGTCTTTGCGCAAACGGGCATACCTAAAACAATTGTCAACTCGTTGTGTAATGGTTCACACATATTTCCCCGTATATTATATATTTTAGATACAATTTAAAGCAGATCTGGACATGCGGACTTATACAGTATGTTTGAACACATTTAACTGTGTCTTGGGTATATTTTTAGATGCAAGACACATGTAAAATCAAATATTATTTCTGAGGGATTCTTTGACAAAGAACGTGAAATCATAGGCGCATTCTGATTGGTTTGTCGTACTTTCGAACATAACATTCATCGATAGAGGGACGAGTCTTCTTGCAGGTTACGGAAAGGGGCGAGTGGTGACGAATGATACTACGAGTGCTTCTTGTCATAATCGTTTCTGAAGCGCCATTAAAATAGCACTTCAAATGTATTCATAACATTGATTATTGATAAACTTTTCGTGAACTGGATGCAAAATGTTTGTTATTATATTTGTCTCAGTATGCACAGCAACCTTGCTGTCACCGGTCTCTCTCGTTCAATTTAAAACAATTTTATTGAGTACTCTAACACAAGTACAATTCGGATTTATGACACAGGGAATATACTACAAAGGGCTGTATAACACAGGGTATACTTCATCAGGATGTAGGACACATATCACACAGTGGTACAATATAGAGACATCACTTTGCTCTTTTACAGTTCTTCTAAGGTGCGTAGGTTTATATATACATGTATAACAATGTTCTTTAACATATCTTCATTTTTACTGGCCACGAGCATATTAAATGTATACTTCTCAAATTTTGCAAAGAGTCAAATGTTGATGATATCAAAAAATCATCCAACAAATAAAGATTCAAATATCCCGGTACACAATGATTGGGTAACCCCTATAGGGCCTCCGTTTCATAATGAACGGACAGACGCATGTCGTCATGGGTACGATGCGCAGGAGGTGCTTGAAAACCTGTTGGATGTTGGCAGAACCACTGCACATAATTATGAATTATCACATCAACATTTGCTACTGGGGATTGCAACAACTGAATGCATTTATGTCCCCTCAGCACGAAGACGTCGTTTGACGACCGAAGAGTGAGTGAGTGAGTGAGTTGGGTTTAACGCCGCTTTTAACATTATTCCAGTTATATCACGGCGTGTCAGCTTAATGTGGGAGGAAAGCCCGAGGTGATGCAGGTCTCAGACGTTTACCACTTCGGTAAAACCCACGAGCACGGTTATGGTGCTGACAAACCTAGAAACATAATCGGGGCGAACCGGGATTCGAACCCACAATCATAGGTTTCTGACGTGCCCAAGGGACATTTGTAGCAGCAGTACAAGCAATATCAGTTTTAGCAGTAGCAGCAGCAGTAGCAGTAGTAGTAGCAGCAGCAGCAGCAGTAGTAGTAGTAACAGCAGTAGCAGTAGTTATAGTACCAGCATTAGTAGTAGTGGTGGTGGTAGTAATAATAGCAGCAGCAGCAGCGGTAGTAGTAGCAGCAGCAGTAGTAGTAGTAGTAGTAGTAGTAGTAGTAGTAGTAGTAGTAGTAGTAGGAATAAGTACACAATCAATATATAGAAAAATTTACCATTATCAGTACTTCACTAAGAAAGTGTTATCCCAAATATACTATTAGTCACAGTAATAGAAGTAGTAGCGGCGGCGGCGGCGGCGGCGGCGGCGGCGGCGGTGGTGGTGGTAGTAGTAGTAGTCGCAGCATAGCGACTCCTGTTGACCCCGTCAGAAGATATAGCATCGAGACTCCTGCTATCCCCGTCAGAAGATATATCATAGAGACTCCTGTTGTCCCCGTCAGAAGATATAGCATAGAGACTCCTGTTATCTCCGTCAGAAGATATAGCATAGAGACTCCTGTTGTCCCCGTCAGAAGATATAGCATAGAGACTCCTAGTATCCCCATCAGAAGATATAGCATAGAGACTCCTGTTGTCCCCGTCAGAAGATATAGCATCGAGACTCCTGTTGTCCCCATCCGAAGATACAACATAGAGACTCCTGTTGTCCCCGCCAGAAGATATAGCACAGAGAGACTCCTGTTGTCCCCGCCAGAAGATCAGGACAATCTGTACAGCAGCATTAGAACCTGGTGTTTACACAACTGGTAACTCGCAGATGAAGGGGTCACTCCTTGAACAGACATCTGATTTAAAGAACGTTGTAGAGGATATAGCAATAGCGCCACACAGTTCACCAGGCGTCTCAGGGTGGCCAGACTTCCAGGTCACACCCGATACGTTCCGTCCATCTACCCAGGCGAGCACGTCATTCGGGTTGGATCGGTCGAATCCTATCCATATGTTGTACCCTACAATGGCGAGAGAAATTCATTATTTTCCAATTCAAACATATTGATGTTCTTTCACAATAATGACTTTAAAAGAAGTTAAACTATTTTAGGTGAGGTGACCCGGTGTTTAACGTCGACGTGCATGGCGACGTGCATGGCGTGCGTGCGTGCGTGCGTGCGTGCGTGCGTGCATGCGTGCGTGCGTGTGCGTGCGTCTGGTCTAGACTCATTATTTTCAGACCGCCGTCATGTAGCTGGAATATTGCTTGGTGCGGCGTTAAACAAGTAAACAAACAAACTTTCATCACCTGTCATAGTGTCAGTCACGAGCTGTACTTCCTCCGGAGTATCAAGAATTGCCAGGTCACCACCATCCGCCTGGCATACCCCTCTTGCCCCCTCCCAAGTCAGAGTCTCCGACTTAAATAGCAGGTATGTAGGCACGGGGGTCGTGGTCGTCGTGGACGGCGTCGTGGTCGGTGTCGTTGACGTTGTTGATGGGATGGGACAGCCAACCTTGACTGAGGAGACTGAAATCAAATAAAACAAATACCAGTAAAGGCATTGTTTATGCCAGCTGGAAGCGTCCTTTCTGAGTACTGAGTACTATCGCTTTGTATCTATGCTTAAGAGTAAGTTGGGTTTAACGCCGCTTTGAACAGTATTCCAGTTATATCACGGCGTGTCAGCTTGATGTGGGAGGAAAGCCCTAAGTGGTGCAGGTGTCAACCGCTAACCTCATTTGCGGAACCCACGAATACGGTTATGGTGCTGACAAACCTCGAAAAAACATCGGGGCAAACCGGGATTCGAACCCATGATATGTTTCAGCACCTTCGACGACTGAGACACCCGTGTAGCTGTGTTGATTTGTTTCTGTGGAGATTCGGTAGACGCTCATTGCATTGTATTTGGGCAATGTAAGCAGTCTGTAGGAAGTTACTATATTTAGATGCTGGTGTGGTGTGCAGACTTCCGGTACGGTATACCGCGGACGGTGATAGTGTGTTATAGAAATATATGTTCTGTAATGTTCTAGTGCTGCTAGGCTGGTGAGGCCATGGTATAGAACTTTTCAATCGCTTGTTAGATCTTATATATAGTGAGACAAGGGCGTGTTTAGGTATCTCTCACATATTTCACCGCTTCTGTACCAGCTTTCATGTGAGGACCGGTTATCATCCCTGATTCCCGACCTAGCCCTTCTCGGAAGCTTAATCACAGTCAGATGAGTGAATATATAGAGGTTATCACGCGAGTGTGTTTCGGGATGGTAAATATCCTGCATTAGGAATACACATTTTATTTAGCGATCCTTGGCGAGCTAAATACATAGTGTTTATTCCTAATACAGAATATTTACCATCCCCAAACACACAAGCGTGATAACCTCTTTATCATATAATGTCATTCTTTAATTCTGTGCTTTAAAATCGCTTTCCCTCTCTCACAAACATTACCGAAACATTGCAAGTTTTCCTGGACTGCGCGCATTAATATTTATTACGTCACAGGGTAAGTGATGTGTCAGTCGGACACTGACAGTAACCAATATAGTTACAACTGAAATCTGTTTCTTATACAGTGGCGAAGCAACATATACGCAAAACAACAGTTGTTTTTAATTGCCTTTCGCGGCAATCCATCGGACTGAACCCTAGAGTAACTGCGCTTTGTCAAAGGGAAGCTACTCTAACCCTACTCTATGAGACGTCACAGCCACGGTCAGATGTTGTTGATAGTCGGTCTGTCCTGTCATAACGTTAAGAAGTGTAGTCAGATGTACCCACAGCGACA
Organism: Haliotis rufescens; assembly: GCF_023055435.1. Lineage (NCBI taxonomy): Eukaryota > Metazoa > Mollusca > Gastropoda > Lepetellida > Haliotidae > Haliotis > Haliotis rufescens. The sequence continues at coordinate 36,687,450 of NW_025963780.1, read as the reverse complement.
AAACGAAACAAGGTAACAATTCAAACATATTTCGGCCAAATCAAACTATTTTAATTTGTGGAGAAGGTTTCAAGCCGCAGAGGTCTACAAGCACAGATATGGCTTCTGATCCCGCTTGGCTAGGCCTCGTGCCCTCGCAAAATTGTTTCGAAATTTCCATCTCCAAAGTTGCCAAAACTTATAAAATGCCTTAGCTACGTCTCAGTTAGACACTGATTTTCAGTATATTAGACTGTTCTTTTGTTAATGATAGCAATTATCCCTGTAGATTATCCTGATTCCCGATGGTTAATTCTGTCTCGATCGCCGACTGACGAGGGCGACGCCATGTTTGTTTATAAACAGTGAAAGTAGTCCTACTTGACCTTTGATATTTGCATCTCTATCCGCATATGACCCCAACGGATATCGTTTTTATCCGTTGGCTTTATCCTGCCGAGAACCCTACCCATTATATGATAAATATTATTATCACTAACTTTTGCCATCACCACGTATTTTATCTGATACTGACCGCTGCCATCATGTGTATATTGCCATTGAATATTGTACTTCCACTCTATTGTGTACTGCCATTGTAATTGTTGTGCAGTAATTTGTATTGATTTGTAAACTTATTTCATTTTTGGTAATACATTTGTTGATTGTATTCCACTTGTTGGTTGGTTGTTGGTTTAACACTTAGTTCTCTTACGTACATATTTCTGGGTTAACTTATTGTTTCAATTTTAAAATCGACACGTAACAAAGAGGGTTCCAACATTTTATTAATGACGTACAGAAACTTCAAGTCTTGCAGTCATCAATCATTCATAATCACAATGTGCAGTTTTATTATTCATAAAAAAAAATCATAAATGAATTGATACAGGTAAATATGCTTTTGGTGCATAATTTTTAGAATCATTTAAAACATTTTTATTTTATTTTGAGGACGTTGACACAAACGTCACCCTAAGTCTATATATAGAGGTATTTCTTGGAGGACATGTATTCCTAGCTCGGTCGATGTTCTATATATCAGCTCCAAGTATAAATACATGAGTTGGATGGAAACCGCGGCGGCTGACAGCTTACATAAAGTGTTGGATGAAGCGAAAGGAATACCGATCCATACTTCCGGAATTCGACTTCCGTTTGCCCGGACTGAGTACGTGATAAAGTCATTGATTCTCCATTAACCCAAGACTAGAAACCAGCTGCTAACAATTGCCTCGGTTGTATTTGTAGACATTTTCAAACAAGATCTGCCTGATATTACACCTTTTCATCTTTTCATCATATTCCAATCGCTTCGCTGTAACCACACTATATTAATAACCACAATAGTCTCACAGAATTTTTAAAAAATAATCATAAGTTTAATGGTGAAAGGCTTCGCGTACATATTTTCTTAATTCATGCAGATCAGTGGGTACAAGTGTGTCACATAGACAATATTACATAGTTTGCCAAAAGAGAGGAAGCTCATATGAGTAACATGGGCATGTTCGTAGTGGCTACCTTCTCGAGTAATAAATACATTCATTTAGAAAATAAATTTAATAAATCTACAAATGATATATTGAGATAATGGTTATGTACTATCAAAGAATTATTTCAAATAGTATATTCTTTAGGTATATATTCATGAAATGGCAAAAAACCTTGATCCTTCCACAAGTCCCTGGTGGAGTGAATACCATTAAGATGTCATGTTTTATGATGAAATTACTATTTTTTAATTGACGATTGAACCAGTCTAAGGCGCCGCGAATCGCTGTGCAGAGTTGCGTCCCTTGGGCACGCCAGAAACCTATGATTGTGGGTTCGAATCCTGGTTCGCACCGATTATGTTTCTAGGTTTGTCAGCACCATACCCGTGCTCGTGCGTTTCACCGAAGTGATAAACGTCTGAGACCTGCATCACTTCGGGCTTTCCTCCCACATTAAGCTGACACGCCGCTATATAACTGGAATACTGTTAAAAGCGGCGTTAAACCCAACTCACTCACTCACTCACTCACTATTTACTTACTGACTTTATGCATTTATGGGATCATAAATGTACAGTGCGCACATCAGTTTTTACGATTACATCTCAATAAACGCATCACATATTGAAGTTAATTCTTGAACACCAGATTTGTTCCTATGACTCTAGTTAATCTGTCATGTCAATATGAAACATTCGAGTATTTATTTAACACATTTTGAGAAGTATACAATACGCGAGTGGCCTATCGGACAGCTGGATTTTTTAGGATAATGATAACTTTATACAACCATATTTCAAATCATTATATCATCATCGCGTCATCATTGTGTCATCTGCGCCCATCAGCTCCATCCAAGGAGAACCTCAGCTTCATTGTGTTATCAAACTGGCATCGCCTTGTTATCAACAGTACTCTACCTTCGTGTTTCTTTGAACATCTGATGACGACCCCAACCCCGACCCCAACCCCGACCCCGACCCCAACCCCGACCCCAACCCCAACCCCGACCCCAACCCCGACCCCGACCCCAACCCCAACCCCGACCCCAACCCCGACCCCGACCCCGACCCCGACCCCAACCCCGACCCCAACCCCAACCCCGACCCCAACCCCAACCCCGACCCCAACCCCGACCCCAACCCCAACCCCGACCCTCGTCTCCCCTGCCTCTCACCCCGAGGTCATCATGAACTAACACAAAATGAGTGAGTGAGTGAATTTGGTTTATTCTGCTTTTAGCAATATTTCAGCATTATCAGGGCGAGGACACCAACAATGGACTTCACACATTCATACATGTGACGAATCGAACGAACGAGTTCACTTTTCTTTCTACTAGAGTTTCCCTCGTTGTATATCTGGATTGATCACAAGATCGATGCTGGAATCAAGGTCCCTGACTTCTAATGTCAACTGTCAGCTTTCTAACGATTGTGTCTGCCTCGGTGATTTCAGTGATGTTATCTACGCAGACATTATTCTGTGTACTGTTCTGGACTATCTTATGAAGCTGGTTTTCTCTGGAGCATAACTTCACGATAAGCAGTTTTCTTCTTCATCTCTATTTAAGAACGTGGTACTCTAAAAAGGATATCGAACTGATTTCATAACCTCTGCTTCCGACTATTCAGTGACAATACGTCTTTTTTTTTTTTTTTATAAAACTCTACTACAATGTGAAGAAGGGTGGTACGCTTATGAAATCAATATGTTCGATGGTCGCTGAGAGCGGCTTTATATACAGTAAACTACGGTTATAACGAACAAGCTTATAACGAACTAACGGATATAACGAATTAACTTTTTAGTCCCGACTATATGCTGTAGTTATGCTGTATATATGCTTATAACGAATTACGGTTATAACGAACTAAAATAAGTAGTCCCTTTGAGTTCGTTATAACCGTAGTTTACTGTATATGAACTGCCGGGCAAAAGAAAGGATACATCCTTTGTGATGGTGGCTAAAATGAAACAAACAAGAGGTGGTTATTCGATGGTGATGTATACTCAACAACAAAATTTCCTGTGACACCAATATTTAAGTGTATTTTCAAACAAGTAAAGTTCGGTTTTCAATATTGTAGTACATGTATGGAATCAAGTCACAAAAACGCAACTGCTACAGAAAGTATGCATTCCATGCAAATGTTGACTTTTATGCAAGCCCCATGCATTTCACTACCCAAGAATGGGTATAAAAACATGTGCGTTAACGGGATTCCATATGCATTGTTTAGCATCGTGCTGACAACAGTAGAGAGAAAGTAATACCTTCCGGACAAAAGCATTCCTGTGGAGCGTGGAGCACCAACAAAAGCATTCCTGTGGAGCATAGAATTTCCAACAAATTCCTGTGGAGCATGGAATTTCCAACAAAAGCATTCCTGTGGAGCATTGAATTTCCAACAAAAGCATTCCTGTTACCTTCCGGACAAAAGCAGCCCTGTGGAGCGTGGAATTTCCATCAAAAACATTCCTGTGGAGCAAAGAATTTCCATCAAAAACATTCCTGTGGAGCAAAGAATTTCCATCAAAAACATTCCTGTGGAGCAAAGAATTTCCAACAAAAGCATTCCTGTGGAGCGTTGAATTTCCATCAAAAGCATTCCTGTGGAGCAGCATTTCTATAAATCTACTCGTGTGTGGGTTTTAACCGCTGAACCTGTTAACCCTTTCACCGAAATCAATTCGTTTATAAACATTTTTCTCTACTTCATTCACGTTTCACTAAGTGTTAAAGACGCATAGAGTAAAGAAACAAACAAAAGCATTATTGTGGAGCATACCACAGAGGTCAGTCAATACCTTTCACACAATAGAAGCAAATTTTGCTAAAGGAGACCAGCAGTAAGGCTGGCTCTGTATATATTCGCTCTGTTCAAACATGTAACTATGTCACCGCTCACTAGTATCAATACACTAGAGGTAGCTCTCTCTCTTACCCACTCTTTATACGCAAGAGTAAATCTATTCGTGTGTGGGTTTTAGCCGCTGAACCTGTTAACCCTATAACATAACATTCCAGGATCAACGTGTCATCCACTTATTAAATGTATGGTACGATGAATACTCAGTAACCAATGAAACGCTAAGGAAGACAAAGTACACCAATGAAATTCAATTTTATAGAAGTTAAGCAGTGTTTAACTGTTGAAGCTTTCATTCGTGCTTAAACAGCGATCTTGTCAACAAGACGAAATCTTCACGCCAGTATACATCTCGAATCTGATCATGGGAACCCGAACAACTGACAAGTATGTATTTTTTTACACCAGAACTTCAGTGTTTAGTCAACATTTTTCTACTGAGATTGTTATTGAAGGAATAGCATTTAACTGTGCTGAGCAGTATTACATGTATAAAAAAGCTTGTATGTTCAGTGATTGGGAAACTGCGCATAAGATTTTAAAGTGTGTTTCTGCTGCTGAACAAAAACGTTTAGGTAGAAGTGTGAGATGTTTTAATCAACGCCAATGGGATGTTGTGAGTTCCAATGTGGTGTATGCAGCATCTTCAGCTAAATTCTCACAGTCTGTTTTTCTGAAGAAACAACTGTTAGACACTTTTCCCAAGATCTTGGTAGAAGCGAGTCCATATGATCGTGTGTGGGGTGTGGGTCTATCACTGCATGACCCTAATATTCTTAATCCATCTAAATGGAAAGGCAGTAATAGACTTGGTCAGATCTTAATGAAGGTTATAAATGAAATAATGAACACAGAGTCAAGTGAAAACTGATGGTTTTAAATGTGTTACAGTGATGTAACTTGCTATTTTGAACAGCGGCAAGAAAACTACATTCTACTCATGGAAGCAGGTCATGCGGATGCCACACACTCTAAATGAACCAGTCATAACACGATCACCTGAGTGGTTTCAAGATAAGGAAGAATGCGTGAAAGATGCAAAGAGAAAATTTAAAGATGAATACAAGGCAACAAAGAGAGTCATTATCAAGAAGATGAAAACCTTACCACTCAATGCTGATGAAGTAGATATGGCTACAAAACTGAAACAAGCAGAGGATCTTCTCACGATGAGTTACTCTTTAGAAGTGAGTAAAATGATCAGTCAGCTCGCATGTGAAATGTGTATTCCTTGTCTGTTTAATGAAGAAGGTGATCCAATATTTTTGGGAGATCATTCTTGTCGCATGTCGGAGCAGGAGCAGGTTGATAAATACTTCAACGCGGCACTTGAGGATATGGACAATGAACTGGTAATAGGAAAATGGATGAAACTTGTGATTGATGATCCACATCTGTGCACAATGCCTGCTTTCAATTTAGTACCTTACCAGTGTAAGGACTATCGTGACAATACATTCAAATCACCTGAATGGGTGAATGGTTTGAAGCAATGTGTTGTAAAAATGTTGAAGTTGCAAAAACGCTTGTAGACTGTTTCCATGTCATATTATTTTATCAGTACCAAATGAAATGTGTGTGTGTGTGTGTGTGTGTTTGTGTGTGTGTGTGTGTGTGTGTGTGTGTGTGTACTTTAGCAATATTCATACTATGAATAAAACATAAATTATGCTTACATCTTTGTTTGTCTTCTTTTGATAGTTATCAAATGGTTGTTCTTTAATAGGTGTCTGTTGTCAGTGCTTCTCTCATTTCATCATGAAGCCACAACAGAGAAAGGTGCTAACAAAGAAACAGGAGAAGATATTAGAAAGTTACTATTTTAACCCGCTTGAACCGGGAGCTTTTTATGGACCTGAGAAACTTCATAGCGTTCTGAAATTAGATCGTCAACCAGATCTCAGACTGAGCACTGTGAGACGTTTTCTGAACAAACAGGACGCCTACAGTTTACACAAGCCACCCAAACAGAGATTCAAAAGGCTGAGAGTTCGAGTGAATTCTATAAATGAAATGTTTGATGTAGATTTGACTGACATGACTCGTTACAGCAAGGAGAATAATGGCGTGCGTTATTTACTGGTAGCTATTGACATACTGAGTAGGTTTGCTTTCGCCCTACCTTTAACAAATAAGAGACCAGAGACAGTATTGAAAGCTTTTAAAGAAATTATTCAGGAACGAAATCCAATGAAAGTACGTGTGGATGGTGGTTCAGAGTTTAAAGGAGTATTTAAAGATTTTTTAGAAAAACACAATATCACTCTGACTGTTGCACATAATGAAAATATCAAAAGTAATTATGTGGAACGATTCAACAGAACACTGAAATCACTTATTACTCGCTACTTGACCCATAATAACACCAAGTATTATTTAGATGCACTACCCAAGTTGATGGACAATTATAACAACACATTACATTCTTCTTTGCCCAACCTTTCACCGGTTCAAGTCAAGAAGAAGAATGAACTGAAAGTATGGGAACATTTGTATGTGAAGCCGTTGTTACTTAAAAAACAAAGCTCCAAACACAACCGGTCAAAGGCATTTGTATTTAAAGTAGGGGATCTTGTTCGCATTCCATACCTCCGGAGACCTTTCAGTAAGGAACTTGATCTGAAGTGGACTCAAGAGCTGTTTAAGGTGGTTAGACGATACAAGAGACAAGAGATAGCACAGTATAAGATCAAAGACTTTCATGATAAACTGATAGAAGGTACGTTTTATGGCAATGAGTTACAAAAGGTGGAGAAAAAGGAAAATGTTTTGTGGCAGGTAGAGAAGATTTTAAAGAGAAAACGTGTGAAAGGGAAGACCTACCTGTTAGTGAGGTGGTTGGGCTGGCCGAGTTCCTTCGATTCTTATGTGGAGGAAAGTGAACTGAAAGATATCTGATGGAAAGGTACATATTTCTCAAAAGCTCAGACTCCAAACAATCTTATTTTAATGAGAATACGCCTTATCATTTTCGTGTTAAACTAAATCAAAGGTTGAATTTTGATGGATTCTGGGTTGTGTCTTTAACGGAGATTAATTTTGGTAAACTTGACATCACCCACATGAATGATCCATATGTGGACGTGTTATGCAATCTGTGTGATAGTTCTTTGGCAGGTGAACAGCAGTTGCCTTTATTGAGACGGCTTGATCTCAGACAAGGTCCTTACTATAGCTTTGCATGTGAATACAATATTCCGATTAAAGTCAAAGAATCTCCACACATAGAGGTGCGTATAAAGGCCAGTAACGGCATGTCACACTCATTTCTAAAGGAAGTGACATATGTGACACTGCACTTGAGACGGTATCCCTTCGTTGATTAACCATGGAGTCCACACCTTTGTATGTCCCTGATTATGTCAAATGGACCCACTATTTCAAGAAACACATGAAAGGAACATCTGCCTTAGTGAATGGTAAACCACAGGTGAAAGTGATCCCGACACGACTTCAAGTGAAGACTGAAGAACCCAAGATCAAACTGGAAGTAACATCAGAGACGCAGAATATTGTTGAGAGAGCCAATGCCAAAGAAAAGCGACGGAAATCTTTAAAACGAGCTGCAGGTGACCAAATCACCACTTCAAAGAAGATCCGTCAGACAGATAACATTCCATCAAAGACCGCTAAGGTTCTCCAGTGTACCCCTATTCGAGAAAACGACGTTTTCGGTTAATCATGTCACTGTTGAATGATAAAGACTTTGAGGAACTGATACCACCCTCTCTCAATCTGTTTATTTTACCTCCATACCAGACCAGCATCCATCAACATTATTTTGATGAGGTGCGTCCACTCAGTCAAATCAATGATTCTTCACCATTGGAATTTCAAGTAACGAATGCTGGAAGTGATTACATTGACCTGAACCGTACCCGCATACATGTGAAGCTCAAGGTGAAACATGCAGATGGCACTGATCTTGAGGACAAGGAACATATTGTCCCTGTCAACTTGTTTCTGCAGGCTCTCTTTTCCCAGGTGTCAGTGTATCTGCAGAATCAGTTGGTATCTTCTACAAACAACCATTATGCTTACAAGAGCATGATGAAAACTCTACAACCACTCAGAAAAACAAAAAAAATTACGCAATTATTCAACATTACGAAATGCCACGCCTGTCCGAAAATGAGCGTCTGCGAGCCATTGCTATGCTTGAAGCAGGATCGAGTCAACGTGATGTTGCAAAACAATTTAACGTCCACAGAAACACCATTTGGTGTTAATGGGAACGTTGGCAACAGACGAATGCAGTCAGAGACCATCCTCGGAGTGGCAGGCTACGCGTAACCAATAATCGACAAGACAACTGGATTCGAGCAACACACCTACAAAATCGATTCTAGCCAGCAACAGCGACTGCAAGAAGCATCCCTGGCCTTCGACGAATATCTTCTTAAACCGTACGTCGCCGCCTCAGATGTGCAGGGATTGTCGCCAGTAGAACCGCCAGTCGTCCCATTTTGACAGGAAACCACCGTCAAGCACGTCTACAGTGGTGCAGACAGCGTCTACGCTGGACGGCCATGCAGTTGGGACAAGTTCTATTCACTGGCGAGTCTCGTTTCCACCTTAGCCACAGCGATTGACGGATTCTAGTGTACCGACGTCGAGGTGAACGTTACGTCAATCATTGTGTCGTGGAAGAAGATCGGTTCGGGGGCGGCAGCGTTATGGTATGGGGCTGGATTACAGCAAGACTGAGGACCCGTTTGATAGTGGTAGAGGGGAATCTCAATGGACAGCGCCATCGCGACGAGATCATCGGCCCTGTTGTTCTACCATTTTTGCGTCGTCATGGCCCAGGCATTACCTTTCAACATGACTACGCCCGGCCTCATATTGCTCGACTTGTTCAGGATTCCCTTCAACAAAACAACGTGAATGTCACCCCCTGGCCGGCTCGCTGCCCTGTTCTCTAACCAATCGAGCACATGTGGGATGAGATGGATCGGCGCCTTCGACGTCAACCACGTGTTCCACAGACACTCCAGGGACTTCGAAACATGCTCCAGCAGATATGGACAGATATCCCACGGGACTTTGTGCGACGCCTGGTCCATTCCATGAGACGAAGATGTATTGCTTGCATCGCAACCAGGGGTGGACACACACGCTACTGATTTGTAAATTGACATTTTGGCATGTTCATGTTTTTTTTATGAAATCACGCATTTTCTGAAATCAGTATGGCAAATTAAACCATTTGAACACGTACACGTCTTTTATCTGTTGCAAACCGAAATTGTTTCAGATTTGGTAAAAAACATAGCTTTGCATGAAATCTTATTCAATGTCACAGGAACTTTTGTTGATCAGTTTATTTGATACGGGTATGGTATTACATGCATCATATCAATGAGAATCTCACAAATGGTGACGTGCACATGGCGTCTCAGGGAACACGAGGGTCGCGACTTCAGGGTACAGATTAATGAGCAGGTATTGTCATGGTCATGGAGTTGGTACACAGATGCCAGGCATTCTCAAAAGCGAATTTGACCAACACGAGCACCAATACACACCCAGACTCGCCGTTTTATCGATGTCGTCAGCCGCCTGATGACGTCTTTTGGAGCCCGTTGCCACTCGTCCCTCAGTGCTGCTTCCCGCTGTTGACGGTTCTGTGGTGGATGAGGACGCTTCCTGATCTGACCCTCCAGATGATCCCAAATGTGATCAATGTGGTTTAAGTCTTGTGAACGAGCTGCCCATGGAAGAACTGCGACGTTGTGCGCGGGCAAAAAATCCTGGACGACCCTTGCAGTGTGTGGCCTAGCGTTGCAGTAATTGTTGCCGTTAGGTAAGACAAGAGTGAGTGAGGTTTTACGCCGCTTTTAGCAGTATTCCTGCAATATCACGCCGGGGCTTCACACATTGTACCCATGTCGGGAATCGAAACCGGGTCTTCCGCGTGACGAGCGAACGTTAGGCTACCCGACCACCCCCGTTGGCGAAGGAATTCTAATGGGTTGAAGAACGTCATCCCTGTAGGTCCGGGAGCCGTTGTACAAAGCGATCTTATCCTGAAGGTGATCGCAACTCCCAATCCTTAACATAGACTTACGACAGTCGTAGCGCTAAGGTTGTTTTGTACAACGACAACCTGGGCGTTGAGGCTGCCACGGATGATGCCACGTTCCGTCCTTTAATTGCCACCAATTCCTCCAAAAACCATCACCTCACCGCCATTATCTGGATGCACTCCCTGCTTGCCGCCAGGTGGCAGTCGTTCCTCTGTGGCGATAAGGTGAGGTGAAATGGGGTTTAACGTCGCGTCCAAGATTTATTGCACTTATATAGCGACGTGCAAATCACTCACTGCCAGTCGGGGATCCACCATATCTGCACTGTCCTTGCAGGGCGCCGTCGTCGTCGTTGATGTTCACGGTTCAAAGCCATTCCTCGAAGGGTACATGTAGGTAGGCTGATACCGGCGAGATGGAGACGTCGTAGCACAGAGCGTCGACTGACGCGACGTCCAAACGCTGTTGCTGGCGTTTCCGTGGCTGTGATGAACCTGTTGCGCAAATGCCATGTGCGCAAGTACCGGTCGTCATGTGGAGTCGGCACACGTGACACGCGTCGGCTGCCTGGTTCTCTCTGTCAAGTGTACTTTCAGATGCAGTCTGTCTATAACGTTCTGTCAATCATTGCACTGTACAGCTGAAGGTTCTCACAATTCCTAATCTCTCTCTCTCTCTCTCTCTCTCTCTCTCTCTCTCTCTCTCTCTCTCTCTCTCTCTCTCTCTCTCTCTCTCTCTCTCGGTCAAAGGAGCCGCAGTTTAAAGTAGAAAAGGTTTGTTTGGTTGGTTTATTTCTTGTTTAACACCGCACTCAGCAATATTCCAGCTTTATGACGGCGGTCTGTAAATAATCGAGTATGGACCTGGACCAGACAATCCAGTGATTAATATCATGAGCGTCGATCCCCGCAATTGGGATCGATAACATGCATCAACCAAGTCAGCGAGCCTGACCACCCGATCCCGTTAGTCGCCTCTTACGACAAGCCTAGTTGCCTTTTACAGCAAGCATGGGTTGCTGGAGACCTATTCAACCCCGGAACTTCACGGGTCACGTAGAAAAGGGGCTTATACGTTCCATGTGTTCGGGCAGATGGACGGACAGACAAACGGACGGAGTGACCAGTGACAGATTCTCACATTGACGATGTTGAAGTTGGATGCCCACATGGACGTTTGTTGTGGACATGTTTATTTTAATGTTTTTAAGAACATTTTATCAGAAGCAAAGCAAAACTCACATCCTCATATAATCCACATATTCTTTCCATTGAATAAATGCAAGTTGATTTCTTAATATATATTTTAAGTAGTTAATAGTTGTTATATTACGTTAACCAATAATATTAAAAAACACAAATGAAATTTAAAAAGATACCTGAAATGTGTTAAAATGTTTCAATTTTATTTTTTTTAAATCATTTTGAGATCCAGTGTACCAATATAGTGCCTTGTAGAAATAATTCCGTAAGATCCACATAACACAAATTACCATGGTCTTATTTTTTATTAAAAATACAAAAATATTACTTTTTAGGACAAAGCATGTGCAACTTCAAATATGTTTAATCGTATTTCGGTAAGTAAAAAAACGATTGAAATATGAAAAAGAAAGTGTTTTACCTCTCTCGAAGATATCTGTTGTATTGCTCGAAACTTGATTCGTCATGTCAACAGTCTGCTTGTCGTATAAATAACACTCCGCATCACCGCCATCACCTAAAGACACCGTGGTCACACAGTTACTGATATAAAAACAGTTTTCAATACACTTTAAAGAAGTTGTATTTGCAGTGAAGTGAATATGTGGATCAGTAAACATCGTATTTGCCAAGTCCACGCGCCTTCTGTATTCGGCACGCGTCGCTTCACCACAAACATGCTGTCCCAGAAGAATAAAAAGTAAACTCCATATGAAATTGACCATGATGTTGTTCTTAGGTAAACTTTGATCAGTCTGTCACCACTTGCACGGGCGGCGCACGGAAGTCTCGTGCTGCGCGAGGTAAGACTGCGGGCAGGTAAAACCAGTTCGTATATCAAAATATTGAGCTGGAAGTGAGATCGATGAGACACAGAGAGACTAACTGATTTTTGGATTGATAATTATATCGATGCATATATTGTCTAATCCGGTTTAAATATAGAAATATTGAGCTCATAGATTGGTTTCTGTGCTAAAAATTAATGGAGGAGTACACGTTGCAATATATGTATGTGTCATTATTGGAGCAGGGTGCTGTTGTACGAAGCCATCTTAGCGCTAAGGTGGTCGTAGTTGCGATACCTTAACAAAGACTTACCACAGTCGTAGCGCTAAGGTTGTTTTGTGCAACGGCACCCTAGCCTCTAACAAGGGTCTGGTCACATGTTAGAGCGGGTATAAGGGGTGGAGGTCGGCTGGTGGTGGGTGGGTTGAGATTAAGGGGCGGTCAACAAAAAATGACACGTCGAAAGAAAGTGTGTGTGGGTGGTGTCTCCAAAATCATCTATGACACCTATCTGGGGGCCCAAAAGAAATGACACTTCTTTTTTTAAATAACAGGGTCAAGTCACTTATTATTGCGAGGGTCATGAATAAAAGTTACATGTTTGCATGTATTGAGGCGAGGGTGGGGTGGAGGGGAGAGGGGGTATAAACTTTGGGGATCAACAAAAAATAATACAGTCCTCAGGCCATTGGATGTGTGAGTGAGTGGGTGAGTGAGTGAGTGGGTGAGTGAGTGGATGGATGTGTGGGTGTCTGAGTTTGTGGATGGCTGTAATAGATTTGAGTGGGTGAGTGAGTGAGTGAGTAAATGTGTGGATGGTTGTGTGAGTGAGTGAGTGAGTGAGAGAGTAGATAGATTTTTCGGGTTGGTTTGTTGTTTAACGCCGCACTCAGCAATATGACGGCGGTCTGTAAATAATCGAGTCTGGACCAGACAATCAAGTGACTGACATCATGAGCATCTATCCACGCAATTGCGATACGATGGCATGCATCAACCAAGTCAGCGAGCCAGACCACCCTAGCACCTTAGTCGGTGGATAGATGTGAGTGAGAGAGGATGTGTGAGTGAATGGGTTGATGTCTGTGTGAGTGAGTGAGATAGTGGAGAGATGTGAGTGAGAGGAGGATGTGTGAGTGAATGGGTTGATGTCTGTGTGAGTGAGTGAGATAGTGGAGAGATGTGAGTGAGAGAGGATGTGTGAGTGAATGGGTTGATGTCTGTGTGAGTGAGTGAGATAGTGGAGAGATGTGAGTGAGAGAGGATGTGTGAGTGAATGGGTTGATGTCTGTGTGAGTGAGTGAGATAGTGGAGAGATGTGAGTGAGAGAGGATGTGTGAGTGAATGGGTTGATGTCTGTGTGAGTGAGTGAGATAGTGGAGAGATGTGAGTGAGAGAGGATGTGTGAGTGAATGGGTTGATGTCTGTGTGAGTGAGTGAGATAGTGGAGAGATGTGAGTGAGAGGAGGATGTGTGAGTGAATGGGTTGATGTCTGTGTGAGTGAGTGAGATAGTGGAGAGATGTGAGTGAGAGAGGATGTGTGAGTGAATGGGTTGATGTCTGTGTGAGTGAGTGAGATAGTGGAGAGATGTGAGTGAGAGGAGGATGTGTGAGTGAATGGGTTGATGTCTGTGTGAGTGAGTGAGATAGTGGAGAGATGTGAGTGAGAGAGGATGTGTGAGTGAATGGGTTGATGTCTGTGTGAGTGAGTGAGATAGTGGATAGATGTGAGTGAGAGAGGATGTGTGAGTGAATGGGTTGATGTCTGTGTGAGTGAGTGAGATAGTGGATAGATGTGAGTGAGAGAGGATGTGTGAGTGAATGGGTTGATGTCTGTGTGAGTGAGTGAGATAGTGGAGAGATGTGAGTGAGAGGAGGATGTGTGAGTGAATGGGTTGATGTCTGTGTGAGTGAGTGAGATAGTGGATAGATGTGAGTGAGAGAGGATGTGTGAGTGAATGGGTTGATGTCTGTGTGAGTGAGTGAGATAGTGGATAGATGTGAGTGAGAGAGGATGTGTGAGTGAATGGGTTGATGTCTGTGTGAGTGAGTGAGATAGTGGAGAGATGTGAGTGAGAGGAGGATGTGTGAGTGAATGGGTTGATGTCTGTGTGAGTGAGTGAGATAGTGGATAGATGTGAGTGAGAGAGGATGTGTGAGTGAATGGGTTGATGTCTGTGTGAGTGAGTGAGATAGTGGATAGATGTGAGTGAGAGAGGATGTGTGAGTGAATGTGTTGATGGCTGTGTGAGTGAGTGAGATAGTGGATAGATGTTTGAGTGGATGTGTGAGTGAATGAATGCATGTGTGAGTGAGTGGGTGAATGAGTGAATTTGTGGATGGCTGTGTGAGTGAGTGAGAGAGTGGATAGATGTGAGTGAGTTAATGGGTGTGTGAGTGAGTGGGTGAGTAGGTGAATGTGTGGATGGGTGTGAGGGTGGGTGGGTCAGTAAGAGAGTGAGGGAGTCTTTTATTACTTTCCGAAATGTTTCCATCACATTTTAGGAGTAGATGTCATATCTTGACCCATTTTGAAATCGAAACCGGCTTTAATGGGTTTAGAACACCCTGCATAGACTCTGAAACACACCCCAGTGGCTGACGAGGGTTTTACGCCACAATAACAGACATATCACGGTCCTAGACACTGAAGCACACCCCAGTGGCTGACGAGGGTTTTACGCCACAGTAAGAGACATATGGCGGTCCTAGACACTGAAGCACACCCCAGTGGCTGACGAGGGTTTTACGCCACCATAACAGACATATGTCGGTCCTAGACACTGAAACACACCCCAGTGGCTGACGAGGGTTTTACGCCACCATAACAGACATATGGCGGTCCTAGACACTGAAACACACCCCAGTGGCTGACGAGGGTTTCACGCCACAATAACAGACATATGACGGTCCTAGACACTGAAACACACCCCAGTGGCTGACGAGGGTTTTACGCCACAATAACAGACATATGGCGGTCCTAGACACTGAAACACACCCCAGTGGCTGACGAGGGTTTTACGCCACAATAACAGACATATGGCGGTCCTAGACACTGAAACACACCCCAGTGGCTGACGAGGGTTTTACGCCACAATAACAGACATATCACGGTCCTGGACACTGAAACACACCCCAGTGGCTGACGAGGGTTTCACGCCACCATAACAGACATATCACGGTCCTGGAAACAGTAAAAGATAACAAGTTAAACCTGCTGCTTCCAGCCTCCCCTGCCGCGCTATGATAGATGAGAAACAGACCTTTTCACATACAGACACTTAAAGCATAGACGTTTTAATAACATACACTTACGAAATCTACATTAAATATTAGTGGACGAATATGAACCATGAACGAGCTCGTATCTATCTCGACTACTTTAAGAGATGAACAAACAGACAGATACAGCACAACGCTATCGTGTGCAAGAAGAGGCCCTTTACTGATATTAAGAAAATTGTTTCAATGGTCATTGTCTACAAATATAAAACATAGCTTTATGAAGGGGATCTGGTGGTCAGGCTCGCTGATTGGTTGAAACATAACATAGTAACCCAATTGAGTAAATCGATGCGCATGATGTTAGTCACTGGTTTGTCTTGTCCAGACTCGATTCATGACCGCCATCATATAGGTGGAATATTGCTGTGTGTGGCGTTAAACCAACCAACAAACAAACAAATAATCATCAATACGGTCAAAATCACAAAATCTCTTGAGGACGGTGGACCAATGGTCAATCATAACGGTCAATATCACACAGTGTCTTGTAGAGAGTAGATCAATAATCCATCATAACGGTCAATATCACACAGTGTCTTGTAGACAGTAGATCAATAATCCATCATAACGGTCAATGTCACACAGTGTCTTGTAGACAGTAGATCAATAATCCATCATAACGGTCAATATCACACAGTGTATTGTAGACAGTAGAACAGTGATCTATCATAACGGTCAATATCACACAGTGTCTTGTAGACAGTGGATCAATAATACATCATAACGGTCAATATCACACAGTGTCTTGTAGACAGTGGATCAATAATCCATCATAAAGGTCAATATCACACAGTGTCTTGTAGACAGTAGATCAATATTCCATCATAAAGGTCAATATCACACAGTGTCTTGTAGACAGTAGATCAATAATCCATCATAACGGTCAATATCACACAGTGTCTTGTAGACAGTAGATCAGTGATCTATCATAACGGTCAATACCAGAAAAGACCATTGGCGGAGACAAACTGACAGACAACAGAGGTCATGCGAAGGTCCATTCCCGATTGATTGGCGTTGTAATAAAGGTATATTCCTGACCGCAATATTCGGATCTTTTTCCCATCTCCAAACCTAAAGAATTGCGGCATGTTCCCTGTGTCACACCAAGACATCTTTGGGCGAGTACAGCTTCTTTCTCTAATTGGCCAGAAACCTCAAGAAATAACCAATTTTAGCACGACGTTAAGTTGAACACATGTCCATTCCACTTTTGTACGGTGAGGTGAGGTGAAATGGGGTTTAACGTCGCGTCAAAGATTATTGCACTTATATAGCGACGTGAATGTACGTGTGTGTGTTTGTGTGGCTGCTTGTACTAGTCCGGACTGATGCCGATTTATAGTGCTAGCTCACTGAGATACCATGCCGCAGTTTAACATGAATACCCTACTCAGACACAGTATACTGACTCCGAGCCGACCAGTCCTTGTTTTAGCCCCTTAATGCCGAGCGCCAGACAGGGTAACAACAAGTACCATATTTTAACGTCTTTTGGTATGACGCGGTCGGGGATCGAACCCCGGGCCTTCCGCTCTCCGGGCGGACGCTCTACCACTAGACCACGGAGGCGGCCCACTTTTGTACGAGATTCCACAGCTCCCTAAAAATATGTACAAAGAGGAATACTTTACAGTGTTCAGCAAATGTACCACCAAATCCCTGTCTGAAAGATTAACCATAAAGGACCATAATCAATAAAGGACGTTCCTTGTATTCACAGAGGGGATTTGTCAAGTGGAATTATGACAATGTGGATTCTCAAACATTCAAAGGATTGGATTAAATTTATTACAATCACAGAAAAGAAACCAAGTTCAAGTCTCTTAAAACATATTGTTGTTCAACTTTGCACACCACCATCCCAAACTACAAAAATTGGCGAAAACTCCTTCATCCAGGGGACATTTGTCACTGCAGTTGGTGACCACAGATCGCGTCATCAGTGTCTTCGAAGGTTCCGGGGCAATTTGTCAAATTGAAAGCAAACGTCATCTTAAGTGGAAACGATATTTGAAAATGCTGGAATTCCTCATAGATAAAGTCTTTGTGACACATGAGAACAGGACATTTAGGCAATAAGTAGGCATCCCCGTCGACACGAATTAAGATTCTTCTGCTTGGATTGGCACGATCAAAACACGGTAATTTGGCCACGAAGTTTTATAGAAGTTAAGTAAAGCTTTCAGAACAATTTATGGTAGACATGTACAGGACATTTCCAAATTGGACGCATGAGTGACCAAAATGTTGCCTAATGCAAATTTTGAATTGTACCGTATGTTTCCCGTGTTTTTAGGTGAAAATTTGACTTGAGTTTGCATGTGCTCGTGCAGCGTGCCACCGGTAGGGCAGGATACGCTGACCTTTTGAAAGTGATTCATAAACACATGCTTATGATATAGTCAAGTCAAAAGAAGTTTATTGTACAAAAGGCCTCCGGCCCATATACAAGAAAGAGTTAGGCATGTAGACACAATCATAAATGTTACACATTGGGATATACACGTTGTTTGAT
Organism: Haliotis rufescens; assembly: GCF_023055435.1. Taxonomy (NCBI): domain Eukaryota; kingdom Metazoa; phylum Mollusca; class Gastropoda; order Lepetellida; family Haliotidae; genus Haliotis; species Haliotis rufescens. The sequence goes on along the minus strand of NW_025963780.1, from coordinate 36,669,278 downwards.
TAATTCATTTCTTTTGGCTAATGCATACTTATTATATAGAGAACGATTTGATATATTAGATTTGTTCTTTGTTGTCAGCATAACTACAAAGGTTTATATCGGTTACATTGCTATCAAATAATCTTTTATATATTTCTTTCGAAGATCATTGTAAAATGGACAGACAAACACAAAATGAATTTGACCCGTGAAGATTCCGGGGTAGAATAGGTCTTCAGCAACCCATACTTGCCGTAAAAGGCGACTATATGCTTGTCGTAAAAGGGGACTAACGGGATCGGGTGGTCAGGCTCGCTGACTTGGTTGATACATGCCATCGATCCCAATTGCGTGGGTCGATGCTCATGATGTCAATCACTGGATTGTCTGGTCCAGACTCGATTATTTTACAGACCGCCGTCATATAGCTGGAATATTGCTGAGTGCGGCGTTAAACAAACAAACAAACAAACAAAATGAATTTCATTTTCTGTGTCTAGATAATATAATGGACAAATTCTTTTCAGTTTTAAATGGACAGTGTTCTTCCTTCATTTACAAATAGGTCTTGTAAACCGAGTCGATATTTAACGAAATGTTTTATTAAGTTTTCCGTAGTGAGTATTGATAAATATATTTCTGGTTGAAGTAAAGTCTTGAAAGTTTTGTAATATTCACAACGTGATCTATCCTCAAAAGTTGAATGCCATTCTTGGTAGAACATATTGATAGACCGATTTCGAAATTCATTTAAAAACATATTTACATGTTCATTTCCAACTGACTGACATAAGTATATAAAACCAAAACCATGCGAGAATAAAAGGTGATGTGAGGTGAAATTGGGTTTAATGTCGCGTCCAAGATTATTGCACTTATATAGCGACGTGCATGCACGTGTATGTGTTTGTGTGGCTGCTTGTACTAGTCCGGACTGATGCCGATTTATAGTGCTAGCTCACTGAGATACCATGCTGCAGTTTAACATGAATACCCCACTCAGACACAGTATACTGACTCCGAGCCGACCAGTCCTTGTTTTAGCCCCTTAATGCCGAGCGTCAGACAGGGTAACAACAAGTACCATCTTTTCATTTCAACGTTAACATAACCAAAATTTACCGTCTCCTGCATCGATACAATGCTACACAGACCACAGATGACCTTCCTCGGAGCGGTCGTCCTAGGGTCACCACACCTCGACAAGATCGGCAGATTACGCTTCAACACCAGCGACATTCGTTCCTAACTGCAAGTGAAAGTGCTCGACAGACCATAGGAACACATAATCGACACATTAGCCGGGACACTGTGATCCGACGTCTCCGTTCCAACAACCTCAGATGTCGCCGACCAGCACGTCGTCCTGTTCTCCAACCACGGCATCGACAAGCACGACCTCAGTGGGCACAGGATCATCGCAATTGGCGTCATCGTGAGTGGAGGCGTGTCATCTTCTCTGATGAAAGTCGCTTTTGTGTCTCCCATGCAGACGGAAGAGTCAGAATTTGGCGGCGTCGAGGTGATCGTTTCGCTGACAGAAACGTTGTGGAAAGGGATCCATGGGGTGGACCTAGCGTCATGATATGGGCAGGGATTGGACTTAATGCGAGACTTGGACCCATGTGCTTTCTGAATGTTGGTCAAGGTCGGGGACACGGCGTCACTGCTCAGCGGTATATCGACCAGGTGATCAGACCCCACGTTGTTCCATTTTTCGCACAACATCAACAACACATTTTCCAGCAGGACAACGCTCGTCCCCATGTTGCCAGAGCTATCATGGCCTTTCTGCAACAACACATCATCCGTGTTCTACCGTGGCCAGCCCTGAGCCCTGATCTGAACCCCATCAAACACTTGTGGAATGAGGTTCAAAGGCGTCTGCACAATGTGCGCCTAGTCCCTAAAAACTGCCGATGAACTACGCACAGCTGCTCTGGATGTGTGCAGGAGGATCCCTAGGGCCTTCACAAATCGTCTGATCCACTCAATGTACAGGAGATGTGTGGCAGTGATCAATGCTAATGGTGGTCACACCAGGTATTGACGGATATTTTGGGTATTGCCACGAAACTGTGTAAGCCCTTAACATTTGAAAAAAATGTTTTATGTCATCTGCCTTTTAATCCATTAAACTGTCTTCAGTCAATTTTTTGTCAATCTAGCCCTATTAGTATTTCTTGTCTTTACTGTTGAAAATAAATAACATGTATACTGCATACTCGACTTGCGTTTCTTTTGCGTGTGAGAATATATATTAGGGTATCTACCACATTCACCATAAACCATACAATTTGGTGTAGAAGATCCGACACAAAGCCACTTTTTACATGCTAATAAGTGAACCTTCTCTAAAAAGTTATAACGTTGAAATCCCCGTACTTCAGAACCATACAATAAAATTGGTTGTATTAAAATGACTAAGCCACTGAGATTTTGTAATGTTATCTGTAGCAGAAGATCTATTCTTTAGAGATCGTATTTGTTTCCAGAACGCAGAAGGGTTGTTAATAGACATTTTCAGTTTGTCTTGTCTATGTCTACGCATATCAAATTTGTATTTCCGAGAGCAATTTTTATATTTATTCCTACTTTCGCAATATTTCTTTCTGTCAAGACTAGTACGAGTAGTTCTAAATCTTCGTAGCGCTTTGCGGGCGTTACGTCTTGCAATTCTACATCCAGTATTAAAAGTTTTAGTTTCAATTTTAATTCTTTTCTCATTCAAGATGCCGAAGTTAACATAATTTCAACAAAGTCATCAATTGACCCCTCAATATTATTATCAAGTTTATCCAGAAGTAACTGTTTAAATTAAGTTATACTTTCTTGGAGCTTGCTCAAAAAATTGTTCGAATGTTCGTCATTCCATATTAGTTTCTTCTTAGTGACACCCTCATGTTTTAGTTTGTAGTATGGTTCATATGAGGGAACTTACAAGTCAATTCCAAAGGTAAATGGTCAGTTTCTAGACGATCGCAAATATCCAACATGTTAATATAATGAAAGCAATCGATAGAACATATAAAATAATCATTAATGCTAGCACCATTGTTTCCGCAATAGGTAAAGACTCCAAGGGTATCCCCATACACTCTATGGAGTCAAAATCGTGCAATGGACTCTGGTTAAGGTGGAGATTTATTCGGATAATGGAAATGTTTCTTCGGTTCTAACGTTCTGGGTAATATTTGCTAATTTAGGTGAAGTTTGCATTTGCTAATATCCACTTTGTGTTCAAGCGCGTCTAGTAATAATCCATTTAGTGACGTCATTGTGTTGTGTATGTGCCTTTGGTTTACTGTCATGTTTACAGTTAGGCATTCTTTGGATCTAGGTTGGGTAGCGTTGGCCACTGGTGTTATGATTTGATTATAGTTTTACTTTAATATTCCTTTTTTCTAAACTCACCAATTAGGGTATGACGTTATTGGTATCGGATAGCTATGTTGTTTCCATTTGGTCCCTTCATTGGTCAGAGTATACAATCAACTGGAGCATTTTTAATTACAGAAAGTGACACGATATTTTTTCATGTGTATTTGAAACAGCTATAAATCCTCACAGATCATTATTATACATAGGTTATTATACGAGCATGTGTGTCATACTGATTTTACGAAACGAGTGTCACGATCCGTATATTTCCAAAGCGAGAGCGAGGATAATACATGAATTCTTACACGAATTTCGTAAACTCAGTACCACACACATGCTAGTGTAATGATTTACTTTTTACTCATTAATTTCTCAATCCTTTTGAGCTCCCCTTTAGAAAACTTCACTGATCACGACCACAGTTGTTGAATAACAATTCCAGCTCTGACGTCACTTCGAATGTGGCGTCATTCCGACCTTACGTCACAATACGATTCTAATGACGTCAACAATGCCTCCCGGATGACGTAAACAATAGACTTGTGCGCGTGTAGTGATATTTGCACTTTGGGTAATAATCTCATTTAAGAAATATATTACGAGCGCTTCTGGTCATTATCGTTTCTGAAGCGCTTTAATATAAAATCAACATTTCTGTTGTAAATGTTCGTTATTTTAATAGCCTCGGTATACACAGTAACCTTGCTGTCACCGGTCTCTCTCGCTCGATTCAAAATGATTTTATTGAGAACTCTAACACAACATTACAAAGGAATATATAACACAGGGTATACTTCATCTAGATGTAGGACACATATCGTTAGTGTTACAATAGAGAGACACTGTTATTTGGTTCTATATATACTACTCAAAAGAAGTTAAGGATCACCTGATTCTTTCATATTGCAATAGTTAATCTCTCATGCCATGACAGATTAACATTACCAATATGAAAGAATCGAGTGATCCTTAACTTCTTTTGAGTAGTATATTACAGCTCTTCTTAGTTGTGTACACATATATACATACATAGCAAGGTTCTTTAACATATCTTCATTTTTACTGGACATGAACATATTAAATCTATGTATATAAGGATTGACACCGATGTAACACATTTCTAAACCAAATGACACTTTTTAAAAAGAATGCCTGCACGTTTTTAAGCTGTTTTGAAAGACTTTAAATTCTCAAATAAATAAGAGAACGTTACATTATCATGGTCCCTGGAGTCGAGCAAGTGCTTAATCTTTATACCCAGTTGATCTTTCAATTATTTGCAGCTAACAACAACATATTAAACATTTTTTTATAAATCGTTTTTCAGGAAAATCCACAATTCGCCACCAGTGTTTTACAGCACGTTTGTAAGCATGTATATATAAGGGATATCTGCCACATTCTCCCCTTACCATAAAAACGCTTCAATTCCAATAATTAAATGAATCGTCTCATTTTTTCACAATTACCTAAACCCCAAACCAAACAGTACAACAAAAAAGGACAAGTTTTTGTATCAAATGTTTAAAAATATGTGTCATATGGTAGAGGTTGAATTGCTGACAAATGTCTTAAATAAACAACACATTACCTTTTTCACTTGCAACGAGGCATTTGCAACATGCTTATTCCATGACAATCATTTATAAGATAATATCCTAAGGAACGAATGGAATGTAACACATTCTTTCTATGTGTCACGGTAAACCATTACCATCTATCATGACACTATAACCATGCGGTAGTGTATAAAGATGCATAGTGAAGGAGTTGAGTTTAAAGCGGCTTCAAACAGAATTCCAATTTTAATTGTACAGCAAAGCTGACAATATTTTTCAAGTAATGATGCCAAAGTTTAACTGGGTACATGTGTTTTTCTTTTGTTGAACGTTTAATTGATCCCACCTTTTCATGTTGACCACGCAGCGCAATCCACATACTATTAAAAGTTTGCTAAGGATCACCACATTGAAAGATAATACGTTAATAATGTGCATGTGTTGAAAGAACCAAAGGCAATATTGAGTGGAAACATGTTTCAACACAATACCAACAAACAACATGTGACCAATAATCAGTCAGATCGCTCTTCCAAATGAGATTATTTGAACAAAACTGAAATATATTATCTCGATTGATCGGAGTACTGGAGACCAGTCTTAGTCTGTCCAATTGACGTGATCTTCAGCCCGAACTTGCCTGCCACTGACGTCGGGTCAGTGGGATGCGAATGCAAGCCCTCCGTGAACAGAGACCTGCCTCACGGAGACGATTACGCACTGAGTAGAAACGTTAACGCCACTGGCGTTCCGCAGGTCATTTCTGAGTGTGGTGGCAAGCACACAGTGAAACGTTTAGCTGCAATCGGGTCTTCCCCTTGTGTGGTGGAATGCTATCGCCCGCCTGCATGTCGATGGGTGGCTGGTTCAAACGTCTGGTATCGATTCCATGCCCTGCTGACGTTGTATTGACCCAGTTTCAAGCATGCCTATCCATCTGCCTAATTCTTCGGTCTTTGACGCTGAGGGGGCATGTGCATTCAGTTCTTGTCATCCTCAGTAGCAAACGTTGTTGTGCTCTCTGATAATGATGTGCAACGATTCTGTCACGATGCATCCAAACACAGGATTTCATGAACCTCGTGCACATCATGCCATTGATTGCATGCCTCCGTTCGTTCATTGTAAAATTGAGGTCCTATAGGGGTTACCCAATCATTGTGTACCGGGATATTTTAATCGTTATTTGTTGGAAGATTGTTTTATGTCTTCAAAACCTAACACTAATCAAACGTTAGTAGTATAACCTATACATGTTCTTTAATATCGCTGCAGGTATGAAGAAGATATGTTGCAAGCATTATTAGGGTGAAGATCTGATGTCGATACTTAAATGTTGGAAACCCCATTAATCTTATAATGACAAGTTTGAAATGTATTTGTGCGGAATACAATATTATTATATTTCAGTTTTCGCAAACCTACAATTTTGACGTTGTTTTGAGTTTTGCACTTTAACCGTGAGACACACAAACCTAGAGCATTGATCTGATGAAAAAATACTAATTTCTTAAGCAATTAAACATTTATGCTACATATTTTACATACCTTAACATACAATGAATTCTTCATTATGCACAGTAATTAATTAATTAATTCTTATATTGCAATCCAAAATATAATCAGTACCTTCAAGCGTAATTACAAAAGACAATTACATGAATAATATTTGCGAAACGTAATTGGCAAAAGTTATGTGGACAAAAGCGTAATGATATCTGATTTGAAACAATGCCCAAAGCATTTCCCCCAACCCCAACTTTATACTAGAAACTACATGATGAAAACATCTAGAATAAATAAGGTTATTCAGTATACAAATGAATAGCAAATGTCATTGTCATTATACATGTAGTTAATCAAATAATTATTCCTGAGTCAGTGATTGAGTGTGGCGCCACCTTGAACAGTATTCCAGTTATATCACAGCGTTTAATTCAAGAAATTGATTATAGTCATATGCAATGATTGTGAGAATTACTAACTTGAATCCTTTAAATAGAATGAGTAGGTTTTCATGTCGCTTTTAGCACTATTCCAGCAATATCATGGCGAGGGGCACTAGAAATGGGCTTCACATATTGTACCTATGTGGGTAATCGAACCCGGGACTTCGGCGTGACGCTTTAACTACTAGGCTATCCCAGTGCACCCTAGAATTGAGGTGAGGTGACATGGGGTTTAACGTCGCGTCCAAGGTTAATGTTCTTACACAGCGACGTGCATGTGTGTGGCTGCTTGTACTAGTCCAGACTGGTGCCGATTTATAGCCCATTAAGATATCATGCCGCAGTTTAACATGAATACCCCACTCAGACACAGTATACTGACTCCGAGCCGACCAATCTTGTTTTAGCCGTCTTAATGCTGACCGCCAGACAGGATAACAACAAGTACCATTTTTCACCGTCTTTGGGGTGACGCGGCCAAGGATCCAACCCCGGACCTTCCGCTCTCCGGGCGGACGCTTGTTGTGCCCTTAAACCTACAATGGTCTTAAGTCTACAATATTCATGAGTGGGCGTGGCTTGTGTATGCACGTGACACTATCTTCCTCAAAGCTGTTGATGTCTAACGAACGCATCGCTGACTCGGCTGTCATTGCGCGATACGATGTTTCCCTCACAATCTCTACATCAGGTATATAACATGTAGTTTATGTGTCTTTGAATATTGTGCTGGACTATATTTGCGAGCCTCGACTTCGGACAGATCGAAAGTTCAGAGAATTACAGAGTCAACCCAACTCGCCTCACTCCGAAACATTCGGTGGTGTACATTAGCCCTCATCGAAACATTGACATGTCTGTGCTATTACTCGCAGATCCAACACATTAAAAACCTCTTGTCATCATGCTCCATACTTATACAATATACCTTTCTCTACTTGTTATATTCAAGAGCAAAGCAATCTCTGCTATATTCAAGAGCAAAGCAATCTCTGCGTGTGGCAAAAGTTGGTCAACTACAAGATGCAACTATATATTTTTTATTTCCGAAACCCTGAAAAGATTCCAGGGAGTAGATTCACATGGTGTCCCAGAAAAAGAGTTATCATGCTTGTGATATAAATATATTTAAAAAAATCCAAATGGTGCCTAGAACAATGTTTATTAATCAGGCCCATGGCTCAGGCAATTAGGACTTGCCAAATCATTCTAGACTTGAGTTGGCTCCCTTTCTCCATTTATTCTAATGTGTCTGAGAGACAGAGTTTCAGGAATGTGCAATCTTCTTTCTGGATAAAAATAACCATATGAACAGATTCTGAACAGAAAATGAAGTAAAAAGTATGAAAAAGTATTAATCATTGCAGAAGTCTTTACTGGAACTTTCTAAGTCTCAAGTAACTTGAAATGCTTTGACATAAGTTTAGTCCCAGTCAAGACTACTATTTTTGTAAAGGTGCAATTTTTTCATGTAAATTGTTATTATGACATTCACTCTCTCTCCCATTTCAGAGAAAAAATGGTGGCTTCCTTGGCGTATCAACAGAAACCCTTGAAGCTACAGAAGGTCTAAAGTCTACAATGATGGGGTGGCCCCTCCCTGGACCCCCAAGGCAGTCATGGGCTGTTGCATAGGCCCCTCCTGATCCCTTTGACCATGCAAAACCCCATCTAGACTGAAGAATTTCATTCACTCTCTCTCCCATTTCAGAAAAAATGGGCGGCTTCCTCGGCGCGGCAAGACAACAGCCAGTGTGCACCTCAGAGGTTCTTCCAGCTTGCCAGGTGAGCTTCAAACAGCCCAAGGCACCCTAGGAAACTGGTCAAAAATCAAATCAAAATTCTTTTTCTCTCTGTCTTTTTTTAAAGAGCTTGTGTAGACTTAAGACTTTCAGCAGGTTTAAGGGCAGCTATAGGAGCCCTTAAACCTGCTGAAAGTCTTAAGTCTACAATGATGGGGTGGCCCCTCCCTGGACCCCCCAGGCAGTCATGGGCTGTTGCATAGGCCCCTCCTGATCCCTTTGACCATGCAAAACCCCATCTAGACTGAACAATTTCATTCACTCTCTCTCCCATTTCAGAAAAAATGGGCGGCTTCCTCGGCGCGTCAAGACAACAGCCAGTGTGCACCTCAGAGGTTCTTCCAGCTTGCCAGGTGAGCTTCAAACAGCCCAAGGCACCCTAGGAAACTGGTCAAAAATCAAATCAAAATTCTTTTTCTCTCTGTCTTTTTTTAAAGAGCTTGTGTAGACTTAAGACATTCAGCAGGTTTAAGGGCAGCTATAGGAGCCCTTAAACCTGCTGAAAGTCTTAAGTCTACAATGATGGGGTGGCCCCTCCCTGGACCCCCCAGGCAGTCATGGGCTGTTGCATAGGCCCCTCCTGATCCCTTTGACCATGCAAAACCCCATCTTGGCTCAAAAATTTCATTCACTCTCTCTCCCATTTCAGAAAAAATGGGCGGCTTCCTCGGCGCGGCAAGACAACAGCCAGTGTGCACCTCAGAGGTTCTTCCAGCTTGCCAGGTGAGCTTCAAACAGCCCAAGGCACCCTAGGAAACTGGTCAAAAATCAAATCAAAATTCTTTTTCTCTCTGTCTTTTTTTAAAGAGCTTGTGTAGACTTAAGACTTTCAGCAGGTTTAAGGGCAGCTATAGGAGCCCTTAAACCTGCTGAAAGTCTTAAGTCTACAATGATGGGGTGGCCCCTCCCTGGACCCCCCAGGCAGTCATGGGCTGTTGCATAGGCCCCTCCTGATCCCTTTGACCATGCAAAACCCCATCTAGACTGAACAATTTCATTCACTCTCTCTCCCATTTCAGAAAAAATGGGCGGCTTCCTCGGCGCGGCAAGACAACAGCCAGTGTGCACCTCAGAGGTTCTTCCAGCTTGCCAGGTGAGCTTCAAACAGCCCAAGGCACCCTAGGAAACTGGTCAAAAATCAAATCAAAATTCTTTTTCTCTCTGTCTTTTTTTAAAGAGCTTGTGTAGACTTAAGACTTTCAGCAGGTTTAAGGGCAGCTATAGGAGCCCTTAAACCTGCTGAAAGTCTTAAGTCTACAATGATGGGGTGGCCCCTCCCTGGACCCCCCAGGCAGTCATGGGCTGTTGCATAGGCCCCTCCTGATCCCTTTGACCATGCAAAACCCCATCTAAGACTGAAGAATTTCATTCACTCTCTCTCCCATTTCAGAAAAAATGGGCGGCTTCCTCGGCGCGTCAAGACAACAGCCAGTGTGCACCTCAGAGGTTCTTCCAGCTTGCCAGGTGAGCTTCAAACAGCCCAAGGCACCCTAGGAAACTGGTCAAAAATCAAATCAAAATTCTTTTTCTCTCTGTCTTTTTTTAAAGAGCTTGTGTAGACTTAAGACTTTCAGCAGGTTTAAGGGCAGCTATAGGAGCCCTTAAACCTGCTGAAAGTCTTAAGTCTACAATGATGGGGTGGCCCCTCCCTGGACCCCCCAGGCAGTCATGGGCTGTTGCATAGGCCCCTCCTGATCCCTTTGACCATGCAAAACCCCATCTAAGACTGAAGAATTTCATTCACTCTCTCTCCCATTTCAGAAAAAATGGGCGGCTTCCTCGGCGCGTCAAGACAACAGCCAGTGTGCACCTCAGAGGTTCTTCCAGCTTGCCAGGTGAGCTTCAAACAGCCCAAGGCACCCTAGGAAACTGGTCAAAAATCAAATCAAAATTCTTTTTCTCTCTGTCTTTTTTTAAAGAGCTTGTGTAGACTTAAGACTTTCAGCAGGTTTAAGGGCAGCTATAGGAGCCCTTAAACCTGCTGAAAGTCTTAAGTCTACAATGATGGGGTGGCCCCTCCCTGGACCCCCCAGGCAGTCATGGGCTGTTGCATAGGCCCCTCCTGATCCCTTTGACCATGCAAAACCCCATCTTGGCTCAAAAATTTCATTCACTCTCTCTCCCATTTCAGAAAAAATGGGCGGCTCCCTCGGTGCGTCAAGACAACAGCCAGTGTGCACCTCAGAGGTTCTTCCAGCTTGCCAGGTGAGCTTCAAACAGCCCAAGGCACCCTAGGAAACTGGTCAAAAATCAAATCAAAATTCTTTTTCTCTCTGTCTTTTTTTAAAGAGCTTGTGTAGACTTAAGACTTTCAGCAGGTTTAAGGGCAGCTATAGGAGCCCTTAAACCTGCTGAAAGTCTTAAGTCTACAATGATGGGGTGGCCCCTCCCTGGACCCCCCAGGCAGTCATGGGCTGTTGCATAGGCCCCTCCTGATCCCTTTGACCATGCAAAACCCCATCTTGGCTCAAAAATTTCATTCACTCTCTCTCCCATTTCAGAAAAAATGGGCGGCTCCCTCGGCGCGTCAAGACAACAGCCAGTGTGCACCTCAGAGGTTCTTCCAGCTTGCCAGGTGAGCTTCAAACAGCCCAAGGCACCCTAGGAAACTGGTCAAAAATCAAATCAAAATTCTTTTTCTCTCTGTCTTTTTTTAAAGAGCTTGTGTAGACTTAAGACTTTCAGCAGGTTTAAGGGCAGCTACAGGAGCCCTTAAACCTGCTGAAAGTCTTAAGTCTACAATGATGGGGTGGCCCCTCCCTGGACCCCCCAGGCAGTCATGGGCTGTTGCATAGGCCCCTCCTGATCCCTTTGACCATGCAAAACCCCATCTAGACTGAACAATTTCATTCACTCTCTCTCCCATTTCAGAAAAAATGGGCGGCTTCCTCGGCGCGTCAAGACAACAGCCAGTGTGCACCTCAGAGGTTCTTCCAGCTTGCCAGGTGAGCTTCAAACAGCCCAAGGCACCCTAGGAAACTGGTAAAAAATCAAATCAAAATTCTTTTTCTCTCTGTCTTTTTTTAAAGAGCTTGTGTAGACTTAAGACTTTCAGCAGGTTTAAGGGCAGCTACAGGAGCCCTTAAACCTGCTGAAAGTCTTAAGTCTACAATGATGGGGTGGCCCCTCCCTGGACCCCCCAGGCAGTCATGGGCTGTTGCATAGGCCCCTCCTGATCCCTTTGACCATGCAAAACCCCATCTAGACTGAACAATTTCATTCACTCTCTCTCCCATTTCAGAAAAAATGGGCGGCTTCCTCGGCGCGTCAAGACAACAGCCAGTGTGCACCTCAGAGGTTCTTCCAGCTTGCCAGGTGAGCTTCAAACAGCCCAAGGCACCCTAGGAAACTGGTAAAAAATCAAATCAAAATTCTTTTTCTCTCTGTCTTTTTTTAAAGAGCTTGTGTAGACTTAAGACTTTCAGCAGGTTTAAGGGCAGCTATAGGAGCCCTTAAACCTGCTGAAAGTCTTAAGTCTACAATGATGGGGTGGCCCCTCCCTGGACCCCCCAGGCAGTCATGGGCTGTTGCATAGGCCCCTCCTGATCCCTTTGACCATGCAAAACCCCATCTTGGCTCAAAAATTTCATTCACTCTCTCTCCCATTTCAGAAAAAATGGGCGGCTCCCTCGGTGCGTCAAGACAACAGCCAGTGTGCACCTCAGAGGTTCTTCCAGCTTGCCAGGTGAGCTTCAAACAGCCCAAGGCACCCTAGGAAACTGGTCAAAAATCAAATCAAAATTCTTTTTCTCTCTGTCTTTTTTTAAAGAGCTTGTGTAGACTTAAGACTTTCAGCAGGTTTAAGGGCAGCTATAGGAGCCCTTAAACCTGCTGAAAGTCTTAAGTCTACAATGATGGGGTGGCCCCTCCCTGGACCCCCCAGGCAGTCATGGGCTGTTGCATAGGCCCCTCCTGATCCCTTTGACCATGCAAAACCCCATCTTGGCTCAAAAATTTCATTCACTCTCTCTCCCATTTCAGAAAAAATGGGCGGCTCCCTCGGCGCGTCAAGACAACAGCCAGTGTGCACCTCAGAGGTTCTTCCAGCTTGCCAGGTGAGCTTCAAACAGCCCAAGGCACCCTAGGAAACTGGTCAAAAATCAAATCAAAATTCTTTTTCTCTCTGTCTTTTTTTAAAGAGCTTGTGTAGACTTAAGACTTTCAGCAGGTTTAAGGGCAGCTACAGGAGCCCTTAAACCTGCTGAAAGTCTTAAGTCTACAATGATGGGGTGGCCCCTCCCTGGACCCCCCAGGCAGTCATGGGCTGTTGCATAGGCCCCTCCTGATCCCTTTGACCATGCAAAACCCCATCTAGACTGAACAATTTCATTCACTCTCTCTCCCATTTCAGAAAAAATGGGCGGCTTCCTCGGCGCGTCAAGACAACAGCCAGTGTGCACCTCAGAGGTTCTTCCAGCTTGCCAGGTGAGCTTCAAACAGCCCAAGGCACCCTAGGAAACTGGTCAAAAATCAAATCAAAATTCTTTTTCTCTCTGTCTTTTTTTAAAGAGCTTGTGTAGACTTAAGACTTTCAGCAGGTTTAAGGGCAGCTACAGGAGCCCTTAAACCTGCTGAAAGTCTTAAGTCTACAATGATGGGGTGGCCCCTCCCTGGACCCCCCAGGCAGTCATGGGCTGTTGCATAGGCCCCTTCTGATCCCTTTGACCATGCAAAACCCCATCTAGACTGAACAATTTCATTCACTCTCTCTCCCATTTCAGAAAAAATGGGCGGCTTCCTCGGCGCGTCAAGACAACAGCCAGTGTGCACCTCAGAGGTTCTTCCAGCTTGCCAGGTGAGCTTCAAACAGCCCAAGGCACCCTAGGAAACTGGTCAAAAATCAAATCAAAATTCTTTTTCTCTCTGTCTTTTTTTAAAGAGCTTGTGTAGACTTAAGACTTTCAGCAGGTTTAAGGGCAGCTACAGGAGCCCTTAAACCTGCTGAAAGTCTTAAGTCTACAATGATGGGGTGGCCCCTCCCTGGACCCCCCAGGCAGTCATGGGCTGTTGCATAGGCCCCTTCTGATCCCTTTGACCATGCAAAACCCCATCTAGACTGAACAATTTCATTCACTCTCTCTCCCATTTCAGAAAAAATGGGCGGCTTCCTCGGCGCGTCAAGACAACAGCCAGTGTGCACCTCAGAGGTTCTTCCAGCTTGCCAGGTGAGCTTCAAACAGCCCAAGGCACCCTAGGAAACTGGTCAAAAATCAAATCAAAATTCTTTTTCTCTCTGTCTTTTTTTAAAGAGCTTGTGTAGACTTAAGACTTTCAGCAGGTTTAAGGGCAGCTATAGGAGCCCTTAAACCTGCTGAAAGTCTTAAGTCTACAATGATGGGGTGGCCCCTCCCTGGACCCCCCAGGCAGTCATGGGCTGTTGCATAGGCCCCTCCTGATCCCTTTGACCATGCAAAACCCCATCTAGACTGAAGAATTTCATTCACTCTCTCTCCCATTTCAGAAAAAATGGGCAGCATCAAGCTGGACAGTCATTGTACATGTCTATGTTTAGTTCTCGATGTGATGTAATTAAATCGAAGGAAATTAATATTAAAACTAAAAGTTTTAATGTTAGTTATTTCTGTGTTTGATTATGGATTTACTGCAGACTCAATGGATATTAAACGCAATTGTCCTTGTGCTTTATAATGGTTCAGGTTAAACTATACTTTATTAAACTATATATGAGGATAGAGCAACCTTTATATCTGAAAGACATGCTCCATTTGCTTTATCTGCGTGGTTGAACGTTGGCTCTATTAATATCAAAGTTGGCAGTGTAGCAGAGGATGACATCAACCACATATTAGAATGGATCCCCTACTCTTTTACAATCCATCCACTGGTTTAGATAGAGGGGGGTTCAATTCTCTTGTGTATGATGTTTCTTTGTCCCAATTTCTCCGACAGATTGATTTTTTTATTAATTGTGCATGTACATCTTTTATGCATGTAGTCTGGTGAATTTTTTTGCAGAGTATTACACCCAGAGTGAGCCACCTTATCGCAAGCACAGAGTCAGCGATCTAACCCTCTGAGTCTTCCACAAAATGAAAGTCCAACAACTGGTAGTCTGATTTCGTACTTCATGTACACCCCCCACCCTATCATAACCTGTAATTTGTCAGTGGAGGTATTATTAGATCTTACCCTGATTGTAGGAAGAAATGTTACAGGAAAGAAAGTTACAGAAATAAAGTTACATGACCAGCATAGACTGCTTGATACCCAACCTGGAATACCTGTTTCCTGTGCTATGATGTTCTGTCAGTATTGGGTGAAAACACATTGTGTAGTAGTATGCTAAGTGTCTGCACCAAGAATACCTTCCTAGTAGAGAACTTAATTGTGAGGCAGTTAACATTAAGTATAACATTACATGCTAATTACTCACTCAGAACTAGAAATTATGAAATAACTTTTTCATGTTAATTATTGTGGAAAGTATCTTTTTATCTTTACATGAATATATTATGCCTTATTTCGTGTGGTTTCTCTAAATTCTTATATTCAAAACTACAGGGTAAATGTAGAAATAGAAATAAACTTTAAATTTGAAAAATAAATAAATGCCATTATAAATGCATTTGTGAATATGACACATGAAAAAGTTACTTCCTTTTCACTATTTACCAATTTTGTCAAATCCTGACAGACTTGGTTCAAATATATTTAGATTTAAAAATGTGATTAAAAACACGACTTTATATCTTGCATGCCATTGCAGAATATTGTAGAATATCATAAGGACTGGTAATTTATATATTTATTGGGGGGTGATCATGAAGAAATTACACAGCAAATAAAGGATGGGGTTGGGGAGGGGCGTTTTAATGACAACATGTAGGGGGTCACCAAAATTTATCACAAGTATATTTGGGGGAGTGGGTACGTACAACATAAATGACATGGTTCTGTATTATTTTGAATAAAAAGGTTAAATATTTCATTTGTTATATGTTATAAATGTCCATGAAAATGCAATCTGTATATATTGGGGACATAATAAATGCACATAAAATGTGTGTGTGTGTTGTTGGGGGGGGGGGGGGGGGGGAGGGTCTCATCTAAATATGGTCCTAACCAGGTTGATAATTAAGGTCCTCTACCTCCTTCTAACACAGATACCTGTATATTTCCACCCCTTTATGTTTGCATGGTGCTCTCACATGGGGGCAATGTGTTCTTTCGTTCAATACACAACATGCTTTTGATCTAATTAATACAGAGAGCTGGCATGTAGGTGTATGTAGGATGCAATATTATGCAATCCTCAGGACCATGGTTTATGGTCACTGATCTGGTACTGTTCATTCCTCGTTTCTGTCAATCATGATGAATTAGCCAATGAAAACACTTGTTTCATTGAAAAGGCCAATGACCATCGCTTCCTGAAGTTAGTAGCTAAGAATATAAGATTGTTGTATGTGGTTGTTTATGGAATGTGAATGACTTTTCAACTGTGCCAGGTACTAGTCTGTATCAACAATCCATGTGTGTAACATTGAATCATATCTCCTTGTTATATTTCTCTGTTGGATTGGCGCTACAATTATCTGTCCTGATGACAGTTAAACATTGCAGGTTAGTAATATCATTGCTTTAGGCACATACGTTTCAGCATATCTTTAATGATTGACATATCTCAGGTAATTAGCAGTGATAATTGCCATGTATGATACTTCCTCATATCAAATAATTCTTGTTTTGGTAATAATACATATTTTGAAAGTCTTAAAGAGAAGACCTCCAAACCTGAGTATTTGCAGCACCATGTTCATGGGATAGAAGTAAAATGCGGTTTCACAATTTGGACCTGTATTCTGCATTTGTTAAAAAAATATGAAAGTATCATATTTTCCAATGTTTCAAATTGTTTCTATTTGAAGGATTTGTAGAACAATTTAGGGGGTCACATTATGTAGAGAAATAATTGTCTTTTATTGTAAAAAATTAGTAATGAAAATGAAACTGTTCAAATACTAGTCCAAATTTCTTTTCGATATGATCTGTGGATTAAGGGGTTCTTTACTTTTTATTGTTGTATCCAGCAAGTGATATTATTTGATTGATAACGGTGTTAGAACCTACACTGAAACGTCGCTCTTAATTGTAAGAAAGAAGTTGTTCATCCAAAAATTCTTAACCTTGCTCACTATACAGTTTATATATTTTATGCATGTCATTATGTCATAAGAGTCAGTATTACACTAACAGTCATTATGTAGTCACACATAGTTATATAATAATGGATAGCAGGGGTAAAGTAAACAACTGCATCATTTCTAGTTTGATATAACTTATCTTGGTACATCAAGATTGTATTAAGTTTACTGAACAGAGTGTTTGCTATTTATAAATGAACAGTTTTTAAAAACAAATATTCATAAGACTGAAAATGCAATCTGTATATATTGGGGACATAATAAATGCACATAAAGTGTGTGGGGGGTGGTGGTGGGTGGGGGGTGGGGTGGGGTGGGGGGTGGGGGTGGGGGTGGGGGGGGGGGGTGGGGGGGGCTCATCTAAATATGGTCCTAACCTCAATTCCATTATAAATTACCCATACCTAAGGTTGATAATTAAGGTCCTCTACCTCCTTCTCACACAGATACCTGTATATTTCGATCCCTTTATGTTTGTATGGTGCAATGGGGGCAATGTGTTCTTTCATTCAATACACAACATGCTTTTGATCTCATTAATACAGAGAGCTGGCAGATTGTAAAAACCAATATTCATAAGACTTGTATACTTCATACTGATATTTCCACACTAAAGAGAGGTACTGCCAGAGACTATGGCAGGATGGGGACCCCAGCAACTGATAAATGGTGATCACATTACAAATGTTCTCCCTGGGTCTGGGCAAAAAACACAAAGCACACATATTCAACAATTGTCAACAATTTAGGAAAACTAGTTTCATGTAGTATCATTTGTTTGCAGATGAGATTCCTGAATATCTGTCAGAATGTCAGATGATTTGAGGAAACAGACAGAGTCCAGTACATCCCAACCAATGGCAAGAGTAAGTACCAACACTAGGAATTCATACAATGATATGTATATGTAACTTTTTTTAACTCTTTGTTTAGATCAAAGTTAATTTGATTAGGTACTTATGTTTACAAGTTCTACTTACATTAGATATCTAATGTTTTGGTCATTATTGTAAGATAGGATTTGTAGGTCCAGAATAAAATATATTCCTTTCCATTTTGTAAGGCCTTGTAATGATTACTGTCAGTACATCATTTACTTCAGTTCCCACCGGTTTGTTTGTTCAATATTATTAGAACTGACATGCAATGTAACTAAAACAAGTAATGCAAAGTGCATGGTGGAACCAGGCCTTTATTTCTTAGTCTGAAGAAAAGTGATAACTTAATTGTTTCATGTAACTACTTCGTACACAGCAATATTTAAAATTCGGCAATAGCTGAACTATTGTGTCATGATGACATCTTGATATGTTTGTTATAATTAGTTTGTTCAATAATCATTAGAACAGAACAGGTACTCATACATCTCATGTTCATCTATTTTTCTGAAGTAATATTGCTTAGCCTTTGTATGATGTGGTGATAACTTCATGGTGTGACAATCTGTCCATTATACCATACTGTGAGTATGTATACCCAAATAAAGACACAAACTAAAGAGGAATCTTAGAAGATAATCATTAGCTCACCCTGGGGTTAGGCTGGGTGTCTGCTACTGATCTATATAACACATTCTGCATGTAATTAGCTACAAACCACATGGACATTTCCCCACACAGACAGTTCCCAACACTGACATTTCCCTACTCAGACATTTCCCTACATGACAATCTGTTCTTATATATTGAGGGTCCTTCTACTTCTACAACATATGCTAAATAACTTGTTAATTTTTATGATTTTCCCATTACCATGAGCCTATGATGTGTACTTTTTATAGTGAGCATGACATTCCATTACAGTTCTGTATACCGTAATCTAGTGTTTTAAGTATGAATACTTGACACTAAAATAGGGGCCATTTCTGCAAGTAGTAAACATTTTGAAAAGTTCTTTTCCAAGATGTGATTATGGGAAGGTTTTCCTTTCTTTCTTTACAATCATTAGGATAACCTGGTATTCTGAAAAACTGAAATAATGCATAGAATTAAGGGTTACGTGTTTACATTGCCTGATTGTCTTTATTTACCATATATATTACAATATGAACACATTTAAGTGAATCTTGTGATTTGAAAGGCTAATATGGCAGTCATTATGAAAACAGTTACTCTATATGCAGTTTATTTTAAGACTAGCACCATGTACCACATTCACAATCAATAAGAAAGAAATAGTTCTGAGTGTCTGTTTATTTGAATTTTCCTTGAATCCTAGAAATATGATTGTGGAAAATAGATTGTTAGTCATCATTCTTTTGTCAGCATCAGCAACCAAATATGAGGACATGTAGAAGAACGTTATCACAAAATTTCAATGAACACTCGAGTACTTATTGGGAATTACAGTATGTGTTTTGAACAAATCATGTACTGTTTCTCTTCTCTGGCTCAGCCTAACATGTGACATGTACATTGCCCAATGAGGGTGAGTTTCTGTCTCTTTGGTAATGTGTTTTTGTAGGATGACTAATGCACATAGTCAATAAATTTAGTAATATGAAAGAAAAGCCTGGTAAATATGATTATGGACATCATGTATGACATACAGTTGAACATGATGTAATAGGTTTGCTTTTAATGCATTTCAGGTAAAATGTTCAAGAAAAAGAAGTATTGGTGTGATTTCAAAGGAGAATTATGACTGCCTTAGATTAAAACTTGAAGGAGGTGACATTCCCAAGGATAGCAAGACTGTCAAGTTTTACCATGTCTGCCAGAAAATACAGAAGTTCAATTTATCTTTGACAGAAATTCACAACCCTGTCCAAGGAGAATATAGATTGGAGATTATAGATGGGGACAGGAAAATAGTGATATCAAAGTCAGAACTTGATAATGTCATCTGCAAATTTTACACTGAGTTGCGGGGTTCTGGAGCAAAGAAAATAAGAACATTGATAAACCAGTATTATGCTGGCATTTCTCAGGAAGCCATACAAGACTTTATAGACAGGCAAGATGACAGGCAACTGTTACATCCTAAATTTGTTAATGCTGCCAAACTAAAACCGGTGATTTCAAGAACACCAATGGGGCGACATCAGGTTGACCTTGTGGAACTAACTGGAATGCCTGCAGAAAATGATGGTGAAACATTCATTTACATCTTGTCTGTTATTGATGTTTTCACAAGATTCTTGTGGCTTCGGCCTCTTTCCAACAAAAGAGCCTGTTCAGTGGCATTGGAACTCAACAAAATCTACTTTGAGTATGGATGGGGAAATCCAAGAATCTTACAGTGCGATCAAGGCTCCGAGTTTAAGGGAGCAGTCAACCAACTCTGCATAGAAATGGGAACGAAGATTGTCCGAAGTCGGGCTCACCATCCACAATCTCAGGGAAAGGTGGGTGACAAATTTCAATCAAAACATGCACACTATAAACGTTGAGGTAATAGATGTAGATACTTAATAGTAAGAACATTAATGTTGATGTTATTTGGAACATGTCATCTTTAGGGCAGAGCCACACTTGCATGTGTGTGACAGATGACACCGGTGGGGCAGGATACACTAACCTTCGTGAACACCTGCTACTATCACTATTTTATGTTGATTCATAACACATGCTTATGATATTGATGGAATCATTAAGTGGACCCAGCTTTTAGAAGAGGCTTCTTATGATTATGGAAACTGTTTTTGTTATATATTTATGGTATAACACTTGTGCACACTTTTTGTGCCTGCCTAATCTGTTTACTATTTAGATGTTAATTTATTTCAGAGTGAACGATCACACCGGGATTGGAAAAGCCATCTCGAATTTGATCACAGCAAACATGGTGATGGAGAAAACTTCAACTGGGTGGAAAAGTTGCCAGCATATGCTAGAATACACAATGAAAGCATTCATTCTGCACTTGGTAAAGTTTGCATATATAGCTTTAATTTAATGTGGGCATATGTCACAAAGTGTGAAGCACATAATGTAAGCATATACTTTTCAGACTGTAAGCATGGTAAATGTGGATGTGTGACATTGAATTTATTTTACGCACTGACCAACAAATAACCATTATGACACAGTTAAATGATGATGGCTCATAACAGAAGGTACAACAGTTTCATAGTTGACCAGGTATTGACCAAAATATAGTTGCATGCACCCTTCAGGCTACTGCAAATTTATAGAACTCTGGAAATATCAATATTGCCACAGTGCAGTTGTGACATTTATTGTTGAAGAAGACATGAGAAACACAGGCTTGTATTTAAACATAATTCCTATGTTAACAGGTTGTTCACCATACAAGGCCATGCTGGGCTGCCCTCCAGTACACTTCAAGAATTTGTTGAGAGCTGGAAATACAGTTGATGCGTACTCTTGCTCTGAAGAAGATGAGCAGTGCGAACTATCTGCAGAGAGTGATGAGGTATGGAGGATTTATGTCATTACGCATAACAAGAGACAAACTCATCTCTATACCCCGCCCATTGTCTAGTTTTAAATACAATGATATGTGCAATCAAATGTGACATTGTAAATTATCAGTTTGTCTCACCTCCTTGTAGAAGAGGTTGAATACAAGAGCTAATATAACATCTCCATAAACTTTGTACATCTGCCTTAGTAAAACTTTAATGATAAACAAAGGTTATAATCATCTTCAAGTTTGTGTAAGCTAAGAATATTTAGATATCATGCATGGTATTGTAGAGCATTGTTTTCAGGCAGGTATTGTTGCAGCCCTTTATAGGTACATGTAGTTACCAGAGTAAGGTACACGGTACAGATAAGGTACAAAAGTTGTAAGCATGCTGACACCTCAAAACCTGGTGAATTTCTAATACATCTACAATTAATGCTTTTATGGATTTTGTTGCAGTGTCTACTGGTGTGTCATTTAATTAGAAAAGGAAAATAAATCATATTTTGAAGTTTTTTAAAGAAAAAAGACTCTATAATAGCCATAGACTGATATTGTACAAAGTTTCATGAAGATATCTTGAACAGTTTTCGGGTTCTGCTCTGGTAAACCCCACTGCTTCCATTCAGTTCAGAGACTAAGTCAAAATTTCAAAACTTTGTACAAAATAAAAAGACAAATTTGTAGGTGCAGGAGATAATAACTGTCATCGGGTCCTGTAAACCTGTGCAATAATGACAGGAGATGTGACAAGTAGAGACATGTACATAGAACTATTTCAATTGCAAGATATTAGAAGTAATGATATGTTTAGAATATGAGGTAAAACTACATGTGAAGTGGAAGTGATATTATTTGACGTTTATGTTAGATATGTGGATATAAAAACATGGTAAATGTAATACTTTATTATTCTTTAGGATACTGGAGACGAATATGGCATTAATGAGAGAATAGAAGCAATCACAAACCTCAGGAAAAATGTGCTGCAGGCGTCACTGACCAAATCATCAGAAATGATTAAAAAACACCACGAAAACAAGGACACATCAGTGTACAAGATAGGGGATGAAGTTCTGGTGAGGGTTCGTGGAAAAGATACCAGAGTCAAACGAGGTGGGCCCAAAAAAGGGATGAAAAAATGCAAGGAAGGAACTATTGTCGAAATAGATTCGCAGAACTCCCAATTCAAGGTTGCCTATCCGAACAAGCATGTGCAGTGGGAGCAGGTGTGTGACATTACTTCTCGGACAAGAAAAGAAGAGAAGAGGAGAAGAATGAGGACATATGAAGGTACATATTTCCAGTAGTAGTTTATGAATATTATGTAATTAGCAAGTATGTTTAATAATGTATTTTAAATAAAATAGTTCTTACAGAATAGATGACATCATCTATCTTGGTGGACTGTAAAGACATGATGTTTGTAATGTATTTGCTGTTTTTATCATTTCCTCCACCCAAAGTAAGTGCAGTTGGAGATACAGAAACGAGATCAGTGTGTCCATCTGTCACATTTTGTATCAAGAGCATTCAATATTTCCTCATAGACCCTCACAATTGGTGCCTTTTCCCATGCTGGAATGTTTATAATATTTCATTTGCATTTTCATGGCAACAAGTTGGTTCAAATGAGGGTGGGGTTTGTTTCCAGAGCACAATTCATAAACCATTGCGTATTTCTTCATGAAACTTTATATACACATCAGGCAGGTTCTGTTATTCTGCTATTCAGTTTCTTTGGTAGACTTTTATATTTTGCATTTCTAAGAAAATACCAAGTTGGACAGCTAATTAGAACAGTTATCAAAGATGATACAACTCATGTTGCTACTGCAGGTTGAAAAAGGTCTCCAGCAATACATGCTTGAGGTGACTAATTTGACCAGGTGATCGGGTAACTTGGTTTATTCTATGACATGGTACCCAGACAGTGTGGATGTTGCTAATACTGCAGTGTTAATTAAAAGAGAAGGAACAACATCATATTTAAAATCAGGAACATACATTAATTAATGTTTTTTATGGTTCAGAATTTTGAAAGTATTATATGGATCATAGCAAATGTAATTACATGCCATTACTAATTCACGACTTTGCAAGGTATTGAAATAATTTGGTGTAGTCATTAATTGTTATGTCATTTGTACTAAAATCTTAGGATTAATGTAGTATATGATACTTCCTGTGATATTATACATTACTTACAAGGGACATTCATTGGTTTGTCTTCTTGGAACGAAAGCTAACATTGACACAGGAGGTTAGGTGGTATACAAAACACAACTGATCAAGGGTCTGGAATCAAACTGCAGTCAATGGTTGAAGCATTTCATCATTTTCAGTTCAGTTCAGTTCCTTAACCAGTTAAATTGGTCGCTCTGTGATATGTTGGTATGTGCAGAAGAAGGCATAAATGTGATAATTTTCATATATTTTTCTAACAGATGCTCGGCCAGATGCAAGAGAAGAGGGTAGAAAGCCACTCAAAAGGGGAAAAACACAGGATGAAAAAGGTATTACAATTTGAGACACCTCATAGGAATCTTCTGGAATGGTTAGTCTCCAAAACATTAGGCATATGCATGAATACTTGCATGCATGCATGCACAATAAGAAGGGTAATCAATACTTGTACAAACTTTCCACCTTTCAGAGTACATTTACACATATTGAACACTTCAACGGAATAAATGTTTTAAAAAAAAAATGAATGTAAAGCATTACTTTATCCTGAAGGTATATGCTTGCACTTGGTGATGTATGTTTGTACTTTTAAGGAAAGGGAGAACAACAGGCTCAAACCAAGAGGAGAGACAATGCAGAAACAAAAGGTAATATCTGAATACAGATGGGTAGATCAACAAGACTGATCAATCCTAGATGCATTATTATATCTGTTGGAAGGAGTACACAAATTCTCCATATGATGTTGTGTCAGTTACTCATATGTCTTCCTGTATATCATGCACATCTGAAATGGTTCATTGTCTCAGCTGAAAAATACTACATCAGTACATGTATTGCAGAACATTACAGTTGTTTCCATAAAAATAATATACTAAGAGATATATTACAGGTCAATTTGTGTTACTTATATAATGTGTCTATGCAGGACGCAAGACACCAACTATGAAAGAACTGGAGATGGAGGCCTCATTCTATGACCTTGACATTGTGGACAATGAAGGGGCTGGTAACTGCATGTTTATTGCATTGGCTCAACAGCTTCAAATACATGACATTGACATAATCAGCCATAAACATCTGCGAGAAAAGGTTGTGCAATATGTGCAGGTAAGTAAACAATAATGCATACTTTCAATTTTCTTAGGGTAGGAATTTGATATAGTGAATAAAATGTGAAAGCCTAATTGGGCTGAAGCCATGTCCTATTTGTTTGGAATCATGTTATTCTTAGAAATCAGTGGACCAGCTGAAAATTTGGCATGCAAGTTTGTTCAGATTATTACACCTCAATGGATTTAAAAAGTTTATATTTGTTATCATTATGAACATTGATATGCAGTAAGAATGTTTTTTACAATAACGGCAGTACATTTGATTTGGTGAATTTCAATTTTTATCCAGTAATGAATTCCACATATCTTTTTTTGTGTTACTGAAATTTTGGCTTACAGGACGAAACCTCAAAGCTTATGAAGCAAAGGTTTGCCTGAATAGTATTAGTTATTATTGTCTCTGAAAAGTACTCACATATTTTGGATCTTATGTTAAATATGTCAATGACAATTTGCTCTCAACCTTTCCATCAAATATATTTTCATTAATTCCTCTTACGTTATGTGAGCTAGAGAGTCATGGGGCTCTATTGGTGATGCCCTTGACATTGATTAAACTTCTTTATTTAAAACAAGATAAACGAATGGTTGTCCCAATGAAGGAAACATCCCTCAGGTCAGCCTGTTAAGTAGGGTATATTACTTTCAAATGTTTTGGATATATTATGAGACACCTCTTAATATTGAGAATGTAAGTTTCAAAATTGCATGACAGTTGTCAGATAAGGTGTGTAAAATAAGCTGAATATTCACTTTTATCTGCCACATATGTACATGTACAGTTCTAATAGGTTTCATACTTCCGCAGCTCATTTATATTACATTATAATATTTGTTTTACTTTTGACCTCATAAAGTGTTATCAGGACCTTAAAAGGCATTTAAAAAATGTGATGGCTGAAATTTTGTACAGAAAGGCTGTATACACATTTCTAAATGAGCAAGTCTAAAATTATTATGCAAAGTGGCTCTTTTAGGTTACAGTATAAACCACTGACTTTATATTCAGTTGGGCTGTATGAATAATTTCTGATACTTTATGTTTACCCCAATAAATAGGTTCAAGTAAATTTTGAAAGGCATATAGATTGGGATGAGGTGAAATGGGACTAAACTTTGCATTTAAGGTAAATGCACTTATACAGCAAGCCAGTGAAAACTGTTTTTTCATTAGCTCATCTTGAATTTTCACTTTTTCCAATTTTGGGCAAACATAAAAACACTTGACCAAATTCATGGAACCTGATGAATTGCACAATTTCAATTCATTATCTATGCATGTTGCATTTAACATAAAGATGCAAGTACCAGTACTTCCCCATGGGGGTCATGCAAAATGGTATCTTCTGACAATGTGAGGTTTGTCACTTGTAGAGATTTTGTACCATTTTAGCTTTGAACTTAGATGACTATACAACACAACATTGAGTCATGTTTTTTTGTTTGTTTTTTTTTTTTCATTTTATGTGTATTATTAGTATAAGAAGAAAGAAGAACAGTAACATTTCTCAGTCTCACACTAACTGAACATGTTTTAGGGCAAGCGGCGTCTGTTCAAGGACTTCGTGGATAAAAACCATTATCCAACATTCAGAGACTATATCATCAAGATGAAGATGTTGGGGGAACGGGGAGACAACATCATTCTGCAGGCAACAGCTGACCTCTATAAGGTGACCATCAGGATCATTACAACAATTGCAAATGAGCCTACATTCATTCGTCCAGCTGAATACCGAGGAGACATGCCAGTACTAAGCATAGGCCACTTGTGGGAGCTGCATTATGTGACACTCATACCAATGTCCACAGAAGGAGGTTTGTCCTTTATTGATGGTACAGTTAAAATAATTATGGCAGGTCACCATGTCAAAGCATTCAGAACTTGTGTAGGTTTTTGCAATATATACCTATAACATTACATATTACTCAAAACAGTTGACTCTTCACGCTGAAACAAAGCCCAATAATGCCTAGCATTGTGCAAGTGCCAGCATGTTCATGTTCTTTAAGTTAAGAACTAAATTACACTTGGATCGTCACATTGAGACCGTGGCATGTACCTATTATCAGATATAAATTTATGACATCTCTGACCACAGAGATATCAGTATATTACTATATTGGTACTGAACATTTCATATATTCACAGACTCATTGGAAATTAAGGATAGAGAGCTAATATAAGTATACTTCTGACATTAACCATTTCATACTTATCATACACAGAAAAAACATTGTTGTGTTCATTCACATGCTTGTTACTTGTACAAGGATTACGCATACTGGTTCCACATCTCACATACAATCATGTTTCATTTTAAGAGAAAGAGACGGAAGCAGCTAATGACACCAAAATGGACACAGAAGATGAATCAGATTCAGATTCAAAGTATCCAATCAACACTGCTGTATGGGAACACAAGGCATGTCCAAACCCAATGCAACACCTGCAACAAGACATTTCCTTATTATTGTGTCAGATGCTTAATGATAAATCCATTAATGTTTTCAGTATATTAACCAAAGATGATTTCAGATGTACTTTTGTTTTAATAAAAAAAAATCTAAAAATTATATCTGAGTAAACAGTACTCTTGTATTACCTTCATAAATGTTTTTGCCATGGTGCCTTCATATTTCACAATACATTATTTGAAAGTTTAGCTTAACAATTGTAGGAGGCACATGTCAGTTGCTGCCATTAGATACCTGATAAGAAGGTATTATTCACTCTCAGTAAGATGTTTTCTTAAACTTGTGTTAATGATGTTTCTCTTTACTAAAATGTATACAGAAAGAAAATGTAGTGGCACACCTGCAGAGAATTGCTGCAAGAGATGCACCGTGAGTTTTGTTGGCAGATAACTTGGAATGACTTTCAATCCAGATATAGTAATAACTGGGTTTTTATTCCAGTTGCTTCTCATAGTGTTTGATTTACTCCTAACCTGTGTTTGTGGGTTTTACCAAAACGAAACAAGCTAAAACAATGAATTATTGAAGTACCAATAAAACACGAAGCACTAATTGAAGTCCTGAATGGATACTGTGTTAGAACTAGTCCCTAGCAACCTATGCTTGTCACACCAGGAGACTTAATGGATACTGTGTTAGAACTAGTCCCTAGCAACCTATGCTTGTCACACCAGGAGACTTAATGGATACTGTGTTAGAACTAGTCCCTAGCAACCTATGCTTGTCACACCAGAGACTCAATGGATCAGGTGGTAAATCTCTGTGACCCTGGATGAATTTATGACATCATACATTATGACTGTGATAACTTTGCTCATAATATCAAAACACTATTTGGTCTTGTTGAGACACAATATAGTATTGATATTGCTGAGTGGGGCACTGAACAACAAACACTCATTTTAGATATGTTTTTCAGTGAGGAACAACTTCAAAGGCATGATGAGTTTGTCAGCGGCTTCCCAACACCAGACCGAAGAGTCAATTTTGCAGAGGGATATCTGTCTCAATATGTATGTACCTTCTCAAATGTGACAGTTGCCTCATATATTATTTTTCACAAACATCCTTCCAATCATTGCTCATGAAAACGTTACATGAAAATGTGTGAGCTTCAATGCAAGACCATGCTTAAAGGATTGTGTACATGTTAACTTACAGCCCTGTCATTTGGGACTCCTTATAGGATCTGGTGGAATAGGAGAGCTAATGTTGTCTTCGGGGATATTCTCATGTATATATATTCTGGCAGCTTATTGATTCCTACAATCGATACCACCTCAATTTCAAAGGAATATCAGTCAAGCTGTCCATTCTTTTGATATATAAAATGGGTTCAATCTGTCATTGTATTCTGTTGAGAACAGTGCACAGATTATTGAACAAATACCCACCTGAAGGTTTTTGGTTACACCCACTGAGAAAGCATTACTACTTCCACCACCAAATGAGACTTGGTAAACTACAATAACATGAAATTTCATGTAGGTAAGAAGATACTATGACAATGCATTGAGATAACCTGTCAGATAGTTTTACAGTGAATAATTCATTATAGGTACTTTAATACATTCAGGTTTGGAAACTGTGGCATAATAAGAATTGTTTTCCAATGAATAACACTGTAGACATAGAAGGAAGTAATCAACCAGTGTGAGAGCATGGAAGTCATACTGCATACTGCATTAAGTATATGTTTTGTCTGACTTCTAGTAACGTCTGTACCATTTTTATTTAGATAATTTAGTTCATGCAATTACTAGGTTAATTGGAATTGGACCTTCTTGTTGGATCTGTTCCTGTAGTAGCCATGTGCTCAGGTCCTTGCCCATCTGTTTCTTTATGCATATGAATCAGAATTTCTGCTCGGATTGGCAAAATAAAAAACACAGGAATTCAGTCAAGAATTTTGACTTTAGATTCCTGTATATCAATGATCTGAAATTGTTCAATAATGTAAGTAGCCATTCCCGTCCACTGAACTGGAAATAAAAGAGACTAGTACATCTGTTTTATATTTTGGTCTATGCATAAAGATTCAGAGTGACAGTAAAGTATACACAAGACTAGAACAAATAGGATGACGTCAACTTTCTAGTACTCAACTATGCTTTTATGTCTGACAATTTTCAAACAGCTACAGCCTTTTAAGGTACAATTGAGCGTGCTCTTTCTACAAAGTTTTTCAAAGAGTGCCATACAACTCTTGCTTCAAACTTGTTTGATCAAGGCTACAATATTCAAGGCCTCAGCAAGCTTTCAAAACATTTCATGGTAGACATGTGGAAGCCATTTCCAACTTTAATGCATTAATGACCAAAATGATGTCCCATGCAATTCCTTTTTTTGACTTGTACCATATGTTCCCATATTTATTTAGGTGTCACGAGTCTTGCCTTTGCATGTGTTTGTGATTGGTGTCATAAGTGGGAAATGACACCCTCACCTTTCTTTGAACACCCTGTATTGACAGTTGTTCATAAAAACATGCTTGTGATATGGTGAAACTCGTAAAAAAGACTTCCCTTTAAGCAGAAATTTCACATGAAAATAGAAAGGGATTTGTTGATTATTGTTTTGTATGTTTATGAAAATGTTTTTTCCACTTTTATTCCCACACACAGTATTTTTATCTGAAAGTGCATGGTGGTAAGTCATGAGGAAATTGTGGTGCCCCTGTTGTCACAAGTACAACTTAAACACGTTCCAAATTAACTTGTGCTTTTAACTAAAACGAAATGTTATTAGTGTTGCTATATCTGCTTATATTTGCTTAACTACTTACTTCATTACATAACAAAATGTGTATTCCCTATATATTTTGCACACTTTTATTATTGTTTCAGATGCAGCAAAAAATGCTTCAGTACTTGATATCAGCTTTGACATTAACAAGACTGAAAGATACACGGTATTAAATATTAATATTTTATGACACTTTATGAAACAGGTTGTTTCAAATAATTCCTGATAACATACATTATATTTAAGTTTTGAGGTTATACCAGAGGAATGAGACAGATACCATGATTGGCTTAATGTTACATTTATTTGCATTTACTAAAAATGTATTGTAGGATTGGCTTTCGTTTTCATTCATGGAATGTCATGTACTTCCTGATGAAGTACTCTACACGTGACACATATTGCCATCAAATAAGCAACAATGCAGGCAGTTAACTGCCAAACACACTGACATATAGACACTTCCACTTGACATGTAATAAACCAAGTCATCGAACCTGACCATCAGATAAATTAGGTTAGCATATGTTGGTATGGACCTATGTTCTGTCCCATGGGGTACTTACCCAACAGTTGACTATGATGAAATGATGGATTTCTTTGTTGATACAGGAGGATATACTCAGGAAGTATGCGACTGTTCAAGTGCAAGGTTGAAAAGAAGCTGGAACTTTTAACGCAAAAGCACATGTTGTAAGAATACCTTTATGTTGAAAAAACACATGATATACGCCACCGTGGTCTAGTGGATAGAGCATCCACCTGGAGAGAAGAGGGTCGTGGGTTCGACCCTCAGCCACGTCATACCAAAAGACGATAAAAGGTTGTACTTGTTCCCACCCTGTCTGGTGCTCGACAATAAGGGTCTAAAACAAGTACTAGTTGGGTCGGAGTCAGCAAACTGTATTAAAGGTTACACAATTTGCGTTAGCAATCTTTTAACGTCTTTTGGTATGACGCAGCCGGAGATCAAACACTAATGTTCCTGCTCTCAGGGCAGACAATCTTCCTATAGTCCATGGAGGTGATCAGCTATTTTTCTTTTACTCACCAAAAACCTTATTAAGGTATTGATAAGGAACATGTATGTATGTATGTATGTATGTATGTATGTATGTATGTATGTATGTATGTATGTATGTATGTATGTATGTATGTATGTATGTATGTATGTATGTATGTATGTATGTATGTATGTATGTATGTATGTAAGAACAACAAAAGCAATAAGATAACAAAGGTGGTAACTTAACAAGGGAAGCCAACTGATAATTGGTGCTGATAGGTGATTACCAAAGAAAAAATGGAAGCCAACACTTAACAGTAAATTGGCACTGACAGGTAAAAGAATAGAATGTTGCTCATGGGGTACACAGTTCCAGTGACTGTCATGTTCAAATAACAAAAGTCAGTATGAGATGGTCAAATATTTTTGCCTGTCATTGTACCCAGTTAATGTCATGGACTGGTTATCTGTCATCTGAGTAAACATCTTCTCCTTTGGGGTGGTAGGGCAGCCTACTGGTTAAGCATTCACTCATCAAGCTGAAGACCCGGATTCGATTCCCCACATGGGTACAATGTGCGAAGCCCCTTTCTGATGTCTCTCTTCTCCTTAGAAACCACATAAATAATGACACTGAAACATCACATACTTGTTCCAATGATGTCACATGTGTTAACCAAATATTTCAGTAAGGCTGCAATTTATGGATATATTCATTGCGTTTTCTTTAAATAGTTCTATGACAATGAATGAATGACAATGCTTACAACAAATCCTGTTAGATGACTGGCTTTGTTGATATTTCAAACTGTTGCCTACATGTGTTGATGTCTTTGTGAGCTACGGTGCTTAGTCAATTGTTTTTACATAAACATATGTTTTTTCACACTTCAGAGCTGCCACAGATTACCTGATGTATGTTGGGGTAAAGGAAGCTATAATTCATATTCTGATGGATGTGCTGAATAAACCCTATGAAGAAGTCAACTATGAATGTAAATCAACAGAATTTGATGCCAGTCAAGTTCCAGGGAGGGGTGTCCACATCACTGTGGATGACGAATAATGATGGCTTGGTTCACACAGGGAGGATTAAAATGCCACTGTTATACAGGATGACTGACTTGCTGGATGTGTTGTGATGATTGTGCTTGCACACTGATATCAACACCCACATATATTATCTTTACAAGAAAAGTAATTTGATGTACATGAACCACAGTGACATGTCATTTTGTAACATTAGTATTTCTTTGTATGACAATGTGTGAATTTACTAGGGCTGCAACGGGTAACTCACGAACTCTATGCTTACACTAAAAGTCACTCATGTTCGCATTTCTTTCTGACTATGCACCCATTCCTTCTGACTTAGGCTCTTCTTTTGGCCACTGATAGTAAATCCCATTTCTAACTTGAGAGCAGAAGATGAATGCTATGGGTCAATATTTCTAATTTTAAGAGATTTTTGATTATATTATTACTCATGTCCCCTCGACCAGAAATGGGATAACGCCTATAAACTCGACAAATAATGGAATCTTAAGATTTTGTTTTGACTACTGATAGTAAATGCCATTTCTAACTTGAGAGCAGAAGATGAATGCTATGGGTCAATATTTCTAATTTTAAGAGATTTTTGATTATATTATTACTCATGTCCCCTCGACCAGAAATGGGATAACGCTTATAAACTTGACATATAATGGAATCTTAAGATTTTGTTTTGGCTACTGATAGTAAATACCATTTCTAACTTGAGAGCAGAATATGAATGCTATGGGTCAATATTTCTAATTTTAAGAGATTTTTGATTATACTATTACTCATGTCCCCTCGACCAGAAATGGGATAACGCCTATAAACTCGACAAATAATGGAATCTAAAGATTTTCTTTTGGCTACTGATAGTAAATCCCATTTCTAACTTGAGAGCAGAATATGAATCATATGGGTCAATATTTCTAATTTTAAGAGATTTTTGACTATATTATTACTCATGTCCCTTGAACAGATAAGGGATAACGCCTATAAACTTGACAAATAATGGAATCTAAAGATTTTCTTTTGGCTACTGATAGTAAATGCCATTTCTAACTTGAGAGCAGAATATGAATGCTATGGGTAAATATTTCTAATTTTAAGAGATTTTTGACTATATTATTACTCATGTCCCCTCGAACAGATATGGGACAACGCCTATAAACTTGACAAATAATGGAATCTTAAGATTTTGTTTTGGCTACTGATAGTAAATCCCATTTCTAACTTGAGAGCAGAATATGAATGCTATGGGTCAATATTTCTAATTTTAAGAGATTTTTGACTATATTATTACTCATGTCCCCTCGAACAGAAATGGGATAACGCCTATAAACTTGACAAATAATGGAATCTAAAGATTTTCTTTTGGCTACTGATAGTAAATGCCATTTCTAACTTGAGAGCAGAATATGAATCATATGGGTCAATATTTCTAATTTTAAGAGATTTTTTACTATATTATTACTCATGTCCCCTCGAACAGATATGGGATAACGCCTATAAACTTGACAAATAATGGAATCTTAAGATTTTGTTTTGGCTACTGATAGTAAATGCCATTTCTAACTTGAGAGCAGAATATGAATGCTATGGGTCAACATTTCTAATTTTAAGAGATTTTTGACTATATTATCACTCATGTCCCCTCGACCAGAAATGGGATAACGCCTATAAACTTGACAAATAATGGAATCTAAAGATTTTCTTTTGGCTACTGATAGTAAATGCCATTTCTAACTTGAGAGCAGAATATGAATGCTATGGGTAAATATTTCTAATTTTAAGAGATTTTTGACTATATTATTACTCATGTCCCCTCGAACAGATATGGGACAACGCCTATAAACTTGACAAATAATGGAATCTTAAGATTTTGTTTTGGCTACTGATAGTAAATCCCATTTCTAACTTGAGAGCAGAATATGAATGCTATGGGTCAATATTTCTAATTTTAAGAGATTTTTGACTATATTATTACTCATGTCCCCTCGAACAGAAATGGGATAACGCCTATAAACTTGACAAATAATGGAATCTAAAGATTTTCTTTTGGCTACTGATAGTAAATGCCATTTCTAACTTGAGAGCAGAATATGAATCATATGGGTCAATATTTCTAATTTTAAGAGATTTTTTACTATATTATTACTCATGTCCCCTCGAACAGATATGGGATAACGCCTA
This sequence comes from Haliotis rufescens, assembly GCF_023055435.1. Taxonomy (NCBI): domain Eukaryota; kingdom Metazoa; phylum Mollusca; class Gastropoda; order Lepetellida; family Haliotidae; genus Haliotis; species Haliotis rufescens. Next base: position 36,635,313 of record NW_025963780.1, on the reverse strand, counting down.
TAAACTTGACAAATAATGGAATCTTAAGATTTTGTTTTGGCTACTGATAGTAAATGCCATTTCTAACTTGAGAGCAGAATATGAATGCTATGGGTCAACATTTCTAATTTTAAGAGATTTTTGACTATATTATCACTCATGTCCCCTCGACCAGAAATGGGATAACGCCTATAAACTTGACAAATAATGGAATCTAAAGATTTTCTTTTGGCTACTGATAGTAAATGCCATTTCTAACTTGAGAGCAGAATATGAATCATATGGGTCAATATTTCTAATTTTAAGAGATTTTTGACTATATTATTACTCATGTCCCCTCGACCAGAAATGGGATAACGCCTATAAACTTGACAAATAATGGAATCTAAAGATTTTCTTTTGGCTACTGATAGTAAATGCCATTTCTAACTTGAGAGCAGAATATGAATCATATGGGTCAATATTTCTAATTTTAAGAGATTTTTTACTATATTATTACTCATGTCCCCTCGAACAGATATGGGATAACGCCTATAAACTTGACAAATAATGGAATCTAAAGATTTTCTTTTGGCTACTGATAGTAAATGCCATTTCTAACTTGAGAGCAGAATATGAATCATATGGGTCAATATTTCTAATTTTAAGAGATTTTTTACTATATTATTACTCATGTCCCCTCGAACAGATATGGGATAACGCCTATAAACTTGACAAATAATGGAATCTTAAGATTTTGTTTTGGCTACTGATAGTAAATCCCATTTCTAACTTGAGAGCAGAATATGAATGCTATGGGTCAATATTTCTAATTTTAAGAGATTTTTGACTATATTATTACTCATGTCCCCTCGACCAGAAATGGGATAAGGCCTATAAACTTGACAAATAATGGAATCTTAAGATTTTCTTTCAGCTACTGATAGTTAATCCCAATTCTAACTTGAGAGCAGAATATGAATGCTATGGGTCAATATTTCTAATTTTAAGAGATTTTTGACTATATTATTACTCATGTCCCCTCAACCAGAAATGGGATAACGCCTATAAACTCGACATATAATGGAATCTTAAGATTTTGTTTTGGCTACTGATAGTAAATCCCATTTCTAACTTGAGAGCAGAATATGAATGCTATGGGTCAACATTTCTAATTTTAAGAGATTTTTGACTATATTATCACTCATGTCCCCTCGACCAGAAATGGGATAACGCCTATAAACTTGACAAATAATGGAATCTAAAGATTTTCTTTTGGCTACTGATAGTAAATGCCATTTCTAACTTGAGAGCAGAATATGAATCATATGGGTCAATATTTCTAATTTTAAGAGATTTTTGACTATATTATTACTCATGTCCCCTCAACCAGAAATGGGATAACGCCTATAAACTCGACATATAATGGAATCTTAAGATTTTGTTTTGGCTACTGATAGTAAATGCCATTTCTAACTTGAGAGCAGAATATGAATGCTATGGGTCAACATTTCTAATTTTAAGAGATTTTTGACTATATTATCATTCATGTCCCCTCGACCAGAAATGGGATAACGCCTATAAACTTGACAAATAATGGAATCTAAAGATTTTCTTTTGGCTACTGATAGTAAATGCCATTTCTAACTTGAGAGCAGAATATGAATGCTATGGGTCAATATTTCTAATTTTAAGAGATTTTTGACTATATTATTACTCATGTCCCCTCGACCAGAAATGGGATAACGCCTATAAACTTGACAAATAATGGAATCTAAAGATTTTCTTTTGGCTACTGATAGTAAATGCCATTTCTAACTTGAGAGCAGAATATGAATCATATGGGTCAATATTTCTAATTTTAAGAGATTTTTTACTATATTATTACTCATGTCCCCTCGAACAGATATGGGATAACGCCTATAAACTTGACAAATAATGGAATCTTAAGATTTTGTTTTGGCTACTGATAGTAAATCCCATTTCTAACTTGAGAGCAGAATATGAATGCTATGGGACATTCTTTCTAATTTTAAGAGATTTTTGACTATATTATTACTCATGTCCCCTCGAACAGAAATGGGATAACGCCTATAAACTCGACAAATAATGGAATCTTAAGATTTTGTTTTGACTACTGATAGTAAATGCCATTTCTAACTTGAGAGCAGAATATGAATCATATGGGTCAATATTTCTAATTTTAAGAGTTTTTTGACTATATTATTACTCATGTCCCCTCGACCAGAAATGGGATAACGCCTATAAACTTGACATATTATGGAATCTTAAGATTTTGTTTTGACTACTGATAGTAAATCCCATTTCTAACTTGAGAGCAGAATATGAATGCTATGGGACAATATTTCTAATTTTAAGAGATTTTTGACTATATTATCACTCATGTCCCCTCAACCAGAAATGGGATAACGCCTATAAACTTGACAAATAATGGAATCTTAAGATTTTGTGTTGACTACTGATAGTAAAAACAATTTCTAACTTGAGAGCAGAATATGAATGCTATGGGTCAATATTTCTAATTTTAAGAGATTTCGACTATACTATTACTCATGTCCCCTCGACCAGAAATGGGATAACGCCTATAAACTTGACATATAATGGCATCTTAAGATTTTGTTTTGGCTACTGATAGTAAATCCCATTTCTAACTTGTGAGCAGAATTAGTTAGTCACATGATATATTGTTTAATAACAAAATTTATCTAGAACTCTATGGTTACACTACATGTCACTAATGTTCGAATTTCTTTTCATATGGTTGAATAAAGATATATAACTTAAGTCACCTTCAGTGTATGCATGATCAGATTGTTTAATTCATGTATCTAAAAACGTTTTGCATGTACTGTGGTAAAAAAAATCCCAATCGGACATTTTGTATCTCTTGAGACCTTACAGGTCAGATAATAGTGGGGTGGGGCCCCGGATAGTAAATTTGGACTCGTCCCAGCTCTAGAATTTATGTACAATTATTTGAGAGAGATGGTTTGATATTTGTGTATATTGGATGTTGCCATGTCATGACCATTGGAATAATAAAGTGATGCCACATTTCTAGTCTGTCTGAGTTCTGCTCATGACAGTAGATCATGAAGACTGCACCAACTCTATGCATGTCTGCCAAGGGAAGCGTGGGAAACTGTGGCTTTCTGCCACAACTCAGAAAGTTGTTGATGTGTAATTGTTGTGATGTCTGATGTGTGACATTATGCTGTACATTTTCATATTGTTATGTGTCAGTTTAAAAATAATGTAATAATAATGTCTCACATTGTTACATATTTTGTTTCTTTGGACCATTTTCTGAAACGATTACTTACTGGTAAATAACATGAACACTTAATACGAACATGGAAGGTAATACAAGTGGTTGTATGAAAGTAACTATTAAACCACTTCACAAAGATTAATTATTTGGGGGATTATTCTTCACAGGAGTTTTTCAAAATGTTCCTGGGGAGTTTTTTTGGTAAAATATCCATGACACAAGACAAACACATTTGTGGTTACGCTTTGCAAGTAGGGGGTATTCATGCATTTATCAAAATTGTATATGCCTTCTTTATTATGTGTACTTGCTTTGTTTAGGCTTTGGTTAAAATTATTAAAGGTTAAGGTCTGTGTTCTGATATTTGCAAAACACATTTTAATTATTGTATGAGGCATGGTTTTCTCTGTAGACATGAAACTATATATGTACATCCTTACAAATACTGCCACATTAAATGTTAGTGCTATATATGTCAATGTTCAAGGTGACATTTGAGGTTATTGGGACACATGGTTGTATTAACTGTATTACTTGTGTAATGCAGAGACTGGGTTATATTTGGACGAAGAAATTGTGATGGTTTGGACTTGAAATACATGGTAGTTTACATTTTGAGTAAATGGAAATGTTTCTGATTTTGCAAGTATTTTGAAACATTTGCTAGTTACATTGGTTTGCATTCTAGAAACATTTAATTCCCATGAAAATGACGTGTATAATGGTCTTTGTCATATTTATGTAACCTCCAGGTTTATGTTCATTTAATGTTAAGGAGCCAATGGCTATCATTATTCATCTGGCATTTCTTGTGTGTTAGATTATTTTGCTGACTTATTTCAACAGCCATAAAAATATATTTGTGTCTACCAAATTAAGCGCTTGAATACCACATATGATTATATTTAACATAATAATCATTTAGTCTACCTTGTTGCAATATGGTTTAGAACAGGACCCCAGCAATCTATTCTTGTGATAACAGGCGACTAAATAGATTTGGTTGTTAGATTTGGTGACTTTATTGATTGTGTGTCATCGTACCCCGATGGTGTGGATTGTTGCTCATAATAGGAATGACTGATTTGTCTGGTCTGAATTTGCATACAGGTGGCTGGAACATGGCTGAATAAAGCATTAAACAAGAGTGAATATGATCATGTAGTTTGCAATTTCTTATATGTTTGTTTGTTTGTTTCTTATGTGCCTCAGATTTGTCATCAATAATATACATAGGTTGTTTTGTATTTTTGTAATAAAACATCTTCAATGAACTTCATTTCTTTTGTCATGTGAAGTGAATACACCAACAACTAACCCCAGGAGGTGATGGATGTCTACAATCTGACTTCTCACACAATGTCAACCTTGACAAATGTACCTTGAACAGCTTATCTATGTTCAGCTACATACACTCCTTTCTTGTATTAAGTTATCATTGCATGAATGTCCAATCGTGTGTCACAAACTAAAAGCCAATGTGAAGCTTACACCATCTCTAATTACACAAACATTATTTAGTTCCTACATAGGAGTATCCTCTTCTTCAGATTTGAACACACAATTTAACAGCAGACAAAATGCATGTATAATTTGATGTAAAGAAGGTGTTCTATTCATGGTAATACACATGCTTCACATCCTATGTATAGATGTGAGTGTAAAACTAATAATATACACAGATGTAGGGCACAGGTCCTGCTGACTGGTATGTGACTTCACCCCACCCACATGCAAATGTGTACACTTGGTGCCCTCTACAGTGATGTGACTGGCATTATGCTTATAGCAGCATTAAAACAAACTACCTCACTGCTGCCACAATTTACTTTGTTTATGTTTTCAGGGGATGTCCCAAACACTTACATATACTAATGATGTCTTATAAACCAACTGATACATTTGTACTGTTTAATTTGCCTAACCTGTACAATGGGTAGCCTGTTACATTTGCACAAGTCTCGAAGGCAAAACGTATTAGTTTTAATTTCTAGATTATGTAAAGAGTAAGAACATTTTGACGTTGGATTCATCTAGACTTGCCCACAATGAGTATAGAATTACAAGGAGCCATATACTAGTAGCCTGTATACAATACTTCTAATGCATACCAAAAATGCAAAACTAAATTCCAGTTTATTGATTAAAAAAAATAATACTTTATCTGACTCTAACATGAACACCAATATAAACACCAGTTCCAACTGGTAAGACCTGCAAACAAAACAAAAACGAATTCAATATAATTTTTATGGATATACAATACTGATATTGATCAATCATCTTGTGTGGGGGGGGGACACATCACTTTCTCGTCCTCTTCAAATATCTGATGGGGAATGAAAACCACTGACATTTAACCATATTTAATGTAATGAATATGAACACTACCAGCCTGGATTAGAATTTGAATTTTGAATTTAATGTTATACTGGATATTTAGAAAGTTATCGTGTCCATATTTAGCCCATCCAAATACACCACAACTGAAAACGCTGAAGGAAACAGGGAGTGCACGAGAAGTAGTTGGTATGGAACTTGATATATACGTTGCTATACGGGAGTTATGACACACTTCTAACGAGAAGGAATATTTCCTATTTTAATGCCCAATTCTCAGTGTTTATTTTCCATGACACAATGGCAAAGTGGAAGGTTATACTGGGAATAAAATTCCTTAAAATTCCACACTTGCTTACAAAATACACGAACGTTTTACAAACATTTTGATTTATTTCCTCTTAGTTTTGCATAAAATAATGATAGTTTACAGAATGATAAAAAGGAAAGTTTCTTCAAGTTCTGCTGTACCGCAAACAATGCAGTCTCACTGCACGCTGTGTGCTGTCACAACACGGCAGAAGTTCGATGCACTTCCGGGTTCAATTGAGAAGCAGTGCGTACGAAATAAGTGTCGTGTGCATACACAAGCCACGCCCACTCATGAATATTGTAGACTTAAGACCATTGTAGGTTTAAGGGCACAACAGACGCTCTACCACTAGACCACGGAGGCGGTCCCCTTAGCATTGAAGAATATCTGTAAAATGATAACATGACATCGGTATATGGTGCACTTTAAATGTTTATTACGGAGGCGGTGTGTCCAATTCACGAAACATGACATTTCACAGTTCAGTCTACAACTAAAACAGACTGTTTACAATTTTTACAAGATCTAGATATAAGTATACCGAGAATCTACGGGACGGTGTTTTGATATGACATATATCAACACGAGTTGATAACAGTTTAGAATTCCAAAGCATGTTATCCATAATATGTAATAAGCTGTGCATTGTGTGAAAAACGTATATTTAACAGCATCAGTGACAGATATAATTTGATTGTGACGTCACCTTTACTGATGACGTCACGGTGGTCTGGTACTCAGCAATAATACAATAATATAACCATTTAAGAGTATACTATACACAAAATATACACCTAACTACACGATGATTACACGATGAGTTGGTGGAAATGTGGTGTCATAGGCGCTGGCGATACCGGGATTATACCAGGTCTTGTGCATCACTGACTATCATGGAAAATACATACACGATTTTGCAACAGATCAATATATTAATGTCTATGAAACATGAATTCATCACGACAGTGTCAACACTGTCCTCTGTAAACGCTATCTCAAGCTGAAAGTGAAGTGGGGTCAGTTGTCAGTTCACAAGTCAGTACGGCCACCATTAGCAGTGACACAACCTTGACAACGATGCCTCAATGACGGCACAAGGTTGTAGAAGAACTGTGGGATGTACTTCCAACTCTTGACCAAGGCATGTCGCACATGGACGCACGTCATGCCACACATGTTAGATGAGCGGCAGGCCTGGGACGTGTGGGGATACAGTAAACTACGGTTATAACGAACACGCTTATAACGAACTGACGGATATAACGAACTAACTTTTTAGTCCCGACTATTTGCTGTAGTTATGCTGTATATAACGAATTACGGTTATAACGAACTAAAATTAGTAGTCCCTTTAGGTTCGTTATAACCGTAGTTTACTGTATTCCGTTGTCCAATGAAGTCCGTGACCACGAGAAATGTAAGAGCGTGAATTGTCCAGCTGAATTGGCAGCCAAGTGATGTGACGTCCATGGGTCTGACGGAAAGCGTGAGGAATGATAACTTAGTCCCGGTACCGTATATCTGCCATCTTGGTCGGTTCTTAGTTTTGCCAGTGAGTGAGTGAGTATGGTTTTACGCCGCTTTTAGCAATATTCCAGCAATATCACGGCGGGGGACACCAGAAATGGGCTTCACACATTGTACCCACAATCGCACCAGGGTCTCGGCGTGACGAGCGAACGCTTTAACCACTAGGCTACCCGACCGCCCCTAGTTTTGCCAGACTGTTGGTTTCCGATCCTAGAGGGTATGGTGCTGCAATGAACACCAACGCAACAACGTTTTGTGCAGTTCTGGTTTCAAACATTCCAATTGCAAGCAACCGCTTAATTTTCAGATTTGCGTGCCAAAACGTTAACGAGATTTGGCCGTCAACAACGTTGTTTTTCACAGTGAAGTTGGGGCGGTCGGGTAGCCTAGTGGTTAAAGCGTTCGCTCGTCACGCCGAAGACCCGGGTTCGATTCCCGACATGGGTACAATGTGTGAAGCCCATTTCTGGTGTCCCCCGCCGTGATATTGCTGGAATATTGCTATAAGCGGCGTAAAACCTCACTCACTCACTCACTCACTCACTCACAGTGAAGTTACTTCAACGATTTACCTTGTGTTTTCACAGACTCGGTCCCACGTGTAACTGTAATGTGTGACGAATGTTTTGCTCGTGGAATTTAGGCATGCAATGACCCGGATGTATGTGCAATTTCAGGGTCATCATGGGTAATCATGACAGGCTGTTTGTACCTGTGATTATCAGGCAATTGCATTTTAATCTGACTTTGTAAACGTGCAAAGGAATTAATTTCCGCTATTATATAAAACAGAAACGTTTTTGTTAGCCAGGTTCTGTAAGTGCCATGGCTGCGTCTGAAGGTGCGCGGTGAATACATGAACATATACATAATTAGGAGTGCAAATCAAAAATATGAACCGGATATGCCTACGTCACTATACATGCTCGTTATGTAATGTATGACTTAGCAATGTGTATGTAAAACCAAAATAAATCAATATAGATATTTAAATTGTTTTGTGAAATTTTAGTAACACTGTGATTAAGATAGAACACAGAGACTCCTGTTATCCCCGTCAGAAGATAAAGCACAGAGACTCCTAGTATCCCCGTCAGAAGATTTAGCACAGAGACTCATGTTATCCCCGTCAGAAGATAAAGCATAGAGACTCCTAGTATCCCCGTCAGAAGATTTAGCACAGAGACTCATGTTGTCACCGTCAGAAGATATAGCATTGAGACTCCTGTTATCACCGTCAGAAGATATAGCACAGAGACTCCTGTTATCACCGTCAGAAGATATAGCACAGAGACTCCTGTTGTCCCCTCAGATGATATAGCATTGAACCTCCTGTTGTCCCCGTCAGAAAATATAGCATAGAGACTCCTGTTATCACCGACAGGAGATATAGCACAGAGACTCATGTTGTCCCCGTCAGAAGATATAGCATAGAGACTCCTGTTGTCTCCGGCAGAAGATATAGCACAGAGACTCCTGTTGTCCCCGTCAGAAGATATAGCACAGAGACTCATGTTATCACCGACAGAAGATATAGCATAGAGACTCCTGTTATCACCGACAGGAGATATAGCATAGAGACTCATGTTGTCCCCGTCAGAAGATATAGCATAGAGACTCCTGTTATCACCGACAGGAGATATAGCACAGAGACTCCTGTTGTCCCCGTCAGAAGATATAGCAGAGAGATTCATCTTGTCCCCTCAGATGATATAGCACAGAGACTCCTGTTATCACCGACAGGAGATATAGCACAGAGACTCCTGTTATCTCCGGCAGAAGATATAGCACAGAGACTCTAGTTATCACCGGCAGAAGATATAGCACAGAGACTCAATTTATCACCAACAGGAGATATAGCACAGAGACTCATGTTATCACCGACAGAAGATATAGCACAGAGACTCATGTTATCTCCGTCAGAAGATATAGCACAGAGACTCCTGTTATCTCCGGCAGAAGATATAGCACAGAGACTCAAGTTATCACCGTCAAAAGATATAGCACAGAGACTCATGTTATCACCGACAGAAGATATAGCACAGAGACTCCTGTTATCACCGACAGAAGATCAGGACAATCTGTACAGCAGCATTAGAACCTGGTGTTTACACAACCGGTAACTCGCAGATGAAGGGGTCACTCCTTGAACAGACCTCAAACTTATGGTACGTTGTTGCTGATATAGCAATAGAGCCACACAATTCACCAGGTGTCACGGGCGAGCCAGGCTTCCAGGTCACACCCACCACGGTCCGTCCATCTACCCAGGTGTTCACGCCATCCGGGGTGGATCGGTTGAATCCTATCCATATGTAGTACCCTACAATGGCAAGAAAAAATGATTATTTTCCAATTTAAACCTAATCATGTTTCATTTCACAATAATGACTTAAAATGAAGATAAATTTGTTTTAAACGGACAAGAAACCATGTACCTTCATCTGGAGATACCTGGCGTTGAAGACTAATGTTAATGTCTTCTTCGCAGTAAAGTCGAAATTAAAAGACACGGATATAATTAACTGTAATTAATATTCAGTTAAAAGCGACAAAGTCCTTTCCGTAATAATAAGAAATCGCTGCTAAATGCAGAATCTATTGTATCATTCCAACTACATCATTACCATAAGTGTATGCATAACAATCAAAATATTATTCACCAGGCGTTCGTGAAAAGGTGAATGTATCCTTCCCTCCCAGTGCCACCCATCACAAACACATGCAAAGGCAATTCAAGGGTTCTGATCAACCAACCTTTGAGCAAGATTCGTTTGAAATCTTCGTAGAACAGCGTGGTCAATTGACCTCAATAGTGAAATGTAGACACCAAAGCCTGGTTTTGCTAGACATGAGGGGGAAGGTGACTACAGGAAAGATGGAGTCATCCCTCTTGTCATACAATCTTGATGATATTGTTCGTTTCTGTAAATTTTCTTACCACACATTTCACATACTGGTGCAGGGTATTTGTGAGGAAGTCCAGATATTCACACACACTTCAGATGACAGTTGCTTTGAAATTGTCTTTGAAGATAGACATGTAGGGATATTAATGGTCACAGTGTTTTTTACAAACATCAAACTCATGCTCATGATACAGTCGGACTGTATGGATTTTGCTTTTAGCAGCGATTTCTTAGGATTATGGAATGGACTTTGAGGGAGGAATATCCGGGGAGATAACTCTCCACTTCCGGTTCTTTCGAAACGAAACGTAAAATCTACCTTCGTGCATGCAAATCAAGGGAAGATAAGCATGTTTCTAATAGCCTATTTCTTTTGGATTTTTGTCCGACATCGCGTGAAAACGAGCATCGCCAGTGTTGTAGCCATGCTTTATCAAGTTTACACACTGCACAACACGAAAAACACGTCAGTGAAATGTGTCGTACTTCAGATTAACGTCAACATTTAAAACAAACAAACAAACAAACGAAAAAGCCAATTTCAACGCCAGAGAATAATCAGTCTCGATTATCTGCCGAAACAGGTTCCAAAGGGAAGGCGATGAATTCGTAGACACAATTTACAGGGATTTCGTAGATAAACCTGGAGTGAATTCGTAGCAACATTTTATCATAGTGAGAGAAACTCGCAGTTGCCAGGCAACCAGACACCACTTCAGCCTCAGTCTCTGAAAATGTATCTAAAATATATCTAACATATATACATGAATGTATATAAATGTATATAAATGTGTATAATTACACATCAGCATATCATTTCGTCGAACATGTCCATCTTAAAAATAAATAATGAACCAAATGTGAAGATATAAATATTAGAAACATATCCTTGGACCATTGCGTCAGGTCATAATGCACCCCACATTTATTGTCATTGAAAATTTAAGATTTGAAATGCATTTGCCACATTTGTATATGTAATAAATCAATATTGAAATTTATTTCCCAATTTTATTTATTTTGTCTACGAGTTCACTGTGAATCTTCTCCACGAGTTTCTTGTGTCTACGAATTCTCGATGGCTACGAAATACTTTGGTTACGAGTTCATCTACAGCGACTAACGGGATCGATCGGGTGGTCAGGATTGGTTCAAACAAGTTATCGTATCACAGTTGTGTGGATCGATGCTTGTGATATCAGTCATAGTATTGCCTGGTCCAGACTCGATTATTTACAGACCGCCGTCATAGAGCTGGCATACTGCTGAGTGCGGCGTTAAACAACAAACAAACAAACAACACATCAGAAGCAGAAAATAAGCGGTACGTTAAACGGTCGTTCGTGGTTCACACAAAACATCTCATTCGAACGCAGCAACCATGATTTATATAACAGGAAATTGAAGAACATTTACCTCCATAGCAACAGCGTCCTTAGGTACTAGATCACCACAGGGTCAACATGAGAAAATATGTCTGGGAGAGAAGTGTAAATGCAATATCAAAGAACAGCCTTGATCTTTGTCAAGGTTGGTAAGATAACAATCAGTGACTTAAGGTATTGTCGTGGATACACGCGAGCGCCTGCTATCATCACTATTTCATAGTGATTCATAAACACATGCTGGGTCGATGTTTTTGCTGGTGGATGTAATTCCCCGAGCTTCAGCATAAACTAAGTATGTATATATTTTTATTTATATACGTGAAAATATTTGATGCTATGATGTAAAGGTACAGAGAATAAAGTGATCCTATTCTCATTAACATGTGTATATTATTTGTATATTGGCCTATACTTCCAGATGTGGTGGCCGTTTTCTCTAAGGTCGTTAGCCGGTTCTTCTAGACCATTTTTGTCTTAGGTCTTTTTATAACCCCACATAATAAGGGGGCATCCATTTGAATAATATGGTCAGATGGATGGGCTTTTCCCTCCTGTTATATCCAACAAACTATTTATTTACTGAGCACAATCAAACAATCAACTCATTTTTACTATTAATAAAAAAAATGACGTTTGGGTATTTTTCACACAGCAAACTATTCATTTTTTCACCACTGCCAACAAAGTATTCATTTTGGGCACATGTCTGTATTTCTGTACAAACTATTCATTTATGCCTACTTTAGCGGTACTTATATACTGGTAGAAATATGTAACGGGTCGGATTTAGAATTTGCAAAAAGGAGAATTGGTAGCGAGTGAATGGTTGAATGTGTGGATGCTGTTTTGCGCCGCAGTCATGTACGGTTGTACCACGACTATACCTCATGTATTTTACCTTTCGTAGGAAGTTCTCATAAATAATACATGTTCTTCTCAAGTGTATTCAAACAACACGGCTGTCTAAACCAGGCAGCTAAAACTTGTGTTTGTTCAGATCACTTTGTTGTTGAACGCCACACTGTAATAAGTTTGTAAATAATCCAGTCTGGATAAGCCAATCCAGTGATTGATATCATGAGCATCGACACAGATCACTACTGACTCCAGCTACTTAAACGTGGTTCTGACGCCTTCCATCAATATATTAACCTGCGTTTGAAAGGTTGCGAAACGTGGCTACCACCTCCTGTAGACATACGATTGCATTGTACCGATGCCTACTACAATGCTATCTTCCAGAGTGCGCAATAGGTTTTACTGGAAGCGCCCGTAAATATAAACGTTTGAAAGATCAAGTGTTATAAAATTCTAATACCTGGACAAAGGGCGTCATCCATTGTTCATGTCACGTGATGAAAGCAATAAGTTGTTTTTTCCCTTCTTTTCTTATTCAATATGTAAAAGTAATGTTTTATCCTGACAATTATAGATTATGTGTCCCAAGTCTTTTTGGGAGGATTTTACATGATGTATTCCCAAGGGAACGAACTCGTTGGTATTCCCAAACATTTCACTTAAGAAATGTAATACGTAATACATGGTTGATCGTTGCTTATCTAACATGTCAAGCAAAACAGATACTCCTTAAGTCCGCGTGTAGCGTTGCTTATTCTGTGAGTATTCACTCAAGATAGATAATACGTAATTCAGGGTGGACCGTTGCTTATTATCTAACATGTCAAGCAAGACAGATACTCCTTAAGTCCGCGTGTAGCGTTGCTTATTCTCTAAATCTCTGGCGTAAGTAAGTACTTTCCTCACACCCGTGAAGATCCAGGTTAAAATTCTTCAGCAACTCATGCTTGTGAGAGGCGACTATGCTTGTCGTAAGACGCGACTAACGGGATCGGGTGGTCAGGCTAACTGTGTCATCGTATGTCAGTTGCGTAAATCATGATGTCAATCACTGGATTGTCTGTTCCCGACTCGATTATTTATAGCTGGAGTACTGATGAATGCAGCGTTAAAGAAATAAACAAACAAATTTTCATCACCTAGCATTGTGTCCATCACGGTCTGTACTTCTTCCGGGGTATCAAGGATGGCCAGGTCACCACCATCCGTCTGGCATACCCCTCTTGCCCCCTCCCAAGTCAGAGTCTCCGACTTAAATAGCAGGTATGTAGGCACGGGGGTCGTGGTCGGTGTTGTGGTCGGTGTCGTGGACGTTGTTGACGGGATGGGACAGTCAACATTGACTGACGAGACTAAAATCAAATAAAACAAATACCAGTTAAGCCATTGTTTATGTCAGTTGGAATGGGCCTTTCTCGACCTGAGTACTATCGCCTTGTATCTCGGCTTGAGAGTGATTGAGTTGGGTTTAACGCCGCTTTGAACAGTATTCCAAATATATCACGGCGTGTCAGCTTGATGTGGGAGGAAAACCCGAAGTGATGCAGGTATTAGACCTTTACCATGTTGCTGAAACCAACGAGCACGTGTTTGGTGCTGACAAACCTAAAAACATAATCGGGGCATAATTCGAACCTTGCATGGATTGAAACCACTTAGAGTGAGTGAGTGAGTTGGGTTTAACGCCGCTTTTAACAGTATTCCAGTTATATCACGGCGTGTCAGCTTGATGTGGGAGGAAAACCCGAAGTGATGCAGGTATTAGACCTTTACCATGTTGGTGAAACCAACGAGCACGTGTTTGGTGCTGACAAACCTAGAAATATAATCGGGGCATAATTCGAACCCTAGATCAGTTTCTTGCACGCCTAAGGGCAAATTTTAAAGGGCTTAGACGACTGGACCAACCATGTACCCCATCTCGGCTTGAGAAGGACCCAAACAGCCCCATATCTACATAGATGAAATGGATTGAAACCACTAAGAGTGAGTGAGTGACTTGGGTTTAACGCCGCTTTTAACAGTATTCCAGTTATATCACGGCCTGTCAGCTTAATGTGGGAGGTAAGCCCGAATTGATGCAAGTCTCAGACGTTTACCACTTCGTTGGAACCCAGGAGCACGGGTATGGTGCTGACAAACCTATAAACAGACATTATTACATACATTTAATAAATTTTATATCATTTAAAACATTTTTCCCATTCAAATAAGGGTATCTTGCCATGACCTCTCACAAACGTCAACCGAGGTCTATGTGTAGAAATGTTTCTTGGAGGCCTGCATTTCTAAACTGCAGGGCAAAAGAAAACATACACTTGAAAATTAGATTTTAACCAACAAATTACAAACGTTATCAAAGCGTTACCTGGCTTATATCCGTATCAAATATATCACCATCGAATAACTATTTCTTGCTTGTTTCATTTTAGCCACCTTCAAACATGGGTGTATACTTTCTTTTACGTGGCAGTATAGATATCCTTATATGTTATAATCTATAGCATCATTTAAAACTTGTTCTTTTTATTTTGAGGTTATCTTGATGGTTGCCGTGACCCCACACAAACGTCAACCGAAGAGATATTTCTTGGAGGGCACGTAGTCCTAATTCGATGAATATTCCATCAGTCCCAGGCCTAAATACGTGAGTTGGATCATAACCACTGCAGGTTGTCATTAATTAAAGAGCTTACATAAAGTGTTGGATGAAGCGAAGGGAAAACCGATCCATACTTCCGGAATTCGACTTCCGTTTGCCCGGACTGAGTACGTGATAAAGTCATTGATTCTCCATTAACCCAAGACTAGAAACCAGCTGCTAACAATTGCCTCGGTTGTATTTGTAGACATTTTCAAACAAGATCTGCCTGATATTTAACACTTCTTTGAAGTGTAACCATTTTTATCTCTCCATCGTATTCCAATCTCTCCGTAGTGAGTAGGTAAATATAGAATACTAAACGAGCTCCCGTGTAATACCAATTTTATGAAAGGAGTGAATAGCTTTCGCTCGTCAGAAACCACAACTATTCACGAGTTTCATAAAATTGGTTTTACACGGGAGCGAGTTTAGTATCTTATTTATTGCTTTTCATTTATAACTTTTTTAGAATTATACTGTTGAGTATGAATAGGCTGACACCTACACGATCCACGGCATAGTCCAATTGAGTCTAATAGAATAATACTTCAAACACGTCAAAAGTTTGAAACGTATGAATTTAATACCATACAACGGTCCACCTTTAGAATTCACAAAATTATCGTTGGGCTAAGACTATTGCAACTCACATACTTTAACTAGACTAACGACTGTCGCTGCGCTACAATACGATCACCTTGTGGAGCGGGCCTTGCACCTCAAGGCCTACAATAACGTCTCAATACCCGATGACGTAATTTGTGGAATTTTGTTGCAAGATCCATCGGCGAAACAATGCCATGTGACGTCAGCCTTGCAACAAGGTTGCTGGGGTCATCGAGTGTGCATAAGCTCCACTCAGTGATCTATCAACTCCACAAGCAACGTCGTCGAATAAGCCAAGGGATGTTGAGAGCTTTCAATATTTGTTCGTGAAACGTGTTCCGAGAGTACATAGGCACGCGTTATGGTATTACACAATGTGTAATACAGCTGTATGTTTATTAAACAGGTGATCTCTTTATGGGCAAGTAATAATAATAATTATCACCCATAGGGTTAAAAATAACGGAGTTTATAAAAATCGTGTGTGCAAGCGGCATTCGAATCTTATTGTGACGTAAGGTCGGAATGACGTCACACTTGAAATGACGTCACACTAGAAACGACGTCAGAGCTGAAGATGACGTCTTTCGACGTGAACAGTGCAATTTTTTAAAGGGGAGCTCAACATGATAAAGAAATAAAGGATAATAAAGAAATTATTACACTCTATGTGTTTGAAACTGATTTTACGAAACTCGCGTAAGAAATGCTAGAGTTCTGACACTCGTTTCGTGAAATCACGGGCTTGTACAATAAACTGTATTAGTAAAAAAATAAACGGATGTTTATGTCACAGGTGAATGTAGAAGACAACCCAGCATTCTCCAGCAAGTAGCGTCCCTTAGGCATGCCACGATCCTATGATTTTTTTCTGAGATCATCATGAACAAACACTAAATGAATGAGTGAATATCACTTTACGCCGCTTTTAGCAATATTTCAGTAATATCACGGCGGGGATACTAGAAATGGGCTTCATACATGTGGCGAATCGAACGAGTAAACGCTGTAACTATTTGGCTACCCCACCGCCCAAACACAAATGAATCATATCCACCGGCTGATAGGGTTCGGATGAGCTCACTTTTGTTTCTATTAGAGAGACGTTTCACCAGAATGGGGCATAACTTTCCCTCGTTGTATATCTGGATTGATCACAAGATCGATGCTGGAATCAAGGTCCCTGACTTCTAATGTCAACTGGCTGCTTTCTAACGATTGTGTCTGCCTGGGTGCTTACAGTGATGTCATCTACGCACACATTATTGTGTCTACTGCCCTGGTTGTTCTGATCACACTGCTTCTCACTCGAGCATAACTTCATGCTGAGACTTTGTAGGGTTTTTTCCCATTTGAAGGGGTTTTATGTTTGTCAGTAGATCAATGGATGTCAATCATTGTTTATAACTGCTGTCAACGTTTGAGTTTATGCTGAAGGGTAAATTTTGTGTTTTTCACAGTTATGTTAATAAACGAAACAAAGCGTGTTTCATACACAACTCAAAAGAAGTGAAGGCCCGATTCTTCATATTACTACAGTTAATCTGTTATGGCAGGTAAACTACAAGTATAGTAATATGAAAGATGGTCTTTAACTGCTTCTGACTAGTATAAATAGATTCACTGTATGCGAGCGACGTGATATAACATGTGCAGATAAAAAACAGGTGTATTTCTATTTTTATGAAAAGCATACGGAAACGTTTTGCTGCCGTCAATGAGTCAATGCTATCGTTATTTGTCGCCAAATGAAAGCATTCATTTATGATTTAATATACATGACCTAATAACATTGTTATATAGACTAATTAATTTTTTTACAATTTTACAAAATCCATCCGAAGTCCACCAAAATGTTGGCTTTTGAAGGCCTTGCATTCCTAGTTAGGGGAATATCTTATCTTTAAATCTGAAGTTATAACTTCATCATAAGCCTTTGTAATTTTTCTCCATCTCTATTTGTGACGAAGTACAGTGTGCGTGGTACACGAAATAGGATACTGAACTGATTTCACAAACTCTATGGAGTTGGGGAGTCATGTTGTTGTTTTCTTCATTTTGGGGGCTGAGGTGGGGGGTTTTTCATAAAAGTGTTTGGGTTTTTTTCCACTCACATTTCATATATATACCTATGGAGGGAATGCTGAGATTTTTTCACTATCTACTTAAACACAATAACTGTACAGACGGAGGTGATTTAAACAGTCCACGGATTTCTGGGTAAAAAGTAATTGGTTGAATTATGGTACTAAATTTCATGGGACTATCACACAATCAGCGCGTTGCCGGTCATGGCAATAATTTAAATAGATAATACACAAAAGAAGTCAAAGAACACCCGATCCTTTCATCTGACACCCTTCATCAGTCGCGAAAGAAAGCGATAGAGCACGAAAGTCATAGAGAGAAAAAGCGAGAAAGCCATAGAGATATAGAGCGATAAAGTTTTTTTGCTGATATTGAGTGATCCATTCCTGTTATTCTCACCACTAATTTGCCTCTTATACCTAGATTTTTTTCAACCTTTCGTAGTAGATAGATGTGTCAGATATAGATAAAGGATGCTTTCTCGTTTAGTTTGTATAAACGCACAAAAGTCTCTTAATTTTATTATAGTTCGAAAAACTCCACAGAAAGTCCGAGTTTAAAATAAGAGTTTAACTGGCGTTAGGTCGGTGTGATAACACCATTGTCACAAATGTTCTGCAGGCATAAGTTAAGGCACGCGGACCTGGTGTCTAGTCATTGAAAAGTTGAGTCTGAGGCGCGCAGTCCTGATGTTAATACATATTAAGTTATAAATTTCATAAAATGTCCTCCATGTCGCCATGGCGGAAAACTACAATCGTTAGCTTTCGTTGCCTGACTTCGTGGGTTCGAATCCCGCTAGCGACACACGTTTTTCGTGAAAATGTTAAATCATTAAGGGCTATGACCGGGAAAAGAAGAAGTTCCGTCATTGCTAAATTCTGTTTAATTAACAATTCAGATAGTTTATGTATGGTCAAAGAAAGAGCAGCCATGAAAAATTATAATACGAGAAAACGAGGATATACGCTCCATGCGTCAAAGCAGATGACGGACGTTGACCAGTGACATAGGCTCACATTGACGATGTTGAAGCTGGTTGCCCACATAGACGTTTGTTGTGGACATGTTTATTTTACTGTTTTTAAGAACATTTTATCAGAAGCAAAGCAAAACTTACATCCTCATATAAACCACATATTTTTTCCATTGAATAAATGCAATTTGATTTCTTAATATATATTTTAAGTAGTTAATAGTTGTTTTATTTCGTTAACAAATAATATTAAAAACACAAATGAAATTTAAAAAGATACCTGAAATGTGTTAAAATGTTTCAATTTTATTTTTTTAAAAATCATTTTGAGATCCAGTGTACCAATATAGTGCCTTGAAGAAATAATTCCGTAAAATCCACATAACACAAATTACCATGGTCTCCTTTTTTATTAAAAATATAAAAATATTACTTTTTAGGACAAATCATGTGCAACTATAAATATGTTTTATTGTATTTCGGTTTATATAAAAAAAAACTGAAATCATGAAAAAGAAAGTTTTTTACCTCTGTCGAAGATATGCGTTGTATTGCTCGAAACTTGGTTCGTCATGTCAACAGTCTGCTTGTCGTATAAATAACACTCCGCATCACCGCCCTCACCTGAAGACATCACGACCACACAGTTACTGATATAAAAACAGTTTTCAATACACTTTAAAGAAGTTGTATTTGGAGTGAAGTGAATATGTGCATCAGTAAACATCGTATTTGCCAAGTCCACGCGCCTTCTGTATTCGGCACGCGTCGTTTCACCACAAACATGCCGTCCCAGAAGAATAAAAAGTAAACTCCATATGAAATTGACCATGATGTTGTTCTTAAGTAAACTTTGATCAGTCTGTCACCACTTGCACGGGCGGCGCATGGAAGTCTCGTGCTGCGCGAGGTAGGACTGCGTGCAGGTGAAACCAGTTCGTACATATATACTTCAGCTGGAAGTAACATCGATGAAGCACAGAGAGAATAATTGATTTTTTTATCGATAATCAGCGAGGCAAATACACTTGAATTGGGTTGAAATGTTATAAATATTAACATCATAGATTGATTTATGGAAGGGAACATGTTGCAATATATTTAAGCGCAAGTATCATGAAAAGTTGTGGTAGATTTTTCTTCCATCATGTAGCCAGTATGATGGAGAATACGATGGCCGAGAAAGTAAATGTGGAAATATAAATTGTGCCTTTTACTGCTTGAGTGCATCAAAGCCCACATCACCCTAAAACTGGCATTGATTTACGGTAATGTTCATTATTGAGCATAAAGGAGTGCCACAATTGTGGCTGCGCTGTGCATGGTTGGTTTTTGCTTTCCTATTTATAATGACTTGATATAATATGACTTGACTTTTTATATGATCATTGTCTACTGACTGACTGACTCAGTATGGTTTTACGCCGCTTTTAGCAATTCCAGCAATATCACGGCGGGGGACACCAGAAATGGGCTTCACACATTGTACCCATGTCGGGAATCGAACCCGGGTCTTCGGCGTGACGAGCTAACGCCTTAACCACCAGGCTACCCGACCGCCCCCCTTTGTCTACTGGAATTGTAAGGTGCACTGATTGTTTACAAATGTTACCGGCCTCCAAATAATACGAACCTAATCTATTATAATAACATCGTACATTGATTGAGACTCATTGAGATTGTTACTAGCCTCTAAATAATGAAATATATGAACTAATGTCCAAAAGAAACGATGCCAAGTGTTTGAAAGGTTACGGAAGAAAACACAAAACCATATAGAAAATTCATATTGGTATATTTCATAAGAGCAATCTTTTAACACCATGTGTACAGATATTAATTACAATGAAACTTCAACATGTAGACGGACAGGCCCATAAAGATGCATTGGGTCATCAATGAATGTCAGTCATAACACATGACGAGGCAGGTGTGTAAAATGTCAGAATGCTCATCACGTTAATTTTGGGTATGTCCACCTTGAGCATCAATGCACACCAGAACACGCGGACGGGCCGATGACGTCAAACGTCGGATGACGTTGGAGGCAATGCGTTGCCATTCGGCACGGAGGCATTTTTCCAGTTGCTGGCGATTGACCGTGGGCTCGTCATCTCCAGTCCACGGTTTGTCCACTGATCGTGTGTCGCAATGCCGTCGCTGCCTGACGAAGCGTAACCGTTGCATCAACCTGGTAACGGTTATACGGGCATACCGTAACGTTCTGGCAGTGACGGCGTGCGTCGCTCCCTGTTGGGCCATTCCAACGGCTCTCTCCCTCTCTGTCGCAGTTAAACGTGCCATTTCTTTAATGTGCTTTTTTGGTGTTGCGTACCTTACGCGTCGGGTCAGCAGTTTTAAACAGTAGATCTGCACGTGCATTCCGTGCTTCGGCACCTGACATCGTTTTTGCAAAGTGCATGTCTTTTACACAAATTGTCAAATTTTCCCGCTTTTCCCCACCGATTACAATTAGCTTTGTACGTGGGATATGTTTAAGTATGTTTTCATATAAAGATCACTTATAATAACAATATTTTTAAAAAAATAGTTGGTATCGTTTCTTTAGGACATTAGTTTATGGGTATCTTTCGTGATGTCTGTTCACTATAGCTACCAGTTGCAGTGTCTTTCTTACCCCGCTGTCGTGGCGGTAGGTTTGCGTACTATGATGAGTGAGTGAGTGAGTGTGGTTTTACGCCGCTTTTAGCAATATTCCAGCAATATCACGGCAGGGGGAGACCAGAAATGGGCTTCACACATTGTACCCATGTCGGGAATCGAACCCGGGTCTTCAGCGTGACGAGCGAACGATTTAACCACTAGGCTACCCGACCGACCCCCGTACTATGATGAACATAAGTGTAAATTGAACAGGAGGAAAGAAGATACTTCTTACTTTAGATGTACTATTCAACAGGGGCCGTCGGGTAGCCGAGTGGTTAAAGCGTTCGCTCGTCACGCCGAAGACCCGGGTTCGATTCCCGACATGGGTACAACGTGTGAAGCCCATTTCTGGTGTCCCCCGACGTGATATTGCTGGAATATTGCTAAAAGCGGCGTAAGACAAAACTAACTCACTCACTCACTACTATTCAGCAGTGCAGGGGTACCATTCAGACCCTCGGCGACCTGTTATCAAGATTGGGCCAACTCAGCGGAACCACGAGGCACTGCCTTACATCTATGACGTCGATGTGTTTGAGTTCCGATTGTTGGAGAGTGCATGAGAAGAGACAACTTCAATCAACAAAATGTACACTGACGGACTGTCTGTACTGAGAAGGAATTCCGACATTATCCCAATCCAGGGGCGGTCGGGTAGCCTAGTGGTTAAAGCGTTCGCTCGTCACGCCGAAGACCCGGGTTCGATTCCCGACATGGGTACAATGTGTGAAGCCCATTTCTGGTGTCCCCCGCCGTGATATTGCTGGAATATTGCTAAAAGCGGCGTACTCATACTCACTCACTCACTTTCCCAATCCAAGCTGTTCAGGATTTCCCTACTTTTGACACCAGGAAATCGCCAACGAGAAGGATGGACGCTGGTGAAAACTTCCTTATCGCCTATCAAGGAGACAACGACAAACTTCTCATCTTCAAAACACGAAAAATATCTGGAACATTTCTGTGAAGCTGAGGCCGTATTTGCTGATGGCACTTCCCTCTACTCCTCCCCGAGCTGTTTTGTCAAATTTACACCCTCCATGATGAACATCAAGGCAACATGTATGCTCTTGTTCACTGCGTCCTACCGAAAAGACCGAAGCTTCCTCCACAAACGCCTTCATGCAGATTAAGGATAAAGCAAAACGACATCATTTTAATCTGAAACCCCTGGTATTCCAGATTGATTTTGAGAAGGCTGCTGCCAATTCTGGTATTACAGTTTTTAAACATGTCCAGATACGTGGCTGCTTTTTCAATTATGCTCAGGCCTTGTGGAGGAAGATCCAGCATCTCGGTCTTGTTACTCTCTACGAAGAAGGTGCAGAATTCAAGAAGCTCGCTTCCAGAGCTAAGGCCCTTCCCTTGCATCTCTTTCCCAGATTGGACCGCCTCTGTGGTCTAGTGGTAGAGCGTCCGCCCGGAGAGCGGAAGGTCCGGGGTTCGATCCCCGGCCGCGTCGTACCAAAC
This sequence comes from Haliotis rufescens, assembly GCF_023055435.1. Lineage (NCBI taxonomy): Eukaryota > Metazoa > Mollusca > Gastropoda > Lepetellida > Haliotidae > Haliotis > Haliotis rufescens. The sequence continues at coordinate 36,612,274 of NW_025963780.1, read as the reverse complement.
GACGTTAAAAGATGGTAATTGTTGTTACCATGTCTGGCGCTCGGCATTAAGGGGCTAAAACAAAGACTGGTCGGCTCGGAGGCAGTATACTGTGTCTGAGTGGGATATTCATGTTAAACTGCGGCATGGTATCTCAGTGAGCTAGCACTTTAAATCGGCATCAGTCCGGACTATTACAAGCAGCCACACAAACACAAACACACACACGTACATGCACGTCGCTATATAAGTGCAATAACCTTGGACGCGACGTTAAACCCCATTTCACCTCACCTCACCTTTACCAGATTGACAATGTTAGGTTGGATACAATTGCCGATAGTCCACAATGAGAAACAGCCACTGAGTTTAAGGACTATGTGACGACTACTTGGGTAGAGAGTGTTCACTGGGATAAAGTGCAGTTTTACTCACAGCGGTCATAGGACCAACAACATCATCGAGGGGTGGCACAACAAACTGCACTCTTTGACTCCTTACCACCCCTATATCTTTGCTTTTGTAAAACTGATTCAGCGCGAGCAATTCAAAATCAAGGTGACACGTGCCCACCAGTGTGGTCACCCTGGACAACCATCTAGAAAACATTGCTATGCTGCAGTCGACCAGTCGACTTAGCTGAGAGCTAACGACAGACTCATCAATGGCCACTTATCTGTCTTGGACTATACCAACACCGTTACCCATCGTCTTGGCGTGTGGGATAGTTTGACTATAACTAGATATATGATCAATGTATGATTGCTGGTGCTCTATTTATTTGTATAAAAGGACTATTTGAAACAGTGTATGAAGGACACATTGTTCATACAAACAAACATAAAAGTCATCCTTTATTTATTTGTTCAGTTTTTTTTGTAACTTCTTAAGAATTCAAGAGTGGGATGTTCTATACCCACATTATCTAATTACCTAAATCCGCGAGTGGGTAGGTTTGTGGGAGGTTGGGTGGGTTGGTGGATGGATGATGGCTGTGTGAGTGAGTAAGTGGATATGTTCGTGAATGAGTGAGTGAGTGAGGGGATGAGTGAGTGAGTGAGTGAGTGAGTGAGTGAGTGATCGAGTTATGAATAGGTGATATCGTTATCTGTCGAATGCCTAAGGCATACATATACTGATTAAAGACTTCAGACGTACAGTTATTGTGAGCTAAATTCACATTCAGCCAATCAAGTTAACTCATACATTCGATACAAAAGAGCACAAACGAAAACTTCAAGAAAAAGCGCGATAACGCAACAATGCGACATCAATGTCAATGTTTGCTTGTTTTTTTATAGGACAAAAATGCGACAACGCGACAATGTCTCTTCTAGGACTCCATTCTATTACAGAATAATCGCGGTGCTGGGAATCCAAAAGGAAACACGCTACAACTGTAGCCTCCAGCCTATCCCACCGCGCTATGTGGGTGGAGAACATTTTCACTTACATGCACGTAAAGCAATTTTAAACACACATTTTGCAGATCTATGTGTCTGTATAACACTTCACATTATGAAATAACCGATTCTGTTTAACCTCATTCAACAAAACCTACATTAGATATTTGTGGACCAGTATGACTATGAACTATGAAGGGGCTCTTATCAATCTTGACCATTTTCAAGAGGTGGACGAACACACAGATACAGCACAACCCCATTAAAAACCTTGTGCAAGAAGAGGCACTTTACTGATATTAACGAAAACATTGCACAGTCATTCTGGCTGCATAATACCCGGCAAATAAAAAACATCACTTCAGTTGATTAAGGGGCAAGAAGTAGCTTAGGAACGTCGTTTCTACGATGATTTCAAGGTTCAAAAGATGTTTCAGCAGGTTTACAGCACCCAAGGCCTTGCTAAAGCTTTCAAAAACAATTATCGTAGCCATGTAGAGGATATTTCCAAGTTGCACGCATCAATGACCAAAGTTGTGTCCGATGTAATTCCCTATTTTGACTTGAACACACAGAAGAACAATGGTCCGTCATTACGATCAATATCACACAGTGTCTTCTAGAAAGTAGACCAATGCTCCATCATTGCAGTCAATATTACACAGTGTTTTCAAGAAAGTAGACCGATGCTCCATCATTGCAGTCAATATCACACAGTGTTTTCAAGAAAGTAGACCAATGCTCCATCATTGCAGTCAATATCAAACTGTTTTGAAGAAAGTAGACTGATGCTCCACTATTGCAGTCAATATCACACAGTGTTTTTAAGAAAGTAGACCAATGCTCCATCATTGCAGTCAATATTACACAGTGTTTCCAAGAAAGTAGACCAATGCTCCATCATTGCAGTCAATATCACATAGTGTTTTCAAGAAAGTAGACCGATGCTCCATCATTGCAGTCAATATCACACAGTGTTTTCAAGAAAGTAGACCGATGCTCCACTATTGCAGTTAATATCACATAGTGTTTTCAAGAAAGTAGACCAATGCTCCACTTTTGCAGTTAATATCACATAGTGTTTTTAAGAAAGTAGACCGATGCTCCATCATTGCAGTCAATATTACACAGTGTTTTCAAGAAAGTAGACCGATGCTCCATCATTGCAGTTAATATCACACAGTGTTTTTAAGAAAGTAGACCAATGCTCCGTCATTGCAGTCAATATCACACAGTGTTTTCAAGAAAGTAGACCGATGCTCCATTATTGCAGTTAATATCACACAGTGTTTTGTTGACAGTTGAACAATGCTCCATCATTGCAGTCAATATCACACAGTGCATTGTAGACAGTTGAACAATGCTCGATCATTGCAGTCAATATTACACAGTGCCTTTTAGACAGTTGAACAATGCTCCATCATTGCAGTCAATATCACACAATGTTTTCTAGAAAGTAGATCAATGCTCCATCATTGCAGTCAATATCACACAGTGTTTTCAAGAAAGTAGACCAATGCTCCGTCATTGCAGTCAATAATACACAGTGCCTTGTAGACAGTTGAACAATGCTCCATCATTGCAGTCAATATCACACAGTGTCTTGTAGACAGTTGAACAATGCTCTATCATTGCAGTCAATACCACACAGTGTCTTGTAGACAAGATAGACACAATGTTATGGATAACAACTTCTTTAATACTGTGAAAAGCGACGTTTCGGTATAGATCCTTGTACCGTTTTCAAATAAGACTGAATGAGGGACATAGTACAGAATATATATAGTAGTAGGAGGATTAACAGTAGAGGATTAACAGTTACGACAATTGCATACATGAGTGGGATAACATTGGTAGGTGTTGACAACAAAGGGGTGATGCTGTCACAACACGATGTAGACAATATTAAACAGTGTCTTGTAGACAGTTGAACAATGCTCCATCATTGCAGTCAATATCACACAGTGTCTTGTAGACAGTTGAACAATGCTCCATCATTGCAGTCAATATCACACATTGCCTTGTAGACAGTTGAACAATGCTCCATCATTGCACTCAATATCACAGAGTGCCTTGTTGACAGTTAAACAATGCCCCATCATTGCAGTCAATATCACAGAGTGCCTTGTTGACAGTTGAACAATGCTCCATCATTGCAGTCAATATCACACAGTGTCTTGTAGACAGTTGAACAATGCTCCATCATTGCAGTCAATATCACACAGTGTCTTGTAGACAGTTGAACAATGCTCCATCATTGCAGTCAATATCACACAGTGTCTTGTAGACAGTTGAACAATGCTCCATCATTGCAGTCAATATCACACAGTGCCTTGTTGACAGTTGAATAGTGCTCCATCATTGAGTTTTTGCACTCTTGAGGACTTTATTTATATTCACAGAAAGTATTTAAGAAAAGTGGAATTATTACCACGTGGATTCTCAAACATTGAACGGATTTGATTGAATTTATTGCAGTCTCCGAAAAGGACCATCTGTCAAAACATATAATTGTTCTACTTTGCACCCCACTAGCCGACAAATATCGGGTAAAACTTCATTCCTTGATCCACAACACATGTGTCATCGTGGTGATCAAAGATAGATTTTCGAAGGTCCAGGGAAATTTGTCAAACTGAAAGCTAATGATATGAAATTTACTGTTGAAACGATATTTGAAATGCTGGATTTCCTCATAGATAACATTTATGTGGCATATGAGGACAGGACATTAAGGCAATAAGTAGGCATCCCCGAGGACACGAATTAAGATTCTTCTGCTTGGACTGGCACGCTCAAAACACGGGAATTTGGCCATGAAGTTTAATATAGGCTAAGTTAAGCTTTCAGAACAATTTATGGGAGACATGTGGAGGACATTTCAAACTTGGATGCATCAGTGACCATACAATTGCCTGATGCAATTCACTGTTTTTATTTGAACCATATGTTCCCGTGTTTGTTCAGGGGAGAGATCGGGAGGGGCAGGTTCGCCAGTAACCAATCGAAACACGCGCAACAAGGACATCGTGGCTGGTATTCTAAATGCGTCTTTTCAAGCTGTGCTGTTCAGTATGTCGAGGAAACAACGTTGTGTTATATCTCTCCACCAAGAAACGCTGATGTATCTCCATGTAACACACAAGAAGGCGCGTAACGCTCAGGTAACACACAAGAAGGCGCGTAACGCTCAGGTAGTACACGTGAAGGTATATAACGCTTAGGTAACACACAAGAAGGCGCGTAACGTTCAGGTAGTACACGGGAAGGTACGTAACGCTCAGGTAACACACAAGAAGGCGCGTAACGCTCAGGTAGTACACGGGAAGGTATGTAACGCTCAGGTAGTACACGGGAAGGTATGTAACGCTCAGGTAGTACACGGGAAGGTACATAACGCTCAGGTAGTACACGGGAAGGTATGGAAGGTATGTAACGCCCAGCTAACACAAAAGAAGGCGCGTAACGCTCAGGTAGTACACGGGAAGGTATGTAACGCTCAGGTAGTACACGGGAAGGTACATAACGCTCAGGTAGTACACGGGAAGGTATGGAAGGTATGTAACGCCCAGCTAACACAAAAGAAGGCGCGTAACGCTCAGGTAGTACACGGGAAGGTATGTAACGCTCAGGTAACACACAAGAAGGCGCGTAACGCTCAGGTAGTACACGGGAAGGTATGTAACGCTCAGGTAGTACACGGAAAGGTATGTAGCGTTCAGGTAACACGCAAGAAGGCGCGTAACGCTCACGTAACACACAAGAAGGCGCGTAACGCTCAGGTAACACACAAGAAGGCGCGTAACGCTCAGGTAGTACACGTGAAGGTATGTAACGCTTAGGTAACACACAAGAAGGCGCGTAACGCTCAGGTAGTACACGGGAAGGTATGTAACGCTCAGGTAGTACACGGGAAGGTATGTAACGCTCAGGTAGTACACGGAAAGGTATGTAGCGTTCAGGTAACACGCAAGAAGGCGCGTAACGCTCAGGTAACACACAAGAAGGCGCGTAACGCTCAGGTAACACACAAGAAGGCGCGTAACGCTCAGGTAGTACACGTGAAGGTATGTAACGCTTAGGTAACACACAAGAAGGCGCGTAACGCTCAGGTAGTACACGGGAAGGTATGTAACGCTCAGGTAGTACACGGGAAGGTATGTAACGCTCAGGTAGTACACGGGAAGGTATGTAACGCTCAGGTAGTACACGGGAAGGTATGTAACGCTCAGGTAGTACACGGGAAGGTATGTAACGCTCAGGTAGTACACGGAGAGGTATGTAGCGTTCAGGTAACACGCAAGAAGGCGCGTAACGCTCAGGTAACACACAAGAAGGCGCGTAACGCTCAGGTAGTACACGTGAAGGTATATAACGCTTAGGTAACACACAAGAAGGCGCGTAACGTTCAGGTAGTACACGGGAAGGTACGTAACGCTCAGGTAACACACAAGAAGGCGCGTAACGCTCAGGTAGTACACGGGAAGGTATGTAACGCTCAGGTAGTACACGGGAAGGTATGTAACGCTCAGGTAGTACACGGGAAGGTACATAACGCTCAGGTAGTACACGGGAAGGTATGGAAGGTATGTAACGCCCAGCTAACACAAAAGAAGGCGCGTAACGCTCAGGTAGTACACGGGAAGGTATGTAACGCTCAGGTAACACACAAGAAGGCGCGTAACGCTCAGGTAGTACACGGGAAGGTATGTAACGCTCAGGTAGTACACGGGAAGGTACATAACGCTCAGGTAGTACACGGGAAGGTATGGAAGGTATGTAACGCCCAGCTAACACAAAAGAAGGCGCGTAACGCTCAGGTAGTACACGGGAAGGTATGTAACGCTCAGGTAACACACAAGAAGGCGCGTAACGCTCAGGTAGTACACGGGAAGGTATGTAACGATCAGGTAGTACACGGGAAGGTACATAACGCTAAGGTAACACAAAGGAGGTATTTAACGCCCAGGTAACACGCAAGAAGGTGCGTAACGCTCAGGTAGTACACGGGAAGGTATGTCACGCTCAGGTAACACAAAAGAAGGCGCGTAACGCTCAGGTAGTACACGGGAAGGTATGTAACGCTCAGGTAGTACACGGGAAGGTATGTAACGCTCAGGTAACACACAAAAAGGTACGTAACGCTCAGGTAGTACACGGGAAGGTATGTAACGCTCAGGTAGTACACGGGAAGGTACATAACGCTAAAGTAGTACACGGGAAGGTATGTAGCGCTCAGGGTACATACAAGAAGGCACGCTACGCTCAGGTAACACATAAAAAGGTACATAAAGCTCAGGTAGCACACGGAAATGTATGTAACGCTTAGGTAGAACACGGGAAGGTATGTAACGCTTAGGTAACACACAAGAAGGTACGTAACGCTAAGGTAACACACAAAAAGGTACGTAACGCTTAGGAAGCACACAGGAAATGTATGTAACGCTTAGGTAGTACACGGGAAGGTATGTAACGCTAAGGTAACACACAAGAAGGTACGTAACGCTTAGGTAGCACACGGAAATGTATGTAACGCCCAGGTAAAACACGGGAGTATATGTAGCGCTCAGGGTACACACAAGAAGGCACGCGACGCTCAGGTAACACACAAAAAGGTATGTAACGCTCAGGTAGCACACAGGAAGGGACATAACGCTCAGGTAACACACAAGAAGGTGCGTAACACTCAGGTAACACACGGGAAGGTATGTAACGCTCAGGTAGTACACGGGAAGGTATGTAACGCTAAAGTAGTACACGGGAAGGTATGTAGCGCTCAGGGTACATACAAGAAGGCACGCTACGCTCAGGTAACACACAAAAAGGTACATAAAGCTCAGGTAGCACACGGGAAGGTACATAACGCTCAGGTAACACAAGGGAGGTATTTAACGCCCAGGTAACACACAAGAAGGTGCGTAATGCTCAGGTATGTTACGCTCAGGTAACACAAAAGAAGGTATGTGACTCTCAGATAACAAATAGGTATGTTACGCTCGGGTAACACACAGGAAGGTGGTAACGCTCAGGTAACACTTGGGGAAGTAAGTAACGGTTAGGCAAAACACGGTTTAAAAAAGGGGTATAACGCTCAGTTAGCTTAACGGTACGGCCAGGTAACACAAGGGAAGGTACGTGACGCTCAAGCTACACACGAGAAGGTACGTGACGCTCTGGTAAAACATGGGAAGGTGCGTAACGCTTAGGTCACACACGGGGAGGTACATGACGCCAAGGTATCACATGGGAAGGTATGTGACGCTCAGGTAACACACGGGAAGGTGCGTTACGCTCAGGTATCACATGGGAAGGTATGTGACGCTCAGGCAACACACGGGAAGGTGCGTTACGCTCAGGTAACACACGGGAAGGTATATAATGTTCTGGTAACACACGGGAAGATACATAATGTTCTGGTAACACACGGGAAGGTACATAATGTTCTGGTAACACACGGGAAGTAAGTAGCCTTCAGGTATGATAACTGGTTCATTAAGGCTGAAAGCTAGCAACGACTGCGGTGATACTCCCTTTGACATGTGTAAGTTTGAATGTTGTGTTATGTATGGAATACTGTAAGGGACATTCTCGCGATCTCGCATTCTCGCGATCTCGACCTTTGGAAACGAGGTAAATATGCCCAAAACACGAGAATGCGAGATTGCGAGAACGCGAGATTTGGCCAAAATCTCGCGTTCTCGCGATCTCGCATTCTCGTGTTTTTGGTACATAGCACTTTTTGTCAAAAGTCGACAACGCGAGAATGCGACATTTGGACATGATGCAAAATCTCGCAATCTCGCAATCTCGACTTGTCAAATTAGGCCACAAAAACACGAAATCGCGAGAACGCGAGAATGCGACATTTCATTTTCTCGCGATCTCGCGTTCTCGTGTTCTCGCGTTTTAGACGCTGTCCGTGCGCATGCGTAATATCACAAGGTCAAGGCCCATGCGCACGTTAGTAGTCCTTTGGTCATGCTTCTTTCATGCTCTTCATTCTCCAAGTAGCATTTAGCAAACTTATGACTTGGGCTTGAAAATGCTATGTAATTTACATACACAAAGTCTGAGTCATCTCCCGTTGTTACAGTTTCCTATGTTCTTTATGATAAAACCCTCAACATGCTCAATATAATTTAACAAAAGAAATTGTGTACATGAATGTCCAATGATAGTGAAAACATAAATGTGTCCGAAAGCTGGAAACAAAACTATTACCGTCAGTGAGTGAGTGAGTAATATTGCTTAAAGCCGCACCAGCAGTACTACAGTTACAGAAATTATCACAGGCCAGTGAGTTTCTCCATGAGGCAATGTTATACACGGCTAGCATATTCATGAAAGGCAAAATTCTCATAGACCAATTTGAAATACCAAATTAATTATCATATTTTCATCCGCTCTAACCTGACTACAAAACATCCCGCTTTACATTATTTTATAGTTAAAATGGATAAAACTATCATTAAACCGCCCGCATGTTATCATAAATGAGCGGGCCACTGTTAAAGAAATAAACGACGAGTGGGAGTACAATAAAACACTGCAGGGAGAATAAACCATGAGGGGCTAGTGTTTTATTGTACAATAAACAACAACCACGAGTCGTTTAATGATTATATGAGATATCAACATTATGTACAGCCTCTTTAAGGATGTTGATAAAATGTACAAGGTTTAAAAATATTTACCCCTATTTAAGGCGGGTATTTCCCGCATATGCTCACACAATCCTCAGGTCGATTACACGTACCTTTTCTCCCAAAACCGATTGTCATATTGTAACCGGGGATTGTGAAGGAAAATACAATTTCAAACATAGGCTACGGGTGTGAGTGTTTATTGCCAGAGTAGATAACGACATCCTTTAATGTACAAAACAATAACATTATAAAAAACAATACTGCATAGGTTTCATACACATACATATTCACACAATCATTCAGTTCATATAAACATACGTCTATATTCTGTACATGAACATGAACTTAATAATCAATGATATACAAAATCATTATCTTAACCCTATAATAAACAAACAATTCATCAAGGGCGATAACTCGATCCCGACATCACTCATAAGATACAATATAAACCTGGTCCATGTTGTAAAATACACTTAACATTATAAATACAATTACCACTTTCTTGAAACTGCTGTATTTATTCAGTAACTCACCATATATTTGGCACGATACACTATTTACAATTCATATTTCGAGACACGACAAACATGTAAATTACCCGTACCCTGTGGGTGACACTGGGATGTTTATCGTCTTCATGCAGCCGCCATTACGATAGAAGTGCCACAACATCCATGGAGAGCAACCTGACGGTCACTTCCCTCTCACAATTAACGTCGTCACTCACTGCGTTATAATGTTACAAGATCACAATCGAATCATCAGAAATGAGGTCATGATTAATCGTATAATATATCCCGCTTCGTTCTTCGATGTTCTTAGCGATTAAACGCGTAGTCATCTATAAGTGCGAGAGTTGGGTTTAACACTGCTTTTATCAGTATTCCAGTTATATCACAGCGTGTCAGCTTAATGTGAGAGGAAAGCCCGAAGTGATGCAGGTCTCAGACGTTTACCTCTTCGATGAAGCCCACGAGAACGGGTATGGTGAAACAAGAAACAAAATCAGGGCGAACCGGGATTCGAACCCACAATCATAGGTTTCGGGCGTGCCCAACTGACGCAACTCTGCACAGAGAATCGCGGCGCCTTAGACGACTGGGCCACCCAAATGAGTGTTTATATATTTGATGTCAGACCGCCGTCATTTAGCTGGAATATTGCTGAGTGCGGCGTTAACAACAAACAAACAAACAAACAAACTCTTTCTGAAAAATACTATTTGGCATCCATCTTGGTTATTTGACTGTTAGTTGTCAGACAATATTTGTCAAATTCAGTCAGTTCACAGGCAAGAAAGGGAGCGTGTTCTTGACTTTATTATGTTACCAGTCTACATTTATATTTCTGTATAATCAAAAGACTTGGAAAATGTGCATTCTGACATTGTCAAAAGTCACGTGATTTTGAGCAGCCATTTTGAAATAAACTGCATTAATTTGCAAAGCAGAAATTTCTATGAACCTTGTGGTTTATTTCGTCGTTTTGATGTCAAAAGACACGAGCGTGAGATTTTATTCATCATCCAACATCATTCTTCCAACTTTTTGAGTTTGTAGACAGTAATAAGCAGTGTCTTAAAGATGTTGGATACAATGGTTTGTGCGCACCTCAGTTCACGCCGTTGCACGCGAGTTTACTGTGACGAATTACCTTACAAAATAGTTACATACAACTGTATAGGCAATAAGCACAAAAACACGAGAAAGCGAGATCGCGAGAATTGACCAATCTCGCAATCTCGCGTTCTCGCGTTCTCGTGTTTTTGAAAATAGTTACATACAACTGTATAGGCTATTAGCACAAAAACACGAGAAAGCGAGATCGCGAGATCGCGACACTTGACCAATCTCGCGTTCTCGCGTTCTCGCGTTCTCGCGTTCTCGTGTTTTTGAAAATAGTTACATACAACTGTATAGGCTATAAGCACAAAAACACGAGAACGCGAGATCGCGACACTTGTCCAATGTCGCAATCTCGCGTTCTCGCGTTCTCGTGTTTTTGAAAATAGTTACATACAACTGTATAGGCTATAAGCACAAAAACACGAGAACGCGAGATCGCGACACTTGTCCAATGTCGCAATCTCGCGTTCTCGCGTTCTCGTGTTTTTTGAAAATAGTTACATATAACTGTATAGGCAATTAGCACAAAAACGCGAGAACGCGAGATTGCGACATTGGTCAAGTGTCGCGATCTCGCGTTCTCGCGTTCTCGTGTTTTTGAAAATAGTTACATATAACTGTATAGGCAATTAGCACAAAAACGCGAGAACGCGAGAACACGAGATTGCGACATTGGTCAAGTGTCGCGATCTCGCGTTCTCGCGTTCTCGTGTTTTTGAAAATAGTTACATATAACTGAATAGGCAATTAGCACAAAAACACGAGAACGCGAGATCGCGAGAATTGACCAATCTCGCAATCTCGCGTTCTCGCGTTCTCGTGTTTTTGAAAATAGTTACATATAACTGTATAGGCATTTAGCACAAAAACACGAGAACGCGAGATCGCGACACTTGACCAATGTCGCACTCTCGCGTTCTCGCGTTCTCGCGTTCTCGTGTTTTTGTGCTACTTGCCTATACAGTTATATGTAACTATTTTCAAAAACACGAGAACGCGAGAACGCGAGAACGCGAGATTGCGACATTGGACAAGTGTCGCGATCTCGCGTTCTCGTGTTTTTGTGCTGATTTCCTATACAGTCATCGTGGGGCTCAGTCGTCTGAGTTGTCGCAATTCGTTGTGTAGAGTTGCGTCCCTTGGATGTGCCAGAAACCTACAATGGAAGGTTTCCTCTCATTTAAAAGGGACACTGATCTACAGAAATGCCCCGAGACTGGTTGTTGCCTTAGTTATTGTCCCCCCTCCCCGCCCCCACCCAACCTCCCCCGTGAGTATCCGGATGATATAGCAGATATCAAGACTAGTTCGCGACCTGTGCTGCGCCATTCGTAAGCGCATGTATCGCTTTTATTGATAGTATTTCATTGTGGGTATATTGTTTAGCCAAAATGTATAAAGTTTCACGAAGGCATTTTTTGCAACACCTAAATATTCAGTTATTTTACAAATTGACTGAAAATCGGTCAATTTCATCACCCAGTGACTGAAAATGATAGGATTAAAAGAAAACAAAATTCAAAGTACGTTTCTATAGTTTTGGCTTCTAATACTAGCGGGGCGGTCGGGTAGCCTAGTGGTTATTGCTGAAATAGTGCTAAAAGGGGGGTAAAAACAAACACACTCACTCACTCTAATACTAGGATAAATAGTCTATTTTTAAGCCCTTTTGAACCTCTTAAAAACTGTTCGTCAATCTGGACTTGGATTCAGTCAATTTTTTATATTACTGAAATATTTAGACATTTTATAAATTGCCCGAGTGAATCACTTTTTACACATTGAGTGTAATATACATGTATACACGCCTACAGGTACAAGAGAAACAAAACTGATTCTATCCAATGCAACAGCAAATGAATGAAAACAAAATGCAAATATCATAATTACGACCCACCGCAGTTTTATGTATACATTTGGGCAGCTTCCTTGTTCGAGGAATGTATCCGTGAATATTCACATACAGGAACAATATCCCATACGTCTGCAGCTGTACAAATAAACTTATTCGACGTCACATGGCTCTGTTACATTCAAATGTTAAAATATATACATAGAGCGTTTCTGGATATTATAACCCGTGTTCGTTTTGCAACTGATCACTAAGTTTCTTTCAGATGTTTTTACAAAGGTGGCAAGTCTCATCGGTCAGCTAAGATAGCACGTGTGACAATTATGTTCATGATGTCCATGGTGCTTTAAAAATATCCATGGAGTTAGAAAGCAATGAACAATCAATAAACGTATTATCGGCTAATCCTTTGAACCAAGTATGTTGTTTTTACATCGGCACTTCACGCCATGATATGAGTGTATTCTGTCTGCTTTAGTAAACCTACACATGTAAACACTTACACATCCACTGTGCAAGATAACAGTGATTAATCAATGAACGTACTTTCTGTGGAACTTTTGATGGCGAGGAATGATCCGTGTACAAAAAAGTAAATGAACTGATCACTCCTCTTGCTTGGCTGCCACGTGAATATTACATAACATACATTTCACCTCAATTCAAACCTGGATTCAGATGAAATAATTGCCCCAGACACAAGACATGCCAAATGGGAACCGTTGTCAGGTAATCTGAGTAGTGCTACTACTAACTATACCTGTAATAGGTTCATTAACTGAGCTTCTAGTGAATGGCAACAAAGACACAGGTGTAGGGTTATGCCCCAAAACGTGGATGACAACAAGAGATAGCAATCGTATTATCCGCGCAATCCAAAATCCGAAAATGCTTTCACTGCTCGGATACTATAAAAATAAACTGACGGCCAAAAGAAACGTTACCAACGATATTTCTAGGATAAAATATGACCAAAACAAATTGAAGCAGCAATAACAATTGTATTGTAGAAATATATAATTCAGAACATTAAAATGCGAATTTACTAATTCAACAACAAAGTCCTTGACCTCCAACAGGGACATTTCTTGACAAGGGGCCATTCGTCCAGTATTCGATCAACAACATTGGTTACAACTTTAATGTGACGACGGCCCAGACCGTTCAATACGGGATATGACCTTAATGAGCGGCAATGCATCTTCGAATGCGGCGTCGCACTGAGTAGACAAGCGTCCTCACATCGACTACAGGTTTACGATTCCATTCCTCACGGAGGGCAACGATCAACGCTTGTCTCGTGAAGGGAGGATGTTGACGTTTCCGAAGACGACGCCCCAGCTGGTCCCAGAGATGTTCTGTGGGTGACAGATCTGGTGTTCGAGCTGGCCACGGCAGGACAGTCACGTTGTTGGCGTTGAGGAAGTCTCTAGTAATACGGGCTTTATGGGGTGTGGCGTTATCTTGTTGGAACACCGTCCGTTGTTGACGCTGGGTGAAAGGAAGAACCACTGGCCGTAAGATATTGTCAATGTAGCGTTGTGCTGTCAGATTGCCTTCGATGATGACAAGTTCCGTCTTCTCGTCTCCGCAAATGTCGCCCCAGACCATCACACTTCCGCCCCCTAAAGGTTCCACCTCCTGGACACAACAAGGAGCCGTACGTTCACCACGTCGTCGATACACTCGCGTCCGCCCATCAGGTTTGAAGAGTTGGAACCTGCTCTCGTCACTAAACAGCACTCGCCGCCATTCCCTTTGTTGCCATCGCTGAGTTGTCTGCACCACGTCAGTCTGGCACGTCGATGTTGACGGGTCAAGGTCATGCCTTTGAAAGGGCGATAAGCCCGGAGACCATAATGTCGTAGTCGTCTGGTCACTGTTTGTCTGCTGGCCGGATGTCCTAAGCTGTTGGCATCTGATGACGTCACAGTAAGAAATCTGTTCCTCAGATGACGTACCCGTAAAAAGCGGTCATCCTGCGGGGTCGTGACCTATGGTCTGCCACTCCGTGGTCTGTCTGCGGTTCTGCCAGTCTGTCGGAGACGTGAGACCAGTCTGGTAATGGTCATCTTGGAGCAGTTCATGTTAATGGCAACCGCTCTCTGTGTCGCTCCCATCTGCAGCATACCTATGGCTCTCTCCTTCTGGACAGCGGTCAGTCTTGGCATGTTCGTTGGTGTTAATCATCGCAACCATTGATAGGGAACAGATCCCTGCGTAATTTATACCCGGAAATTGCATGATAATTTGGGGAAGATTGTTTTAAAAAATTGCTGAAAAACACCAATATTTCCCAAAATCCGCAAAGCACGTGCAAAGAACGACAGAGAACATGAAGGCTGTATTCGTGAAATGTGTTCTTTACTGTTTTTGAACAGGTTGGCATCTTTGTTTCAAAGTGGCAAATCAGTTAATGTTGGTAACGTTTCTTTTGGCCCTCAGTTTATAACCATCTGGGGTATTTCCAAATAACGACATCCGATGAGCTTCCATCGTTCTTTTTGTCCGTTTGTTTAGGCTAAAGAAATTAATTAACATGCGCCCTTTGTCTGAGATTCAGAGATTACAGGTAACCAATCAGTGTTCTTGAACACGGTAGTCCAGTCTCTTGTCACGCTCAGTTGCCTCAGTGAGCAAATCGGCAGATGGTGAGCCCCAGCTGGCAGTGTTAGACAGCCGAGAAGAAGATTAGTGCCCCTTTAAACCGACAAGCCGGGATATAACTAAAATATACACACTGTTCAAAGCAGTGTTAAGCCAAACTCACTCACTTATTCAGAGTCATGCTGGTCCCCCAGGCTGGATATTGGGGGTACTTTTCCAGTATAAGCATGCCTGTCATTTGAATGTTAAGGCCGCAATAAAATTAATAGTTACAGTTTGATTGATTTTTTAAAAACATGGGAGACAGGAGGCATTTTATTTTTAACGTTTTTAATTTGTTCTTATCGACCTACTTTAGGCATATGTGTACAGTTGCTGTCGGCGGATGCGATTCGCATGCATCATGTGTGCTCAGTAGGGCTACGTGTACGGAGTATTTTATCAGATAAAGAAAGTAGGAACACTCATATTAACGATACTTCTATTTCTAGGAATTTGAGGGCATTAGAATAATGTAAGGCAGGATGTTTTGTTGTCAGGCGGGAGCGGATGAAAATCTATTAATTAAAGTAGCGAATATGGTATCGTATAAAAAAACAAAAAAAAACAACATCGGACAATATCATTTTATCCGAATGCTACAAATTGGTCTGTGAGAATTTTATTTTAATGAATATTCTAGCCGTGTATAAAATTGCCTCATTGAGAAACTCACTGGCTTGTGATTATTTCTGTAACTGACAGTGTAGCCGCGAATAACTGCAATACTGCTGATGCGGCTTTAAGCAATATTACTCACTCACTCACTGACGGTAATAGCTTTGTTTCCAGCTTTCGGACACATTTATGTTTTCACCATCATTGGACATTCATAGACACAATTTCTTTTGTTAAATCATATTGAGCATGTTTAGGGTTTTATTATAAAGTACATAGGAAACTGTAACAACGGGAGATGACTCAGATTTTGTGTATGTAAATTACATAGCATTTTCAAGCTCAAGTCATAAGTTTGCTCAATACTACTTGGAGAATGAAGAGCATGAAAGAAGCATGACCAAAGGACTACTAACGTGCGCATGCGCTTGACCTTATGATATTACGCATGCGCACGGACAGCGTCTAAAACGCGAGAACACGAGAACGCGAGATCGCGAGAAAATGAAATGTCGCATTCTCGCGTTCTCGCGATTTCGTGTTTTTGTGGCCTAATTTGACAAGTCGAGATTGCGAGATTGCGAGATTTTGCATCATGTCCAAATGTCGCATTCTCGCGTTGTCGACTTTTGACAAAAAGTGCTATGTACCAAAAACACGAGAATGCGAGATCGCGAGAACGCGAGATTTTGGCCAAATCTCGCGTTCTCGCGATCTCGCATTCTCGTGTTTTGGGCATATTTACCTCGTTTCCAAAGGTCGAGATCGCGAGAATGCGAGATCGCGAGAATGTCCCTTACAGTATTCCATAGTTATGTCTTGAAACGAACCCTGTACAGTTAGCCAAGATAGGCTCAACAGGGTTGAGCTCACAATGTCTGACAACGAGACCGTGTTGTGCCGCCAGCACATATGTCTTGTACTTGACTGTTTTTTTATTCAGTCGATTTTACTCCATGAACTTTCGTTTCAGATGGTCTGAAGTCGACAATGTCATATATTCCTGTATGGTCGCCTTCAGACTACTCATGGTTGGCGCGACTGTATCTGGTTCCCGGACGTTATATTAACTGGCGTTATCCATGACTATGACACTGAGGTTGTTTAAAGTGGGCAAAAGCTGATGTTCCAACCATTCTATGAACATATCTCCTCCTATAATTTCCTGTTGGAAATCACCAGTTTTCTTTTTCACCTCGAAAACTACCCAAATCCATCAATAAGCACCAGATCACAGGTTGCGGCGTGCAAACAATGACATGATTACCTTTACCTGATGTGTGTTTTTTTGTCCATCTGCTGATAGCCACATGTAGCCAGTGGAATGATTCTTCAATGTAAATGATCTGGGAGCCCTGGCTGTGATAGTTATGAATGGTGCGGAGATAATGTGACCTCATAGACGGTATGGAATATTTCCCCCTGAACGCTGCTCGGCCATCTGGGGTACATTCTGCTCACAAAGTTTGTACACTATATACCTCGTCACCCTGTATCACACACACACACACACACACACACACACACACACACACACACACACACACACACACACACACACAAACACACACACACACACAAACACACACACACACACACACACACACACAAACACACACACAAACACAAACACACACACACACACACACACACAAACACACACACACACAAACACACACACACACAAACACACACACACACAAACACACACACACACACACACACACACCAATACCTTTTTAGTTTTACTCATCATACCGTAGACTTGATGGTATGAATTGGAAATCCCCTAGGCTTAGGCAGTTCAGTAATTCATCCCATCTAAACTAATAAATGGTTTATGGTTTTCCTCTATCTCTCTATGTAAAGCACGTGTATGCATTTCCTAGTACTGACTCCATGTCGTGTACCGTGGCTATGGCTATACAAGTGTAACGTAACATGCACCATGGGAGCAGTGTTGATGAATAAAACGCAGCGTCATTTTGTTATTTTAGAAGATGCACATCTAGAATTTTTGTGTTGATCAGATGTTTTCGGAAGACTACACTATATAGTCACGAGCGCATATTTCTATAGTCCGTTTAAGAATGCCATCATTGGACTTGGAATAAATCCGAACTTCCTGTTTTCGTTCGAATTTTTCTCTTGTAAAATTGTCGATAGGACTCCTTGTGACCGAAATACTTCAAACCACAGGTAGGTCGATCGGTAGTTATTCGATATTTCAATTGCAGCAGTCAGTAAAAAATTCTATCCTTTTTTAACGGGCAAAAAACACTTTTTTAGCATTCCCGACAGTACTTGAGCCATATTTTTGTCAGAAAACAGCGTTAAGTTACAGGGTGCATATGCTCAAGTACGTCAGCTCACGCATCACCTGACCTCACACACACACATGGGGATAAGTGAACCTTTGTGTACGACTGGAGCGGCTACAGGATGGGCCAATCGGAATGTCGATAGGCTTGCAAAAGGGGAATCCCCTATGTAGGCCTGTCCCTCGTGGTGTATGATGATGAACCTACATCAATTATTTCTGTCTTTAAATCGATTCTTGTTTTTTCGCTTACCTATTCTCTGTCAGTCGTGTGGTACTACAATTGTATACATAGTTATTTGTGTTGTTGGAAGACAATGTGTTGTTAGATGCACAGTTTTGTTTGTTTGTTACTATACAGTGCCATATATATATAACGCGGTTTTATCACTGTTTGTTTCAGTCGATAAGTTGACTTCTGATCGGAGAAGGTAAGCTTATACATGATACCACATCCGTAACTTGTTAGATTTACCCGTAATCGATAATACTACTGTGTGTACATTTGCTGTAGAGATGGATAGAGGGGTAATGAGGGAGAGAGCTGAGCTTAAGACAGAAAGAGAAATAGAGAGAGAGAGTGAGAGAGAAAGAGAAATAGAGAGAGAGAGTGAGATAGAGAGAGTGAGGGCGAGAGAATGAGTGAGAGAGAGGAGAGAGTGAGGAGAGAAAGGAGTGGGGGATGAGAGACAGAGAGAGCATTTGAACGTTTGTGTTACAGCCATGCATGGTCGCACTTTCACATATTCAGAATACCAAAGGGTTGTGTACTCAGATAAGTATTTGCCTGCGGCTAATCCTGGTATCAATCCGCTTCCTGTTTGTTTACTTTGCCGTGAGTGGATTGTTGTGATAGAAACTGACAGACACATTGTAAAACGTATGTCTCTTCAACAAACAAGCTTATCCACTTATTTTGTTTCTTGAATACGTGGGGACGAAGTATATGGTTCGAGGCCCAGGTACTAGGTAAGATCTTAGCTATTCTAGACAAAGTTCAGGCAACATTTACGTGTAGGTTAAAACACACCTATTGTTGTGTACTCTGTTGTTGATGACACTAGCCTGTAGCAGCTGAGATTATATTGGAAAATCTTGTTCGTTTTGTGAGAGCACCCTCCTTGACCAAACTAGTTGTCACTTAAAGAGTTTCCTCTGCTTGAGGGTTATGATTTCCAGATGACGACAATGTGTACATACACAAGCTTCCTCCTTGTTGCCATAGCGACATGTGTCCACTCCCAGGATACTTCTACGACAGCGAACGCACCTACTCTTGACGGAGCTGACGTCAAGCTGGATGAGCCTTGTACCACTTGGAACTCATCTGCCGACTACGACAAGCTGATCAGTAGGTTCTATGGCAAACTCTTCCACACCAAGGAGCAGATTGAGAGACAGGAGCAGACATGGCGGGAAGAGCACAAATCTGAATGGGGTGTTGTCTCACAACGGAAGGCGCCTGCGTTGCTGTCGAACAGATGGTCTGACTCTATGGGGCACGACTACGACCAGTGTTGTCCGACGTACGTTATCCAATACACTATTCGTCACTTTTATGTCAGATAAACGAAAGGGCCTTGTTTGAGTTCTTATATCTGTCGGGGGCACGTGTGGCCCAGTCGTCTAAGGCGCCGCGATTCGCTGTGCAGAGTTGCGTCCCTTGGGCACACCAGAAACCTATGATTGTGGGTGTCAATCCCGGTTCGCCCCGATTATGTTTCTAGGTTTGTCAGCACCATACCCGTGCTCGTGGGTTTCACCGTGGCGGTTAACGCCTGAGACCTGCATCTCTTCGGGCTTTCCTTCCACATTAAGCTGACATGCCGTGATATAAATGGAATAATGTTAAAAGCGGCGTTAAACCCAACTCACTCACTCTTATATCTGTCAACTCAAATATATACCGTAAGACCGTACCATCTATTGTTAATGTTGATTACAACTGAAGATTATTAAGTTAACATAATGATTTCTCCGTCTTACAACTGAAGATAATTAAGTTAACATAATGATTTCTCCGTCTTACAACTGAAGATTATTAAGTTAACATAATGATTTCTCTGTCTTACAACTGAAGATAATTAAGTTAACATAATGATTTCTCCGTATTACAACTGAAGATAATTAAGTTAACATAATGATTTCTCCGTCTTACAACTGAAGATTATTAAGTTAACATAATGATTTCTCCGTATTACAATTGAAGATAATTAAGTTAACATAATGATTTCTCTGTCTTACAACTGAAGATAATTAAGTTAACATAATGATTTCTCCGTCTTACAACTGAAGATTATTAAGTTAACATAATGATTTCTCCGTCTTACAACTGAAGATTATTAAGTTAACATTATGATTTCTCCGTCTTACAACTGAAGATAATTAAGTTAACATAATGATTTCTCCGTCTTACAACTGAAGATTATTAAGTTAACATTATGATTTCTCCGTATTACAACTGAAGATAATTAAGTTAACATAATGATTTCTCCGTCTTACAACTGAAGATATTTAAGTTAACATAATGATTTCTCCGTCTTACAACTGAAGATAATTAAGTTAACATAATGATTTCTCCGTCTTACAACCATACCCGTGCTCGTGGGTTTCACCGAAGTGGTAAACGTCTGAGACCTGCATCACTTTTAATCAAGTTGGGGACAAGTGTTACTTGTACAAATACTTTACTATTTCATTCTCGTAGATGTATAGTTTATTATCAGTTACACAACTGCATATCCGATTCCTTCACCTTGGTATATACGTTGTGAGACGTACATTTCTAAATGCAGCATTAAACCCTAATCACTTATGTACCCACCCTTGTCTTTTAGTGTGATGTATTATGATAAGAAGAAGACTAAGAAGAATACAAGGGGACAGTGGAGAACCATCATGCACCTGCCCCTCGCCGCCCCCCCAAGGTTTCAGTGGTACCCCAACGCTCGATGTGGGTGAGTAGTCAGCAGAAACCAGCGTTCACTTACTCATTTACACACACCATCCAACTGATTTTGTTTTTTTGTTGTTTAACGCCGCACTCAGCAATATTCCATGTATCGCTATATGGCTCAAATAATGCCATATATTTTAACTCACTAACTGTAAATAATCGAATCTGGACCAGACAATCCAGTGATTGATATTATGAGCTACGAGGGCTGGCTGAAAAGTTCTAAGCCTAACTGTGAAAGACCCGTACCAAGTCGATGGTTTTCATTTATTTCTCCACATAGTCCCCTTCCAGATTTACACACTTTTGCCAGCGATGCTGCAAGGCCTTGATGACGGTCAAGAAGAGATTTTCTTAAGCCACCCTAAAAAAGTCATTCACAGCGGAAATGACGTCATAATTACAAGGAATATGGCGACCGGCTAGTTCCTTTTTCATTTTAGGAAACAGGTGGAAGTCTGACGGGGCCAAATCGGGTGATGAAGTGGGATGGTCAATGAGTTCGAAGCCACAATCATGGATCGTTGACATGGCAACCACCGATTTGTGAACAGGAGCATTGTCTTGGTGGAACAGGACTCTTTTAGTGAGCATTCCCCATTGTTTAGACTGAATTTTGGTTTCTGGTTGAAAGTGATGAATCCAGGTTTCATCCATGGTTACAAATCGGGCCAAAAAATCATCGGGATCTGCTTCAAAACGACATAAATTGTCAGGGGATGTCAGGAATCTGATCCGCTGTCAAGAGCTTTGGCACCCATCTTGCAGAAACTTTTGTCATTCCCAACTCGTTGATGATGTGCTCAACCCTCTCATGAGAGATGCCCACAACACTGGCAATACGTCGAGTGGTCAATCGTCGATCAGCCATCGCCATGTCACGATCCGGGTAATGTTTTCCGGAATGGTTGCTTTTGAAGGCCTTCCTGGACGCGGGTCATCGTCAAGGCTCTCTCTGCCACGCTTGAATTCCGCAGCCCACTTCTTTACAGTGGAGAAGGAAGGGACATTATCCCCTAAAGTGGAGACCATGTCAGCATGTATCTGTGTTGGAGTTAGCCCTTTCAGTTAGAGGTACTTGATGACTGCCCTATAGCCAGTTTTGTCCATTTCTGGTGATTTCAATGGGTAGGTTCACAAGATGGTCTGGTACAAAGACAATAATAACACTACAGTTGCAGTTCTTATGTCTATGATTCATTAAATGATTGTACTTGTTGGTGGCAAAAGTTTGTGTCAATCCGATTGAGATATCCCACTTAGGCTTAGAACTTTTCAGCCAGCCCTCGTATTTACGCAATAGGAATACTATGACATGCATCATCCAAGTCAGCGAGCCTGACCACCATATTCCGTTAGTCGCCTCTTACGACAAGCATGGGTTGCTGAAGATCGATTCTAAACCGGATGTTCACGGATGACCATATATGGACACGAGGGGTTGATGGGTACTGAAAACGTGTCGCCTTGGGTCTTCAGGGTTAGAATAGGTCCCCTATGTTGGTCGTAAGAGCTGACTTAAAGGATCGGGTGATCAGGCTCAAATACAAATATAAATATACATTTATAGCTGTAAACTATAGAAGTGATTTCTTCAGGTGTATGAGCATTAAGTATACAATAACAAAGTCCCGATAGTTGCGCTTGTGAAAAAAGGTGTACTGAAAACTTTAACGAAGTCATTCCCTAAAGAGACGTTGAGCGGCGAAAGATCTTGTTTTGACAAGCACACATATCAGGACTATTTTGTGTGTGCGTGCGTGCGTGCGTGCGTGCGTGCGTGCGTGCGTGTGTTTATTTATTTTATACGCCCAATGGAATCTGTTTCCGTGGATAATAAGCCGACTGGTTATTCTCTGGCGATGACAATTTATATGTAGAAATACATTATGTGTTTTCCCCGTCACACTAGGCCTGGGAACTGCCTCGGAAAGTGCCGGCTGGAGAACATCGCAATCTGCCTGCTGGTGTACCCACTCAGCGGACCCCTATTCCCCCCGGAGTTTGACTGGTTCTACGTCCCGGGCTACTGTTCCTGCAAGAGCAGCTGAAAGACAGACGCCTTCTGAGACGAAATCAAATCCATTATTTACCATTCGTTTGTATCTTTTGTAACTTGAAAAAATTAATAAATGTCACTTGAACTTTATACTTTCACATTTTTAATTTTCCAGAAATCATCTAAATTGCCTTCATGTCATACAACGCAGCGTTTGATAAAATTGATTGTGGATATTGTGATTGAGTGAGTGAGTTAATGAAGTCCGCCATAGCTGGCATCCAGTATACTCTGTCTGAGTGGGGTATTCATGTTACACTGCGGCATGATATCTCAGTGGGCAAGCACTATGAAACAGGCATTAGTCCGGACGAGTACAAGCAAACCCACACAGTCACCAACACCGCAAGTGCACCACGGAAGCGTAGTAGGGCCACGGTGATTTTTTCTTTTGTCTAAGTATCTCCTCATTCGTGACCAACTCGTGTTATTCCGGGACAAGCCGAATAGCGACTCCATTCGTCACCACTCGCCCCTTTCCGTAACCTGCAAGAAGACTCGTCCCCCTATCGATGAATGTTATGTGCGAAAATACGACAAACCAATCAGAATGCGCGTATGATTTCAAGTTCTTCGTCAAAGAATCCCTCAGAAATAATATTTTATGTTACATGTGTCTTGCATCTAAAAACCTATGATTGTGGGTTCGAATCCCGGTTCGCCCCGATTATGTTTCTAGGTTTGTCAGCACCATACCCGTGCTCGTGGGTTTCACCGAAGTGGTAAACGTCTGAGACCTGCATCAGTTCGGGCTTTCCTCCCACATTAAGCTGACTCGCCGCGATATAACTGGAATACTGATAAAAGCGGCGTTAAACCCAACTCACTCACTCACTCACTAGTATCTCCTACGTAGGACTTAGTATCTCCTACGTAGGACTTAATATCTCCTACGTAGGAGATAATAAGTCCTACGTAGGAGATATTAAGTCCTACGTAGGATATAGTTATTCTAGTCCATACTAAGTCCCACGTAGGAGATAGTAATTCTCGGCCATACTAGGTCCTACGTAGGAGATAGTAAGTCCTACGTAGGAGATAGTTATTCTAGTCCATACTAAGTCCTACGTAGGAGCTAGTAATTCCAGGCCACACTAGGTCCTACATAGGAGATAGTAAGTCCTACGTAAGAGACAGAAAGTCCTACGTAGGAGATAGTAAGTCCTACGTAGGAGATATTAAGTCCTACGTAGGAGATAGTTATTCTAGTCCATACTAAGTCCTACGTAGGAGATAGTAATTCAAGGCCACACTAGGTCCTACGTAGGAGATAGTAAGTCCTACGTAGAAGATAGTAAGTCCTACGTAGGACACAGTAAGTCCTACGTACGAGAAAGTAAGTCCTACGTAGGAGATAGTAAGTCCTACGTACGAGATAGTAAGTCCTACGTACGAGATACTTAGACAAAACGATATTTCACCGTGGCCCTACTACGCTTCCGTAGTGCACCGATATAACATTGTTGTTGTCAGTAGATCCCGTTCCCACACTTTATAACTTCAGAGTGAGTGAGTATAGTTTTACGCCGCTTTTAGCAATATTCCAGCAATATCACGAAAAATGGGCTTTACGCGTTTTATCCATGTGGGGAATCGAACCCGGGTCTTCTGGTAACAAGCGAACGCTTTTACAAGTTGGCTACCCCACCGCCCCCTATAACTTCACAGTGGAGAAATCACTGTGCTCACCACTGAAGTAAATGTTTATTGTTCCACAACACATCGGGGGAGACAAAGGGGGATTCACAAAGACGCGCCGAGTGTACGTAGATTGAGCCCGACGCTGTGACTCAACGGGAAGGACAAGGTCACGACGAGCGTTAAATTGAAGAATTCATATTACTGAGCTCACAATGTTGGACACTGTAATCATTGCAATGGTTATTCGCAGGTTGGATGTTCTTGTGAACTGGGGGATGAAATATGCATGATGTCAGTGCTGCTACACCAATTTCACTGAGTTAATGTACCATGGTTTTCCCCGCTGATTAATTTACTACGCACTTTCCGGCGAGATTCCCACTTCTTCTAATATTCTCTTCATAAAGGACTGATATTGCTAATTTTGTTCAGTCCCTGAAATTGACGTGGATTAGAAAATTGGCAGCTATGAATCTTGACAATACATGGACAAATCCTTTCTTCTCGTCTCAGGAAAGTTTTTTTTTTCTTTACATGAGATCTGATTTTCAGGGAAAAAACTGGAAAGATTGAAAAATAGCTTTTAGAAAGACTGTTCAGAGTCATTCAGTAAATTTTCTTTCAAAGTATATCCTTTGAGCTTTGGTGAATTTATTACTGACCCAATATTCTATAATCCTAATATTACTTTCTTTCATTCCCACTGGTTTGACAAAGGTGTAAGTCAAATCATGGCTTTTCTTAATAAACAGGAGATTACCTACCCTTAGCTGATTTTAGATTAAGGGTAGGCATTGAGACTTCCTTTTCACTGTACTTTGAAGTTATATAAGCTATCAAGAAATATTTTATTTTGAAATCTTTATCTTATTCAAAAGTTGAAAACATTTCAAACTTGGATTTCAAAAGGGTTCTCAAGTTTTTGTCCAAAGAAACTACACCAAATTCGTAAAACAAATGGAATAAACATTTTGATAAAACTCAAGACAGCTACCAGATATATTTGAAGCCTTTTTTTAACAACTAGAGACACAAGGTTCAATTCGGGTTTTCCTCCCAGGTCAAGCTGACACGCCTGTGATATAACTAAAATGCTGTTCAAAGCGGCGTTAAAGCACTCTCATATACTCACTCCTTCATGTTTTTACACCCGAGGATATATTTCTACAATAGAATTCTGTTAAAACTTCACCTGGGCCACCTAGGCCCTACAGTAACGAACAGGGGGCGCCCACTTCCCTCAACGACGTGAAGATCCGAGTTAGAATAGGTCTTCAGCAACCCATGCTTGTCGTAAAAGGCGACTATGCTTGCAGCGTTAGAAATTGGCACTAGCCCTGTAGTCCTTGCCAAACTGGCCAATAGTTAAGGTATCATGAGGACTAGTAGGATTTCTAGCATGACAGTGAAGATGTGTAGGTTGCATATACCCTACGCTAGACATAGTCTTAGGTTTGTTATAAACTGAGTTTGTTATAAACTATACCTCTCAGGGGATTTCATAATGTTTGATTTTCAGTTGATATTATATCCCCAAAATGGCGCTTAGTCAGCACTTAAAGCATACTTCTGCATGGTTTTATTTCTTTAAATATAATTTGATTTAAAACTTTTAAAAAACAGAGAGTAATTCGCATAACACACAACAGCTGATGAGTATCTAAGACAAATATCTTATCTTTGAATATCAATATATCTGCTTCTTTTCGGCATAAATGTACAACATTTCCAGCATGTCGAGGTTGTGTGGTTGGAAAGATTAATTCATTTAATACCCCAGACTTCTACGGTTCTTTCATTCACATATAAAACAAACTTGGTACATCTTGTTTGCCCCTGACTTTATATCTGTAATTCATGTCATTATCAACATATTTTATTACCACACGATCAGGAAAACTAATCCTCGGTAAAGGTTATCAGGGACGTTGCGAGTCTACTACTCTCACGGGAATATGAAATCACGTTTACTGTGAGACGTCCAGGATTCGGATATTCGTCGATATTATGTGTTGTCCTCAACTGAAGCCGGGATGCTTTCATCGCTATTTCCTCCGCCGGTTGACGGACTACTTTGAGCAATAATTGGAATTTCAAGTTCCTGAAAAACAAGGTTCTTGTCAGTATCAATCAAGGTAATAGATTATTGGACATGTACCGTTGTGTTTGTTTGGTTGTTGTTTAACGCCACATTCAGCAACATTCCAGCTACATGACGGCGGTCTGTAAATAATCGAGTCTGGACCAGAGGTGAGGTGAGGTGAAATTGGGTTTAACGTCGCGTCCAAGATTATTGCACTTATATAGCGACGTGCATGCACGTGTGTGTCTGTGGCTGCTTGTACTAGTCCGGACTGATGCCGATTTATAGTGCTAGCTCACTGAGATACCATGGCGCAGTTTAACATGAATACCCCACTCAGACACAGTATACTGACTCCGAGCCGACCAGTCCTTGTTTTAGCCCCTTAATGTCGAGCGCCAGACATGGTAACAACAAGTACCATCTTTTAACGTCTTTGGGTATGACGCGGCCGGGGATCGAACCCCGGACCTCCCGCTCTGCGGGCGGACGCTCTACCACAAGACCACGGAGGCGGCTCTGGACCAGACAATCCAGTGACTTACATCATGGGCATCGATCCACGCAACTGGGATACGATGACATGCATGATCAACCAAGTCAATGATGTTGAATTGACGTTATATAGTGTTTTATAGTAATGTGTTAAAGTGATATTGCATTGTGACGTTGTCGTGTGTTGTATTGACGCTGTATAGTGATGTGTTAAAGTCATATTGTATTGAGATGTTGTAGTGATAATGTATTCAAGTTGTATACTGATAATGTATTCAAGTTGTATAGTGATAATGTATTCAAGTTGTACAGTGATAATGTATTCAAGTTGTACAGTGATAATGTATTCAAGTTGTATAGTGATAATGTATTCAAGTTGTATAGTGATAATGTATTCAAGTTGTACAGTGATAATGTATTCAAGTTGTATAGTGATAATGTATTCAAGTTGTATAGTGATAATGTATTCAAGTTGTACAGTGATAATGTATTCAAGTTGTATAGTGATAATGTATTCAAGTTGTATAGTGATAATGTATTCAAGTTGTACAGTGATAATGTATTCAAGTTGTACACTGATAATGTATTCAAGTTGTACAGTGATAATGTATTCAAGTTGTACAGTGATAATGTATTCAAGTTGTATAGTGATAATGTATTCAAGTTGTACAGTGATAATGTATTCAAGTTGTATAGTGATAATGTATTCAAGTTGTATAGTGATAATGTATTCAAGTTGTATAGTGATAATGTATTCAAGTTGTATAGTGATAATGTATTCAAGTTGTACAGTGATAATGTATTCAAGTTGTACACTGATAATGTATTCAAGTTGTACACTGATAATGTATTCAAGTTGTACACTGATAATGTATTCAAGTTGTATAGTGATAATGTATTCAAGTTGTATAGTGATAATGTATTCAAGTTGTATAGTGATAATGTATTCAAGTTGTACAGTGATAATGTATTCAAGTTGTACAGTGATAATGTATTCAAGTTGTACAGTGATAATGTATTCAAGTTGTATTGTGATGTTGTACAGTGAGGTCGTAAATGACCTTATAATCACCTCCATTGCACCGACTGATTGTTTAGAGCGAGAAGCCTGGCCACACAGCGCATCAGAACTTGGTTCCCGAGAGCTGAGTCCCTTGGGTTCAAATCTTTGGGAACCTAAGCTTGATCTACTTCCATGTAACAGAGCACGTGACGACCCGTCAAGCTGTGTGTGACTGAAGGACTGAAACGGTTGTTGTGCAACCATCTTTGTAAGGGAGGTAACTGCTGCAGCCGGACCATTCTCCTGAATAACACATGTAACAACTTTCAGCAATATTCCCGCAATATCACAAAATGTTCAGAACTGGAAAATAATTTCATGAAGACTCAATCTATCACAACAAAACTTAGGGTAGAATTGTTGAAAGGCAACGCAATGGCCTCAGTGGTGTAGTGGATAGAGTTTCTGCAGAAGGAAGGTGGGTAGTTCGATCCCGGCCGCATCATATCAAAATACGTTAAAAGATGATACTTGCTGCTTTCTACCTGAGGATAAAACAAGAACTGGTTGCCTGGAAATCAGCATACTGTATCTGAGTGGGGTACTCATGTAAAACTGCGGCTATGTATCTCAGTGGGCTGGAACTAAAAAAAACGGCATTAGTCTTGACTTGTACACACACGCACACGCACACGCACACGCACACGCACACACACTAACACACACACACACTAACACTTACATACACACACACACACACACTAACACTAACACTAACACACACTAACTAACTAACGAACTAACACACACACACACGGCGCTATGTAAAAGAAGTCAAATTTATTTATCACAAGAGAGGTGAGCTGCTGGATCTCTAAAAGTATGGTTAGGACAAGTTTAAAACCGCACACTGGGGCTACGTCTCTGTGACATGAAGTCACAATATATTCTGCTGATGAATATATACTGCTGGGTATGAAAACGTAGACAACATAGATGGCATTCAAGAGCATCAGCCGTCTCCACAAGTGTACAAGACAGGAACTGGTCAACATGCATCCTAGGCTAGACACGAAGTCGAGGGTTTCATGAATGTCCACCAGGCTCAACTGACATGATGCCGGTGAAAAAAAGCACACAAAAAACTGGAGCAAGTTCATGAACTTAAAGCGCTCAACGGTGATTTGTAGATGAAGCACTAAGTTCGGCAATGTAGCCTCTTGTGTTGCAAATACCACAATTCTGTTTTAGACTATGAATGGACGACGGAAATACAATGGACATTTTTCCCCACATCTCACACTCAGCTATACTTGTCATCTGATCCAATTGCACATGCGGAATGGTATCACAGCCTTAGAAATTCGACTTTCAAGACTTAGTCCTGAGGTCTTATTTCACTAGTCCTCGGAGTATGTGTCTAGTCCTGCGTGAACGAGACACAACTGTTTCCTATGTTTATATTTGCTTCAGTTTTATTCAGTTCTGTTTTGCAGCAAACTTGAAGCATTGACAACTGTACAGAATTTATAGACCTTAAATGCTATTAGTCAATGAGGACTATCATTGGATTTTTACTTGTCCTTAGCATAATTTACTCGTCTCGGGCTAGCGGACTAGCGTGAATTTCGAAGGCTGTGATCATGTTACCAACATGCAGATAATAGGACAATGGTGACGTATCGATGCGATTCGACAATGAGGAAGGTGAAAAAAATATTCACACATGACAAGTCTCCATAGCAATTATATTAACGATAAATTCCTGGCATGTTATGTTGGCATCGCTACCTCTATCTATAATTGCATCTTAGTTCGATGTATCTATTGTATGAAGGGAGATTCGGATGATAAAGTTCAAAGAAACAGAATTTCATTAATATTCTTAAATGACTCAAATTTGTAATATTGATTTTTGTTGATTGGGGTGATACACAACGAACAAACCTAGTAGAAACTTCATAATATATTAAGGGTGTTTTCTTCTGCAAACATTTTTATTGAATACATATCTGTTCCTTGTCAGTGAGTTCAGTCAAAGTCCCTGTACTTGATCATTAACATTGATCTGTAAAATATGACGTAGTTTACCGAATACAATTGTATTGAATTTACGCGAACTGGATGTGTGTGGTGACGCTTGATCTGATCCTAATGTCCCGAATCCGCCTACCTCGTAGTTGATAAAAAGCAAAATGTTTTACATTTAATGTAGCGTGACAAACGGGTGGTGGTTCTGTGCATCCTGACATGATCGTGAAGAACTCATGGTTAAAAATGTATTGCTTGTGTTATGTACAACGAGTTTAGCAAGTATTTTTATTCATTAATGTACATTGATATAAACTGTACTGAGGCATTATAACTCGTGTATACAGTACAGCATGCCTGTATCTACCCGCAACATGGGCACCTGATCACCGGGGTCTACCTGTGAGGCTGGCTCATCAAGAATTGACGCTGTGACCGGCAGTTTTATCTCAGACAGTTTTAAGGGCACGGATGGCCCAGAGTTGCGTCCCTTGAGCGCGCCAGAAAACTTCGAATCCCTGTCCGTCCCGATTATGTTTCTAGGATGTCAGCACTATACCCATGCTCGAGGGTTTCCCCAAATGGATAAACATCTGATACCAGTATCACTCTTGGCTTCCTCCCTAATTAAGCTGACACGCCGTGATATAATTGGAATACGGTTCAAAGGTGTAAACGAACTCACGATCATATGTTTCTGGTGTGCCAAAGGGACGCAACTCCGCACAACGAATTGCAGCGCCTTCGTCGACTGGGCTACCCATGCCCCCAAATTTACGAGAAGTACAGGCAAATGTACGGAAGCCTTTTAGGGCCATTTGTTTTTATTGTTTTTTTCGATAGTATCTGGAAATTTCAAGATACTAAGTTGAAATTTCAAGATAAGATACAGAAGTTGAAATTTCAAGATAGTATCTTGAAATTTCAACTTAGTATCTTGAAATTTCAACTTAGTATCTTGAAATTTCAAGATAGTATCGAAAGAAAATAAAAAAACAAATGGCCCTAAAAGGCTTCCGTACAAATGTGATCTACACGTGATATATTATAGTCTCGCGTTCAATCATGTGACACAGATCGACTATCTATGTATTACATTACGATATAGAGTCGACTGATGTTTACCGTATTTAATTCAATAAAATGGGCGAGAGGTGCACCCACATGTTATATAACACAGTAGTATGGCTTTTCGACGTGCTGAAACATACCTGCACTTGAATTTCCCCTTTGGGTTCGACCTTGGACTGCTTGACAAATAGACGTCCTGTCACCTGAGGATTGCCGTTTACGCGAGATGCCTCTTCAGCCTTCTCACGCTTGTACAACTGCAGCTTTTTGAGAAAATTACTGCAAAAAGAGTTAAACAACTCAAGCTGATGTTACTCGTTGATGTAGCCACGGTTACTGCATCCCCTCAAAACAAAACTTACGTACGGATTTTGGACAACGGCGACCACAAGGGTTTGTTTTTCGATGTGGAATCCTTATTCACTGTCACTTTCGACGAATAAACGTGTAGGTATTTGAAGGTAAGTTATTGTGAAAGAGATTGGTATGGATATATTGAAAATATTTTAGGATCTGTAACCAGTAGGAGATTGAGACGTGCGCTGCAAATTCTACAGATCACATTGACAGACTTTTCTAACCGGTCGATCCGTGCGGACCCCAGCAGTGACACATAAAAACTTGATATTACACGACGAACGGATGAGGAGGTGAGGTGAAATGGGGTTTAACGTCGCGTCCAAGATTATTGCACTTATATAGCGACGTGCATGTACGTGTGTGTGTTTGTGTGGCTGCTTGTACTAGTCCGGACTGATGCCGATTTATAGTGCTAGCTCACTGAGATACCATGCCGCAGTTTAACATGAATACCCCACTCAGACACAGTATACTGACTCAGAGCCGACCAGTCCTTGTTTTAGCCCCTTAATGCCGAGCGCCAGACATGGTAACAACAAGTACCATCTTTTAACGTCTTTTGGTATGACGCGGCCGGGGATCGAACCCCGGACCTTCCGCTCTCCGGGCGGACGCTCTACCACTAGACCACGGAGGCGGTCAACGGATGAGGAGATACGCTGACCACAAATACTCGTTCATGGTGTCTGTACTGACCCCTGTTCCACAAAATCAGCAATTTTCCAGATTTATAGAGGCGTCTGTAAATAATCGACTCTGGGCCAGACAATCCAGTGATTGACATCGTAAGCATCGATCCAGACAGTTTGGATATGATGACATGCATCAACCAAGCCAGTGAGCCTGACCACCTGATCCCGTTAGCCGCCTCTTACGACAAACATGGGTTGCTGAAGACCAATTTTTACCCAGATCTTCTTTATGTGAACGGTACTCTTATCCATACAAAACGATCCGTGTATTAAGGTCAATGAACACCGCAATATTCCAGATATACGAGCCTCACGATGTAAATGATGGCGTCGGGACCAGACAATCCAGTGACTGATGTAATGAGAAATCACACGCCCGCAACCAAGTCCCCGAGCCTGACCACCCTTTCCATCAAGTCCCCCTTTGGACCAGCACAGGGTCCCGGGGACCAATTCTAACTCGGAGACCACATCGTTCCCAATTCAGTTACCCCTTACCACCAACAATGGGATGCTTGGGACATATTCTACCCTGTGTCAGGCGTCTGGAACACTGCCAGTAAACTGGGAAATATCCGTTGGTTTGTGACAGTTCATATTTAAAAACTCTCAAATACCTGATGAATTGATTTATTATTTATTTTTAATATGTCTTATGTAATTAACTTGATTGAATGGCGTTTTACGCCGTAATATTCAAGACAAGGGGCTATCAACCAGGTCACACAGTTTGACAACCAGGCAAGGGAATACACACTTTCAACCAGGTCACACAGTTTGACCACCAGGCAGAGGAATACACACTATCAACCAGGTCACACAGTTTGACCACCAGGCAAGGGAATACACACTATCAGCCAGGTCACACAGTTTGACCACCAGGCAAGGGAATACACACTATCAACCAGGTCACACAGTTTAACCACCAGGCAAGGGAATACACACTATCAACCAGGTCACACAGTCTGACCACCAGGGTCCTGTCCTATTCCACAAAGCTATGCGATTAAGTATGGGAGTTAAGATCGTCATAGGGTGCCGTCGCTTTGTGGAACGGGAGCGTGATGTTGAGCACGGAGCGGCCGGGTAGCCTAGAGGTTAAAGTTTCACGAAGAAGACCCGGGTTTGATTCTCATATGGGTACAACGTGTAAAGCCATTTTCTGGTGTCCAACGCTGTGATATGCGGGAATATTACTAAAAGCGGCGCAAAACTATACTCACCCACTACTAGAGCACAGGGTGGGGTAAATGACAATATAGGTTTCGTGTATAGTGTATCGCGATATTACGGCGACATGGAGTAGGATATGGGTGAACTACTCACTGCCAGCTCCAGATCCGGGTCTGTAGTTGGGGGTCAACGTAACCCATAGGACGGGTCTTGAGCATGGTGCGTCGGTCTGAGTCCAACTGGAAACCAAGGTAAGTTTATTCTTATACTCTGTAATAACGAAGACATTCTGGGTGAATGAATGGGAAATATGTTCACGGCTGAGTCATCAATATTCCAGCTATATCAAGGCGCCTTGTAAATAACAGAATATGTACCAGTGGTCGATATTATGAGCAAGGGTCCACGTCGTCGGAGCACAAAAACAGGAAATCAACAAAGCCACAGAGAGACCATCCCTTCCATTTAGTCGCCTCTTAAGGCAAGAACGGATGGCTTTCCAGCCGGGACTCCCACGGTGACAGTGGTTTACTAACCTACCTTGCAGATGAGACCGACGAGGGTGCCAAGGACGGTGGCGCCGATGATGCTGCTGAAGATGACGAAATTGACCATTCTTGGTTCTGCCTCTTCTCGACTTACATTCTGATGCCGCGGATACAAGATTGATTGATTTTAACATTCCTTGAATGATTAATGAAAATAAATCACTTTTAATTCAAATTGAATTCAAAACGTCAACAACAGAGCACATTCGATTATCTGCCAAACAGATTCCATCGGACGTAAAGGCAAAATAGTGATGATTATTTTTTTTAATGGCTCACTGAAAATCAGTGACGACACCAGGTGTTCTTCTCTTCCGGTGCTGCCCTCCAGCAATACATCTGCCAAAGGACGGCGGCCTGTATACAATCGAGTGTGGCTCAGACAATCAGAAAATCAGTATCATGAGCAATGATCCACTTCGTTGTGGTACAACGCGACGCTACCAACCAAGTCGGGGAGCATGGGTGGCCCAGTCGTCTAAGGTGCCGCAATTCGCTGTGCAGAGTTGCGCCCCTTGGCAACGCCAGAAACCTATGATTGTGGGTTCGAATCCCGGTTTACCCAGATTGTTTCTTGGTTTGTCAGCACCATACCGGTGCTCGTGGGTTTCACAAGTGGTAAACGTCTAGGACCTGCATCACTTCGGGCTTTCCTCCCACATTAAGCTGACACGCCGTGATATAACTGGAAAACTGTTGAAAGCGGCGTTAAAACCCAACTCACTCACCCACTCACTCACCAAGCCAGGCTAAGCAATCCACTCAAGTAAGCGCCAGTGAGTAAGGAAGTGTGAACACTCCCTATAAAACTGTATGTCATAGTATAGGACAACATCGGGTATCATCTTCTATATTTAGTAAATTCCTATCATCGTATACTATAACATTGACCAGACCCTTGATGTTGAAACTTTGATAGAAAATTTCAGCTGAATACAAAATGTCTTTCAGTGAACTTTCCCCTAGATCTGAGGACATCCCATTACGGGTCACGTCAGAACAACATTTCATCGACCAATCCGAGCGTTGCTTAACAGATCAGAACATTGACAGTCGAAATGTGTTTTCTCATCATGTAACCTCGAAATTGTTAATAGGGGTTGTCCGAACAATTACGACCTGTATTACTGATTCCATCAAAAGCATCTTCGCAAAGCAGATAGGGGACTGGTCATTTATTAGGGGTTGGAGGGTCAGAGGTTTTGAAGCACAATGCAGCACTAATTGTACTGTGAAAAGTGACCCTTCCCTAATGCTTGTCATATGTTCGGATTACACACCTGTACATGTTTTTTCCTGACCCTCCCCGAAAAGACAAAATGCACTCATTATAAAATGTCTATTTTACATGACCCTTCCAAAATATTATGTGTATTATGTAATATGTTTTATGACCCTTCCCTTGAGACTGTCATATTTTTTATGACCCTCACCTGGTTCCCTCTGAATCCCCCTCCCCATAGTTGGAAACAATTACAAGAATCAGTCCATAACATACAGTGGTACTTACCTGAAAGACGTACTTGTTTATCTCTGTAAGGAAGCATAAATACTCAAATATATTGTGGTTTAGGAGGCGCTCTCCTACTCATTGTATCGATAATATACTGTCATCCCTCTATCAAGGTCCGGGAGGTAAGGTAATGTTTATGAGCTCTGCACATAAAAACCAATTGCTAATGATTATTCCCCATTACATTTAAATACAAAGTTTACTCGGCTAAACGGTCCATTCTGGCCACAGAAGAAACGAGGAGAGCTTGTCTCCAATATGAGCCGGGCCTAAAGGTAAACTAACTATAATATTGAGGACATTTTGTGTTTGAAAAGAAACACTCTAAAACGGTGCAAACACCCGCCCTGACCTTTAACCTTTCATTTGGGAACTATGAGTATGATGTATACTATCTGTTTGCATCATCAGTCTATTAGCATATAAAAACATCATCTTACTTTATCGAAAGGAATTAATTTACTGAATAAAAATTACTGAAGAAAATGACTACCTACCAATTATTGAGGTGGCATTGGTACGTTTCGGAGCATCATTTCTATCAGGACTTCGCTCCTCTTTCAAAGCTTTACTGTCCATTCTCCATTCTGTGTTACGTATAATTCTAATAAGCCTGACCAGATAGAAGTGACGAGTACCGGAGTCAACAATTCTGGTTAAAATGTTCCTCAGTTTGATATAATGACGGTCAAATCTTCGACGCCATCCGGTTGATCCTATGTTGAACACTGCCCCCACTACGTGGAAGTAACTGCCGCTGTTCCTGACAAGCTGTGCCCTGTTATACTGACCAGTGTCTGAAAACAAAGGTAACATTCACATCTCCTCCTACCACTATGTGTTGCTGCACATTTAGTGGCTTAATTTATTTGTAATATATATTCACCAAGATGTGCATTTCATTCATGGAAAAGAAAGATGGTATGAATATTACCGATGGTCGTTACATTCCATACCACAGTCCCTTGGTTAAGTACATATGTTTCACAACTTCTGGTATTATTAAGGTTGGTTGGTTGGCTGGTTGTTTAACGCCACATTCAGCAATATTCCTGCTATATGACGGCTCCACCACTCCACCACTCCTGACAAATAAATTCATAACTCATATCGAACATTAGTTGAATTCTCTGAGTGCATGAGTTTTACACAGAATACTCACAGCAGCCTTTGATAACTTTTGAGGAGCATTTCGTAGAATCAAACAAGATAATCTTTGATTGTAGCAGTTTCTTTGACAATTTCAGGAATTCACAAGAACAGGCGATTTTGTTGTATGTCAAATCCCTGGAATAGAAAACCTTTTATCTAAAATGCAAATTACAAAAAAACACGGAATTTGTTTCCTGAAGCTATGCCTAAATGTTGGAACTAAAATGTGCCAATGCGTTAGTCCAGTGGATCAAACAATTATTTACATTGTCACCCTTTAACTGATTGACACAATAAAAAGGCAGGGGCGGTGGTCTAGGCTTGTGGTTAAAGCCCTTGCTGGTAACCCCCGACGGCCAGGATTCTATTCCCTACACCAGTACAACGATTTCCCAAACTGGCTTTTGGAGGATGGGTCCCAAGTGTCCCGTGCTTGTATGCGCCTTGTATGCGCATCTTCCCTGGGCAAGGGCGTTAACTGACTATAAATTTCCAGTTTCCACCCTTGCCGAACAAGACTGGGATTTCCAGGCTCGATGGTAGCGCCACCAATGGCTATTACGAGTTATGTCCCCTCTATGTTCCTCCCATTGACCAATCAGATTCCCTCTCCTATCACTTTCATTTACTTCAAACAATATGATGGCCCCCAGTACAGAGCTCTGCTCAATAATCAAGATCTATATTGTAATAAAACGGGTCTTACCCCGCGAAGTGCATAAAATCACGTGAGCACCTTGATTAAAAACCTGAAAGAATTTGCCAAATATCCGTCGATGCCCAGTTGGCGGTATACATGCTTTGCAAATCCTGCAGTCTACCGAAATCACTTGAAATCCATGTTGTTTAGGAACCGAATGTCTTGTTCAGATGACTGAAGGGGGTCAGGACTTGGTTGATTGTTAGTGTGTTCTGATGGCCTGTATCCTTGCTCAAGCCTTCAGTGACTGGTTTGCCTGGTCCAGACTTATTATCTATATGGAGACATGAGATACCTGGCCTATTGCTGACTGTGACCTTTACCAACAATTACTCTAGTCACTTCACTGTTACAAATGCTCCTGACCCATGGGGGGCGGTCGGGTAGCCTAGTGGTTGAAGCGTTCGCTCGTCACGCCGAAGACCCGGGTTCGATTCCCGACATGGGTACAATGTGTGAAGCCCATTTCTGGTGTCCCCCGCCGTGATATTGCTGGAATATTGCTAAAAGCGGCGTAAAACCATACTCACTCACTCCTGACCCATGGAGACTCTGGTTAGTATTGTTCCCAGCAACATATGCTGGTTGTACAGGCCATAAAACTGCATGGGCAGGCTTAGTGACTTGGTTGATTGGTGTCATCATACGTTCAAAGCGTGGATCAGTGCTCACAATATAAATCCCTGGATTGTCTGGTCCAGACTTTATACACAGGTCGCCCTCATATTGCATTGTGGATATACGTACACAACTGCTGTTAATGGCAGATCCTCCACACAGGACCCTACAACTTGAAGATCCCGGGTGGTCAGTCGGCGACAGGACAGCACCTGGACGTCTGTTATGCAGGACCGGGGACAGGGCGTGGCTGACTGGACATCACGTGACACCATCAACACCAGGGTGACGCGGAGGGCGACGACAGCAACAGCATTCATCAGCTACGTTCATGTCATTATCTTAACAGGAATGAATAGTTAAAGAATTGATCAATGGACCTATCAGTGTTAGAAATTGGCACTAGTCCTGTAGTCCTTGTCAAACTGCTCAACTGTTAAGGTATCATAAGGACTAGTAGAGATTTGCCATTTTTAAGGGGTTTGTTTTATTAATGTTATCATTATAAAGACTAGTGGACTAAAAATGATAGTTTCTATCGCTGACTGTTAAAAACACAAATGGTAGTTTTTACCAACATTTATATTATGAGATCAGGTCTCCACTTTAAAACTGGTGCTGATAGGGTACCCGGTTACTCTCGATCGCTTCACAAAATGTACCCTCGGGACAAAACGATATAGCTTATCGAGCTGTTCCCAGATTTAGTTTGTTTTTATGGCATACTGATAAACTTTAATAAATGAAATATTTCAACGAAATGCAGGGCAATACAAAAAAAGAACGGTGAACAATCTGATGACCTACTCACTTGGCCTCGTTTTCGATATATAACGTTATACCCAGGGTATATTTCGAAGGTAAAACGATCGTGAGTGGCCATATCAGTGCTGCGATACTAGTACACTATCAGCCCCCAAAACTAAGATTTGTTTACCAGCGAAAGGAAACTTTGACGTTGACCAGATAACTTGGTACATGCCCACGTGGGAGGGTGTCGAATTAGTTCTTGTATAACAATTGAAAAGTATGTCACTGTCATATTCCTAACGCTGGTATGTTACATACCGCTGAACGCTCACAAAACGTCTCCACTTCTAAACCGCCATTTTACGCTCCTTGACCTAAGGGCACATAACTCTGGACTAGAAGAACAGACTGGGTTACTGTCTAATGTAACATTAAACTGGAGCTCATTTGCGCAATAAGCTCAAGAAGCATTCGTAAAATACCATCAAATTTCAAGCAAATAACTATTCCTTTTCGAAGGCGTCCCAATCCTTGTGATCGTACATTACAGAGTTACTCCGTATTTTATATTTCGAGATTATTTGAGTGCATCTGTATACGTATCACGGACACGTTATCGAACTTTGAACATTGGCGGTGTTGTGTAAAAGCATATCTGGGTATATTATTTAATCAAAGGATATAATTTCACAGTGGTTGGTCTCTTGACCTCTGAATAAAAACGTAATCAATCCACAAATGCAAACAATATTGAGTTCCTCACGAAATGTACTCGATGGTAACATAATAATGTGGAAAACACTGGTCGGGTGGATTGCGCACCGTTAGTGTGCCACCACAAACTTAAAAAAACATTATGCGTCGTAAATGTGAATAATTAGTACATATGTATAATAAATGGTGATGCACGTTTGCAAACATCTGCATGTGAATGAAGTCAGCTTCCACATGCTGTATAAATGTCTGAAATGTTAATGGCAAATGCCTCACAAAAATGCCTTACGGATACTCAAATTCATGGAGTGAATGTTGTTTATCGCCGCGGTCAGCAATATTCCATCTCTACCGACCCATAAAGATTCCGGGGTAGAATAGGTCTTCAGCAACCCATGCTTGCCGTAAAAGGTGACTATGCTAGTCGTAAAAGGCGACTAACGGGATCGGGTGGTCAGGCTCGCTGACTTGGTTGATGCATGTCATCAATCCCAATTGCGTGGATTGATGCTCATGATGTCAATCACTGGATTGTCTGGTCCAGACTCGATTATTTACAGACCGCCGTCATATAGCTGGAATATTGCTGAATGCGGCGTTAAACAACAAACCAACCAACCAACCATCCATCTCTACCGGGTCGAACTGTAAACAATGTAGTCTGCATCAGGCCACTCAGTGGCTGACAGCTTTCAAGAGCAACAATAACTCACCATTAGCCAAGTCGTTGAACTATTCAATCCTCTCAGATGGGTTGCTACAAGGTCATAGGATTCAATCTCATTAAAATCAGATCTTAGTTCTCGCTGCCGCTTTGTTTAGCGGCAGTGAGAACTAAGATCTGATTTTAATGAGATTGACATAGGACTCTATGGACACTGAGGACGTATCTTCCTGTACATACAAGCAGAACAGGACCACCCATTGTCTCAGCACGCCAACGTTTTCAATCATGGACACACTTGTACATATAAATTAGTGTGTCTGTATTTGTATTGGCTGAATTTGAAACAGCGTTAGCGGGTATCAGTCTGATGGAACTGGGTGATATGTAGCCAGTGGAAGTATAATATCAATCCTTCAACAAGGGATCACTTGAAGCAGAGTCTCAGAAATAACGTATCATCACGTATATCCAAGGTCAAGCTACTGCTTTCTAAGATGCCTAAATCTCAAGGCTTGTATCTCTTAGCTGAAAGGGTCGGTTGAGTTCGAATCTCAGATTCAACCCAATTATGATGCATGTTCCGTCAGCCGATACCGTGTTCCAATGATTTCAAAAAACATATTTTATCATGAAGAAAAGGTACTCTAAATTTTATGGTAAATGGAGAACTTGGAAGACTCCATCTATTAAACTTGGTTAAACTAAGAATAATATGTTTGGGAGCAAAAGTAAACTCAGGGAAATCATCTAAATTACCTTTCCTTGTATGCAAGTGAATGTTTAATGTTGTTTTAACCTATATTTATATGTACATATAAACGTTGGTGAAATGATACCTATAATACCGCTGATAGCGACCTGGGTGTAATTAAAATTCAGTTCAGTTCAGTCAGTCAGTCAGAACTAAGATCTGATTTTAAAGAGATTGGGTAAAATGGGGTTAAATAACGTCGAGTTCAAGATTATTTCATTTCTTTCACAATTGCAACGTGCATGCACGTGTGTGTTTGTCTGCTGGCACAAGTGTTTACTAGTTTTACAGTGTTTGCCCACTGAGATACTACGAAGCAGTTTAACCCCATTCAGACACTGTATAGTTCTTGTTTCATCCGACACCACCGGGCAAGGTCAGGGCGACCTTACTTATTTTTGTGTTTTTGTGTGAAAGATTGATCATATTTGCAACAAGGCTTCAGGCGCTCGGGATATATCCGGTAGGTCTGTTTGTGTGACATAAAATTTCATCGCATGATCCCAGTAGTCGTACATGAACCAAGAGAGAAGCACACACGAGACGTTTCTATAAACGTCGCTGAAAGCGCAGTTTAATTGTCAAATATTGGTATTGATCGTGAAAGCCTTGAATAGGTAATCTGAAATAAGGAATCTAAGTAGTCCGACTGATTAGCTTAATTTTCTATCAAGCGAGCAATAATTTAGACAAAACACTGCCAAAATAGTCAATAGGTTTTATAGCAGATTCCTGACATTTGCTGGAACACAACTGAGTGTGGCTTTAAGCAACAAACAAGTGAAAACTAAAAGTACTCACGGAAATGAAAAAAAACTGTTTTTGCGATCTCAGATTTTAAATAAATGCAGTTAATATACAAAATCTGTAAATATTCAAACAACTCAATTAGTAGTAATTGGGCCTTGTCACAAATACAGCGTATCAAAGGTTTTTATTTCTTTTAACACGTAAAAGTGTGTAAAAATATGAATAAAACAGACTATCGTGAAACTGTGCATAACCAGGTGTTAGTAGATCAAGGTGAATGTCCATGACCTATATGACACCTTGACGACAGGTGAAAACAGGTGCTTGAAACCCACGTGCATGTGATTTGTCAGTGGTTAGTGATTTGTGAGTGGCATTGTGGGATAGTGAATCATCGTCAAAATATCAGAACGTAAAAGTAACATATTCCCTTCTCAAACAACAACTTACATGTCATTATTATTATGTACATAAACATAGCTGTTATTTTTATTGTTGTTTTGATAACTTTTTTTTTTCAAGGCTAACTTGCACAATGCCTATAGCCTGTTTCTGCCATGTCAATTTGGACTTAGTTTTATTTTTGAATGTTGAAAGTACCTACAAATTACCTCCTGTAAAGTACATTTTGTATTGAGCACTCAGTTAAAACTAGCAAATCAAGACTAGTACTTTTCCAGTTGTTTTGTTATTTCGTATTTACATCTACATAATGCTTTGTGTCGATTATTAAATCCAGCAAAACAGTTTTTTTTTCATTTCAATGAGTACTTTAGTAATCTGGCTCAGTGACTGATTGTAGGTCATGGGTGATTGTTCATGTTTTCATTCACTGGTTTGGCTGGTCTAGAGTGAGTGAGTATGCCACTTTTAGCAATATTCCAGCAATATCATGGTGGGGTACACCAGCAATGGGCTTCATACATTCTACCCATGTGGGGAATCGAACCAGGGTCTTTGGTGGAATGACTGAACGCTTCAACCACTAGGCTGCACCACTGTCCTGGCTGGTCTAGTCTCAGTCTTATAAAGGCCACCATGAAATAGCTTGTGTTCAACTACGCTCACAAGGAGATTTATTGACAAAGCCTTGAAAACATGTCCTTCAACATACTGAGCTTTCAGTCAGAGGTTTCAAATCAAAATTACCTGCATCTGATAAAAACAGAATGCTTATCTCCATATTTATTCATTTTGTTTTCAAATAATACATTATCAGCAACCACAGGACCATGTAACTAATTATAACAATAAAAAATTAAAAAGTCGCAAAAATAAGCATAGAAGAGGCCCTTGATCTTTTTGGCGACTTTTTTAAATTTTAATTGTTATAATTAGTTACATGGTCCTGTGTAAGCAACACATACAAAGAATAATCAGAGAAAGCATGACAAAGAATTGAATGCAACATCAATAAATTTATTTTCATAATATACATAAAATACTTCATAGTCTAATATACAGTGATGAAGAACAACAGACAACAACCATGAACAACAACTGCAGGAATACATAACAAACACATACAGCATCAACACCACCATCAGCAACCTATCAGTGTCCATCTTCCCGAGGCAAGGGTGTTAACTGACTACAACAGTCCAGTTTCCACCCTTGCCAAACAACGCTGGAATTTCGTGGCTCGATCGTAGTGCCATCAGTGGCCATTACGAGTTATGTCCCTTCTATGTCCCTTCTATTGACCAATCAGATTCCATCTCACATATCACTTTCATTTGCTTCAAACAATATGACGGCCCCTAGTCAAGACGATCTGATCGATAATCAAGATCTATATTGTAATAGAACGGGCCTTACCTAGCGAAGTGCATCAAATCATTTGAGCACCAAAACATGAAAAGATTTGGAAAATATCTGTTGACGCCCATTTGACGGTAAACATGTTTTGCACATCCTGCAGTCAATCATTATCTGCATGTTGAAATCCATGTTGATAACGAACAGGATATCTTGTTCTTTTGACGATTTCACTCGGACGATGTATAGACAGGTTAGTACCCCAAAATGTAACTTTGGAATTCTAGCCTAGTTCGGCAAGGGTGGAAACTAGACTTTTACAGTCAGTTAACTCCCTTGCCTCGGGAAGATGATCAGCGCCCCACAGTCCACAAAGCCCATATCTCAGTGTTGAGAAGCGTGATTTATTTTATAATTAGTCATGATAATATGTATAGAAAATTAGT
This sequence comes from Haliotis rufescens, assembly GCF_023055435.1. Taxonomy (NCBI): domain Eukaryota; kingdom Metazoa; phylum Mollusca; class Gastropoda; order Lepetellida; family Haliotidae; genus Haliotis; species Haliotis rufescens. Next base: position 36,568,251 of record NW_025963780.1, on the reverse strand, counting down.
ACACGTTCCATAAATCTTCATTAATCCTATTTATATTAAAAGTAATAAGAATATGTATACACATTAGACCTTTTAAACTGATTTGATACCTCTCAATGTTCGTGATGAATAGAGGTATCAAATCATAGGAAAAGATCTGAGTTAAATTGTAAGAATTTAATACTGTCAGTATACTGTCTACTTGTTCTGATTTAGGATCTTGTGGCTGAAGGGTCAATATACAGTACTGTCTACCTCTTATGCAGCAATGTTATTTTTAAAAAAAGAAGAAACAAATGTTACTCATGCACTCTCCATCATCAATACATAACTTGTTACAGTATTAGGGGCGGTCGGGTAGCCTAGTGGTTAAACGGTTCGCTCGTCACACCGAAGACCTGGCCACCTAGCAAATTCCAGCTACATGACGGCGGTCTGTAAATAATCGAGTCTGGACCAGCCAATCCAGTGATCGATATCATGAGCATAGATCTATACAATTTGAATATGACATGCATCACCACCTGATCCCGTTAGTTGCCTCTTACGACAAGCATAGTCGCCTAGTATGCACATGAATGACAAGATAGTGACTTGCTGATTCCAGTTATACTACAGCTCAATTTGAGTGAGTGAGTTTGGTTTTATGCTGCTTTTAGCAATATTCCAGCAATATCACGGCGGGGGACACCAGAAATGGGCTTCACACATTGTACCCATGTTGGGAATCGAACCCGGGTCTTCGGCGTGGCGCGTGAACGCTTTAACCACTAGGCTACCCGACCGCCCCCAGCTCAATTTGAAAATTCATTGAAGTATTTCACTGTAATCATGGTAATAGAAGGACAAAAACAAATCAATTAATAATGGCATGATTTAGATAGTTTGAGAAGATATTAAAACTAGTCTACCTCTTAGTTACCGATGTGTCTCTCGTACTTAAACATACCATACAGTAACTCAAGTTTTGTCGGAGAATTTAGGCAGAGGCTTCCATATATGACATGCCTCTGATGTTGGGAGGAGACACGATTTGTCAGGGGACATACTGACTGCACGAAGGCAAAGCATGAAGAACAGCCATTACGTAGCTACACTGTACGGTACTACCTACACCTGCATTGACTTCAATGAAACTCACAAATCACATATGACCGATTGGTCCAAATCACCTCAATTATCCAGTGTATCATATCGCCAGTATATGATGATAAATAAAGAAGAGAGGGAAAAAAATATATCATGTTATATACTCTGGACCTATTCTCAACCACAGCCTCATTTTGGAAGTTACGTCACCAGTTCCATTTCTCTTGATGAAGAGTTTCAAATCAACAACCAATAAAAATATTTCTAATAACGCAAGTTCGGCATAGATCTACATTAAAAGTTTAGTCTCATGTAAGCATGTTAAGCGAGCCCTTGATATGTATAAACAAATCAAAATAAAAAAATTAAAAAACTCTTGGCAAGAAAACATGTTTCCCTGACTATTTGCACATGACAGAGGGAAGCTCTTATTCCACAAGGTGTTCTGGAGTATTTGAGCTTGCCGGCAAAGTTGACCAAAGAACCGAGTAATTTGACCGTCATGTCATTAATAACAAAGCTGTGGTGGAGAATGGGATCCAGAGTTTTTATTAAAAAAGAATGGAAAAATAATTCATTGGGTAATCGAGGATGGATCACGAAATAATCTTCCGATTTGAAGATACTTTGTTTTCACAACGTTAACACTTACAGAACTTGACTTCTGACACAAAGTGACAAGTATACATCCATGGCTACCGGATGGTCACTATGGTTACAGTATACACAACACGTATTGCACATTCTCCACATATCAGTGTATACATTCCAGGAGACAGCTCACATATGTTCTCTTCACTTCTAACCTATGATAGTTTGTGTTGCGAGGTAAAGTAAATCATGCAATGTGATTGGATGATATTGCTATGCTGTCCGGTCTACCCTGTAATGCACACACAGTATCAAGAACCTTTCATGTAGCCTGAACAATCATTTCTCCTTATTAGAGTACACTGAAGATTTTGTTATTGTTAGGTCAGTTTAACGAGGACTTCAAGCTCTATTTGTTCACAACACCTTGCCCAGAGGCACAGGGACAGTGAGGAAGAGGGATAGGGGGGGGGGGGGGGGGGGGGGGGGGGAAGCTGAGCGGGGAAGAGGTGTGCAAAGAATAATGACAGACAGAGATTTGAATAAAATAATGAACTATGAACTCTGTATATTGATATTCCACTTATATTTGTTATTCATAATTGTATTAAAATATTCTGCACTAACTGTGTTGACTGCAAGTAACTCTTTACAGTTCAGAACAATACATCAAGAAAAATTCTGTCCTTGAATCAGTTATATTACAAACACACAAACACAATCTTAATCTCTAAGACAACATTTCAAACAGTTACATAGTTCAGATAGAATATACTCCGGACGACGATACAACGGTTGATGACAGTGACAACACGCAGATCACATGAAGAAGGCCCACAATGCAGCGGCAGAATACAAGAGCTGATGTCAGTTCACATAGGATGCGTAATTAAGTGCATTGATCGTCTATCGTGAAAGATAAGTGTAAAATGAGGTTTGGAATGAAAGTGTAAACTACGTCAGAAATCAGTTATTAACTGTAATGAAATCTCAATATGATGGATATTTCAATGCATCAAAAAATTATCCATAAAAGAAAAACATGAAATTTGATTTTTCAATAGACATTTGTTACCATAGTTGGTCATCAATGTCGGCAAATAAACTGAAACATGTACAATATGTACTGAAACTGAAAAAGAATCTTTCCACTGTAACCATGGTAACCAATATCAGCAGCACCCGTTTTAGTCATAAAAATAGTCTTTGAAATATCATCAAGAGAAATAATGTGTTCAGCACCAGATTGACTTTACCAAATAATAGAGAGATAATTGTGGGAGTGGCACACTTTGATAAGACCCAACTAGATTAGTTGTAGGGAGGACTGAGTCACGTATATGGAGTTTTTAACAATAATTAAAAACATGAAAGTGTGTACATGGTGACATGCGTGCATGTATGTTTAGGGGCAGGTTTATGCTTGGTACTTGACATTGAGCATTGAACTCACCACAAATGACTGGGTAGGCCAGGACATGCTTACCCTTTTCACGAACACCTGGTGTCACCACTGACTTAAATAATGCCCATGCGGCGTTAAATTTTAACTCACTTTAGTGATCCATTCATATAATTTTCACTGCTATTTTGCCTTTTATGTTCAATGGAATCTGTTTTGGTAGCTAATGGACCGATTATTCTGATGTTTTATATTCAAAACAAATCAAATACTGCAATATTTGAATAAACCAGATCAGTTCAGCATTAAATCTCTCCACCTGTTCGGTGTGGATGTATTTCTCTTGACATACAGTTCATCAATGGTTACATCAATGATGGAGTAAGATCACAGCTTTCAACAGTTTCACCAAACTGTATATCATAGACAATACTTCCAAGTCAACTTACTGATCAGACAACATAAGAGAGCTTCAACACCAAGCAACATTTGATCCCATAATGAGTGAAGTCTACAATCATTCACAGAATTATTTGCTTGTTGTTTAACGCCACACTTAGGAAAAACCAGCTACACGACGGCGGTCTGTAAATAATCGAGTCTGGACAAGACAATCCAGTGATTGACATCATGAGCATCGATCTATACAATTTGGATATGATGACATGCATCAACCAAGTCAGCAAGCCTGACCACTCGATCCAATTAGTCGCCTCTTACGACAAGCAGTCGGCTCTTAAGACAAGCATGGGTTGCTGAAGACCTATTCTGACCCAGATCTTCACAAAGTGAGGGTTTTGGGTTGAAAAAACAGTGTTACAGTTATACAGAATTAATCAAGTAACCATGGTAACCATTAATACATAATATTTTGAATCACCATTTCTAATCTTTTTGGCCTTTTTCGGAGAAGTGCTTTGTTTTAAAACAAGCTCTTATTGTAATATATTGGCATCACGCAGGAAATATCACTCAGTGGATACATTGTAAAATGGGGATGAAATACTTGACAGTTTTTTTAAAACAAACAACTAATTCTGTTTTAACAGAGATAAATCTCACAGTTCATTTATTTTAATATTGAAATAAATAAATGTAATATTCCTAATAATGTAAATATTACATAGTTACAAACAAAAACAAAATAATGGAGACTGTTTTACAGGAAAACAATGAGTGGAATGGTGAATGAAAGTGACTATACTGATGAAATACACCATTGATTACATTTCTCCAAAACGAAAGGAATCCCAATTTATCAGGACATGAATGACGAGCAGTCTGTGCCCAAACCTTCCACTAGCCTGGAAATACCATTTGACATCATCATCTTTCATTTTTAAGGATAAAAAAATAATAGTCTTGGTTCTCTGGCACCGCCCACATCATCATAAAGATCACCGCACATTTCATTTTTATTTCTATTTTAAAAATAAAAACAAAAAAATCCTTAAATATACCAAGTCCAATGGAAGTCAAATACTGTTTTCCAGTATTTTACTCATCAAGGAATACATTTATGTAGGGAGGCCCTTTCCCCGTTTTGATTGTACACAACTGTTTATTTGGTTACACATCTGTTTATTTTTGGTTACATACTAGTTTGAACAACCAAGAAAAAACACTGGCCTCTCGCACTATATTTTCAAAAGCCACTGCCTGAGAACCAATTCTTTTATTTTTTAAGCCTAATATACAGACCATAAAAGCTGAGCACAGTAGATGAAACATAATTTTACAAGACTCAGGCTTCGGATATGTAATTAAATCATAAACAGCAAGAGCCCCAGTTATCCAGACAAGGGTTCGGCTGCATATGACAGAATCATTGTAATACATCACCTTAGATGACACTGAACTACCCAGCTGGAATCAGGGATACTTGCAGAGGGATACTTGCAGGATGAAGACGAGGACACAAATTGCATATGTTTAATTTGATGCCTCGGGTCGGTTACTTGAAACCATGAAATGCAGTTTGGAAGAACCTAGACTGGTCAACTGCCTCTGTTGGATATGCTGGCTAATGAACACTTGCACAGCCAGCAGGCTGAGTCGAAGCAGAGGCAGGGGACCAGTCTGGGAATAGCCATCCAAGAGTTACTTCCCTTTACATATCAATCAATTCTAAATTTCATTAATTTTTGACTAGGTGGAAAAACAAATTTCGTCATTTTTTAAAAAAAATTTGAAAGCCAGATCTGTTAAATGAAAGCTGTCAGTGTGTTGTTGGGCTTGTGACCGAGATACAAGCATACACTACTTTCATCCATTGCCAGTGGTTAGTCATGGGTAGCCTGTGTCATAACATTTTGCTCAGCTTGCCATTTACATTACATCATCAGAAAATCCTACACACAACTGTAAGCAAGGTCTCAATAGGGAGCTGATGTTTCAAAAATAAACTAACTTTTCATCCATGACTAGCTTTGTTTTTAGAAAATGGTCATGATTCTAGAAACATATTCGAGAACTTACCTAGATGTGAATTGACCATTCCCAGTCATATCATTGATAAATGCTATAAGCAATAGGTGGATAAAGAAGACAAAGGATATTTTCTTGTTTTCCTTTTAAAACTGAAATATAAAACTTTATGCAATAGCTCTTTATATGCTGTTAACTCACCAAAAGTTTGAAATAGAAATAAACACATTTTACATTTTTCTGATATTTCATCAGCAGGTTATAGTTTGCCTTGACATAATATGCAAATTTCAGGTTTTTTCAATATACGACATCAAATAATGCCATATGTATCTTAATTCCAGTATAACCTATTCAAGATATGTCCCCAATTCTGATTGGCCAGTGTTTAAGCCAATCATTACTCAGATAGCTGGAGGTGCTCCTCTTCAGGTCCTGGGGGGCGTTTAAACTCGGGGCGTGTCAGAAGGAAGATGACAAGGGTGGCGAATGCTACGATGGTGAGACCAAGACAGTTCAGCAGGACTCCTTCGGGTATGAACTTGTTGTAACTTATACTGAAACAAGAAAGCTATTTGTTAGGCCACAACCCCATGAACCTCCCCCAGGGTACCAGGACTAGTCCTTCAGTTGGCTGCAATCAAACTTCCTGCATATTCTTTCTATTCTGCCAAAACTTGTGATAATAAGGTAATTATTATTTAATCAAAGATTTAGTATTTGAAACAAACATATTTGAAGATTTTCCATTTTCCTTTCTCCTTTATCTATTAATATATCACATAAAGGAGCCAAAATAATGTTGCCAAAGAATTGTGGACATGCTTGGAAGTTTCCGATTATTTTTGTTTCAGTGTGCGTACATTGCCGTCTACATTCCCAGATTACTATTAGTATTTTGTTACGATCTCGTAGTCAGGACACCAAAACCCGATGATATTGAATCGTCTACAGTAGAATACATTAATGTGATTCGGAAACCAATAATTTTATCGCTTAGTTTCTAGTTTGACTCGAGCAACTTCCAATAGTCATAATAATACGAGTGTAATGTCTCGATTGGTCATTTTGAAACAACATAAACAGACTTATTACCAGTCGATAAACACACGCACTCATGTTTGTAGCAGACGGTGCAAGAGAAAATAACAATCCTCTCTTTACCAGTGTCTATGAAAATTTAGTCCTTGTATTTTTCTCTCCATAGATTTGCATATTATTCATATGAATAAGGACAGAAATCATATTTTTAGTAGGACATTCCTAACAAATTTACGCCAGTTACCACCTATGTGACTACTTCACTTACTTTGAGAAAATGACTTTCTCCGTTATTCCCATGAGTGCCGTTGCCACAGCAAAGCAGAGGATGGCGATGCCCCAGAACACGTGATACGGCATGTACATCCGACGAGAGGCCATTCCCGCCTTGGGGTACAGGTAGGACACAAATCCAAACACCCACTGCAACACAACCAACCACAACCAATCACAACTGATCTCTGATCAGTAAAGGAGAACAAGATCATAACTGACCATCGGAACATTACTAGGATCGACTGAAATTTTATCCTTTTCTCCTCAGCAGCTCCCTGAAATTCAAAGACGCCTGTTGCCAAGGCAGCGACTGGATGAATTTGTTTTATTGCAAAGGCGGCAATATGTCCGGGCATGACAAGCACAAGCTATGGGGGACCTATTCTGCCCTGTGTGTGCATGTCAAGCAAAAACCATGGGGGACCTATTCTGCCCTGTCCGTGCATGACAAGCACAAGCTATGGGGGACCTATTCTGCCCTGTGTGTGCATGACAAGCACAAGCTATGGGGGACCTATTCTGCCCTGTCGGGGCATGAGAAGCACAAGCTATGGGGGACCCATTCTGCCCTGTGTGTGTGTGACAAGCACAAGCTATGGGGGACCTATTCTGCCCTGCGTGTGTGTGACAAGCACAAGCTATGGGGGACCTATTCTGCCCTGCGTGTGTGTGACAAGCACAAGCTATGGGGGACCTATTCTGCCCTGCGTGTGTGTGACAAGCACAAGCTATGGGGGACCTATTCTGCCCTGTGTGTGTGTGACAAGCACAAGCTATGGGGGACCTATTCTGCCCTGTCGGGGCATGACAAGCACAAGCTATGGGGGACCCATTCTGCCCTGTGTGTGTGTGACAAGCACAAGCTATGGGGGACCTATTCTGCCCTGTGTGTGCATGACAAGCACAAGCTATGGGGGACCTATTCTGCCCTGTCGGGGCATGACAAGCAAAAGCTATGGGGGACCTATTCTGCCCTGTCCGGGCATGACAAGCACAAGCTATGGGGGACCTATTCTGCCCTGTCGGGGCATGACAAGCACAAGCCATGGGGGAACTATTCTGCCCTGTGTGTGCATGACAAGCACAAGCTATGGGGGACCTATTCTGCCCTGTCGGGGCATGACAAGCACAAGTTATGGGGGACCTACTCTGTCCTGTGTGTGTGTGACAAGCACAAACCATGGGGGACCTATTCTATCCTGTGTGTGTGTGACAAGCACAAGCTATGGAGGACCTATTCTGCCCTGTGTGTGCATGACAAGCACAAGCTATGGGGGACCTATTCTGCCCTGTGTGTGCATGACAAGCACAAGCTATGGGGGACCTATTCTGCCCTGCGTGTGTGTGACAAGCACAAGCTATAGGGGACCCATTCTGCTATGGGGGACCTGTTCTGCCCTGTCCAGGCATGACAAGCAAAAGCTATGGGGGACCTATTCTGCCCTGTGTGTGCATGACAAGCAGAAGCTATGGGGGGACCTATTCTGCCCTGAGTGTGGTGACAAGCAGAAGCTATGGGGGACCTATTCTGCCCTGTGTGTGCATGACAAGCACAAGCTATGGGGGACCTATTCTGCCCTGTCGAGGCATGACAAGCACAAGCTATGGGGGACCTATTCTGCCCTGTCCATGCATGACAAGCACAAGCCATGGGGGGACCTATTCTGCCCTGTCGGGGCATGACAAGCACAAGCTATGGGGGACCTATTCTGCCCTGTCGGGGCATGACAAGCACAAGCTATGGGGGACCTATTCTGCCCTGTCCGGGAATGACAAGCACAAGCTATGGGGGGACCTATTCTGCCCTGCGTGTGTGTGACAAGCACAAGCTATGGGGGACCTATTCTGCCCTGTCCGGTCATGACAAGCACAAGCTATGGGGGACCTATTCTGCCCTGTCCGGGCATGTCAAGCAAAAGCTATGGGGGACCTATTCTGCCCTGTCGGGGCATGACAAGCACAAGCTATGGGGGACCTATTCTGCCCTGTCTGGGCATGGCAAACACAAGCTATAGGGGACCTATTCTGCCCTGTCCGGGCATGTCAAGCACAAGCTATGGGGGACCTATTCTGCCCTGTGTGTGCATGACAAGCACAAGCTATGGGGGACCTATTCTGCCCTGTCGGGGCATGACAAGCACAAGCTATGGGGGACCTTTCCTGCCCTGTCCGGGCATGGCAAGCACAAGCTATGGGGGACCTATTCTGCCCTGTGTGTGCATGACAAGCACAAGCTATGGGGGACCTATTCTGCCCTGTGTGTGCATGACAAACACAAGCTATGGGGGACCAATTCCTCACCCTTTGCATGGGTATTAAGGATCACGTCTGCCCCATGTGGGCATGGCACTCACCTGGAGCCCGAACATGACGACGGTGATCATTCCGAGCCAGCTGTGAAGGGAGTACATGTTGGGGATGGGGTTCGCTGCCAAGTTATGGGAGTCAAACACAGCCTTGAGTCCAACACCGGCGAAGATGAGGGCTCCAGCCTGCATACAGGCGTGGACGATCTTGATGATCAGCTTGTTGTCATTCCGGAACACGCGGTAGGCCAAGATGGCTGAGAACAGGGGAAGGGTTGGATTTATTGTCTTATAACAGCTTTTCAAGATAAGTCAAAATAGTTAGGTGGAAATCAAATAACGTATAAATATGGAAGTCAAAACAAAGTTGTGGAAAGTCCATTAAGACTTTGTGACCATAAACATGATAAATAATTACTTTTGGCTTTTTATTATTTCAGCTATATCTCAGCTGCAGACAGCTTAAATGAGCTTACCATATTGTGCCACTGAACTTAGGCCTCGCCTGGCCAGCAGTTGTTAAAACCTCTCGACTACCTCTCCACCCCTGGGTGCCATGGATGATACTAACCACATTGCACCGCTGAACTTAGGCCTTTGCCAGACAGGCAGTTGCTTAAACCACTCAGTGACCCCTCCACCCCTGGGTGCCAAGGATGGTACTTACCATCACCAAACAGGAACACCATGCCAATGATCATGAACAAAGGATGGTAATTGAATTCCAGGCCCGGGTTACTCTGCCAGGCAAAACCCCCTCGGAAGTGCCCCATCCACACGGCCACCATAACGACTGCCGCCAGTCCGAACACCTGGACGAGGAGCACGAGCCATGTGAACGTCTTCATGGAGAAAGAAGTGGCACTGGTCGATCCTCCATCAAAGGCTTCCATGTCTTGACTGCAATTACAAGGAATAAGTGAAGGGTTAAAAGACACTTTGAGCAATTTTCAAGCGATATCCTGGTGGGTGGTCACCAGAACTGGGCTACACACAATGTATCTGTGCTGGGAATCAAACCCAGACTGATTATCAGAACAAGTGGATGGTCTGTCCACTGTGCCAATTCTAGAACATACATTACAGGCTTAGACATAACCACTGGTCATTTAGTCTGTGACTAGTGAATATATAGGGGGACAAGTTTTTACCCTAAACTAGTTATTTTACTCGTTTGCACTCCTGGCACTAGATCTAGAGGCGACTAAAGGGATCGAAAGGTCAGGCTCCTTGACTAGGTTGAAGCATGTCATCGTATCCCAAATGCTTGGGTCAATGCTCATGATATCAATCACTGGATTGTCTGGTCCAGACTCGATTATTTACAGACCGCCGTCATATAGCTTGAATATTGCTGAGTGCGGTGTTAAACAACAAACTAAGAAGAGCTGTGGACTATTACGATACAACCAGTGGTGTTACACGTAGGGAGGTCAGGCAAAGTTTATGCATACATAATCTCATCTAGTTTTATACATCTGCTTAACATAAGGAAACAATGATGCCTGTGATGTCTGTCATGGCATGACAAATAAACTAGAGTAATATGAAAGAATCTGATAGTCCTTAATGTTTTGAGAGTAGTGTAACAAAAATAATGAGCATAAAGCGATATTCATCTTCTACACTTTTTGAAGTCCAATATGTACAGATGTTAGTTGTGCCACGACATTTACTGTAATAATAGCCTTATAGCACGGTTTGAAATAAGCTGGGAGGATGTGCCAAGCGTGGTTTATGTGTGCCAATGCTGGATATGCATGATATATAATAATATGGCATGTGTTATTGATGTGATGAACCAACAACATTAACTCGGTATCGAGATCTCTTAAATATGCAAATGAGGTCACCTGGTAGGAACTTCTTTCAAGCTCTATACAATGCCGTTTTCTCAAAACTATTGACTAACGTTCCCAATGTGTCGCCATGTTTTTTAAAACAAGAAAAGCTACAAGTAATTCTGGACTATCTCATGATGAAAATAAGATTTAACGCTGAGGCATTTTATTGACAGGAGCCAGGTGGCGATCGATGGGTTTATACAGGTCGGATAATTACAATATCGCATATGCGACTGAATTAGTCGCAACTTGGAGGGTTGTTTTTGTAGACAAAACTAGCTGCATGTCATTTGGTTTTATATGATAAATTGGTCAGTTAAGTCAAACATTGTATTCAGACACAGTTTCTAAACTTCATTGAGTGAAATAACATCTTAAACATCGATTATTTTAAGGATGACATTATATGATAACGATATTATAACCTTCATGTGTTTCCATATTAGGAATAAAAAATATCTATTATGCTTGCCAAAGGGTTGCCTAATACCATTTTACAAATATGCTATTCACAACATGGAAAAACACTTGGGTAATAATCTCTATATTTAAACATTGTATTGATCATGTTCATTAATGCCTCCATAGTTTTTCATGACCTATATTCAAGATATATAAATAAGCATGTATATTAAATGTTAATCATGTTAATTACAACTTTACATTTGATGTAATTAAAGCATGGTTCATACAGATATGGAACACCAAACTTCAAGGCCTTTTTAAATCTTTCAACTGTCATTTTACAAGGTTTTTGGTTGGGTTCAATCGCCTCAGTCTGTCAGTATTGTTTTAAATCCAGCATATAATATATTAGTCGTAAGATCTACAAAATAGAGTTAATATCATAAATTGTCCAAAAGATTTATTTTCACAACCAATGAATAAAATATATTAAGTCTGTCATAAATTTAATTTGTTTTTTGACAAGTGTTTGTCATTTTGTGTATATTCAAGGCTTTTCAAGCCATTCTGGTTATTTTCAGGGCTTTTCAGGGTTGACACTTAAATTCAAGCTCTTTTCATTAAACAAACATTCATGAAAAGGTTCACTATATTTTCAAAAAGTTATTTTTACATGTCAACAATTTTGAAATTTTAATGATGACAATAAGGGCAGTACATTTATAAGAAACCTCATTCATGTCTTTAAATCAAGTAAAAAATGTTGTATATGGGATGTCCAATGGATTAGTGAGTGAGTGGGGTTTATAACGCCGCTTTGAACAGTATGCCAGTAATATCGCAGCGAGCCAGCTTCATGTAGGAGAAAAGCCGAAAGTGATGCAGGTCTCAGACGTTTACCAGTTTGGGAAAACCACAAGGATGGGTATGGTGCTCACAAACCTAGAAACATTATCGGAGGGCATTCAAACCCAAGATCACAGGTTTCTGGCGTGCACAGCACAATATTTATAGATACAATACCTCCATCACGTCTATAGTTCAAGTAAATAATGTAGTATATTTGATATTCAACATCATAACAAAAGCTGTATTTCAAACAGATGGCATGACAACATTATTGAATACTTCCAAATTAAAACATTACTATACTGTAAAAAAAGATCCCATAAAAATCCATAAAAAAATTGAAAATGATATGTCCAATATTTTTTGAGGTGATGATATTGGTACAGTGGCTGATATTTTACAGAAATGAGCTGTTGTGACAACCATTTTACATTCTGCAAACTGAAGAGTTTACTTCCTTGTGGCTAGGACATGATATTGACATGTTCCGTAGATTTGGAAAAGTTTCAAAGCAAACAGAGAGAAGGACAACACACTTCGACGAAGACCCATAACATCAGCTCACTTTGATGAAGACCCACAACATCAGCTCACTTTGACGAAGACCCACAACATCAGCTCACTTTGATGAAGACCCATAACATCAGCTCACTTTGATGAAGACCCATAACATCAGCTCACTTTCACGAAGACCCATAACATCAGCTCACTTTGACAAAGACCCATAACATCAGCTCACTTTGACGAAGAGCCACAACATCAGCTCACTTTGACGAAGACCCACAACATCAGCTCACTTTGATGAAGACCCACAACATCAGCTCACTTTGACAAAGACCCACAACATCAGCTCACTTTGACAAAGACCCACAACATCAGCTCACTTTGACAAAGACCCACAACATCAGCTCACTTTGATGAAGACCCACAACATCAGCTCACTTTGACGAAGACCCACAACATCAGCTCACTTTGATGAAGACCCACAACATCAGCTCACTTTGACAAAGACCCACAACATCAGCTCACTTTGACAAAGACCCACAACATCAGCTCACTTTGATGAAGACCCACAACATCAGCTCACTTTGATGAAGACCCACAACATCAGCTCACTTTGACAAAGACCCACAACATCAGCTCACTTTGATGAAGACCAACAATATCAGCTCACTTTGATGAAGACCCACAACATCAGCTCACTTTGATGAAGACCCACAACATCAGCTCACTTTGATGAAGACCCACAACATCAGCTCACTTTGATGAAGACCCATAACATCAGCTCCTTTTGATGAAGACCCACAACATCAGCTCACTTTGATGAAGACCAACAACATCAGCTCACTTTGATGAAGACCCATAACATCAGCTCCTTTTGATGAAGACACACAACATCAGCTCACTTTGATGAAGACCCACAACATCAGCTCACTTTGATGAAGACCGACGACATCAGCTCACTTTGATGAAGACTCACAACATCAGCTCACTTTGATGAAGACCCACAACATCAGCTCACTTTGATGAAGACCCGTAACATCAGCTCACTTTGATGAAGACCCCTAACATCAGCTCACTTTGACAATGCCAATTTTGTTTTTGTTTTCTTTGTTTGTTGTTTAATGCAACACTCAGCAGTATTCCAGCTGCATGACAGCAGTCTGTGAATAATAAAGTCTGAGCCAGTCAACCCAGTGACTGACATCATGAGCATCGATCCACGCAATTGGGATACAATGACCCACATCAACCAAGTCACCGAGCCTGACCACCCGATCTCGTTAGTCGCCTCTTACGACAAGCATGGTTTGCTGAAGACCTATTCTAACCCGCATCTTCACAGGTCTGACAATGTCAAGGTGAGCTCAAAATGCAGAACGCCATTAGTACACGTAGTATGGGGAGGGTTAAGCAGGTATAGGGAGATTAGGGGAGACTCAAAGAAATCTGCACATTTCATCAACTGGTACACTCTGTGCACAGCATGTTCAGTTATAAGGGACACGCCAAAATGTAAGTCAGCGTGTTCAGTTATAAGGGACAAGCCAAAATGTAAGTCAGCGTGTTCAGTTATAAGGGACACGCCAAAATGTAAGTCAGCGTGTTCAGTTATAAGGGACAAGCCAAAATGTAAGTCAGCGTGTTCAGTTATAAGGGACAAGCCAAAATGTAAGTCAGCGTGTTCAGTTATAAGGGACACGCCAAAATGTAAGTCAGCGTGTTCAGTTATAAGGGACAAGCCAAAATGTAAGTCAGCGTGTTCAGTTATAAGGGACAAGCCAAAATGTAAGTCAGCGTGTTCAGTTATAAGGGACAAGCCAAAATGTAAGTCAGCGTGTTCAGTTATAAGGGACACGCCAAAATGTAAGTCAGCGTGTTCAGTTATAAGGGACAAGCCAAAATGTAAGTCAGCGTGTTCAGTTATAAGGGACAAGCCAAAATGTAAGTCAGCGTGTTCAGTTATAAGGGACACGCGAAAATGTAAGTCAGCGTGTTCAGTTATAAGGGACACGACAAAATGTAAGACAGCATGTTCTGTGAAAAGCCAAAATGTAAGTCAGCGTGTTCAGTTATAAGGGACAAGCCAAAATGTAAGTCAGCGTGTTCAGTTATAAGGGACACGCCAAAATGTAAGTCAGCGTGTTCAGTTATAAGGGACACGCCAAAATGTAAGTCAGCGTGTTCAGTTATAAGGGACACGCCAAAATGTAAGTCAGCGTGTTCAGTTATAAGGGACACGCCAAAATGTAAGTCAGCGTGTTCAGTTATAAGGGACAAGCCAAAATGTAAGTCAGCGTGTTCAGTTATAAGGGACACGCCAAAATGTAAGTCAGCGTGTTCAGTTATAAGGGACAAGCCAAAATGTAAGTCAGCGTGTTCAGTTATAAGGGACAAGCCAAAATGTAAGTCAGCGTGTTCAGTTATAAGGGACACGCGAAAATGTAAGTCAGCGTGTTCAGTTATAAGGGACACGCCAAAATGTAAGTCAGCGTGTTCAGTTATAAGGGACAAGCCAAAATGTAAGTCAGCGTATTCAGTTATAAGGGACACGCCAAAATGTAAGTCAGCTTGTTCAGTTATAAGGGACACGCGAAAATGTAAGTCAGCGTGTTCAGTTATAAGGGACAAGCCAAAATGTAAGTCAGCGTGTTCAGTTATAAGGGACAAGCCAAAATGTAAGTCAGCGTGTTCAGTTATAAGGGACACGCGAAAATGTAAGTCAGCGTGTTCAGTTATAAGGGACACGACAAAATGTAAGTCAGCATGTTCTGTGAAAAGCCAAAATGTAAGTCAGCGTGTTCAGTTATAAGGGACAAGCCAAAATGTAAGTCAGCGTGTTCAGTTATAAGGGACACGCCAAAATGTAAGTCAGCATGTTCTGTGAAAAGCCAAAATGTAAGTCAGCATGTTAAGTTATAAGGGACAAGCCAAAATGTAAATCAGCATGTTCAGTTCTAAGGGACACGCCAAAATGTAAGTCAGCATGTTCTGTGAAAAGCCAAAATGTAAGTCAGCATGTTCTGTGAAAAGCCAAAATGTAAGTCAGCATGTTCTGTGAAAAGCCAAAATGTTAGTCAGCATGTTCTGTGAAAAGCCAAAATGTAAGTCAGCATGTTCTGTAAAAAGCCAAAATGTAAGTCAGCATGTTCTGTGAAAAGCCAAAATGTAAGTCAGCATGTTCTGTGAAAAGCCAAAATGTAAGTCAGCATGTTCTGTGAAAAGCCAAAATGTAAGTCAGCATGTTCTGTGAAAAGCCAAAATGTAAGTCAGCATGTTCTGTGAAAAGCCAAAATGTAAGTCAGCATGTTCTGTGAAAAGCCAAAATGTTAGTCAGCGTGTTCTGTAAAAAGCCAAAATGTAAGTCAGCATGTTCTGTGAAAAGCCAAAATGTAAGTCAGCATGTTCTGTGAAAAGCCAAAATGTAAGTCAGCATGTTCTGTGAAAAGCCAAAATGTAAGTCAGCATGTTCTGTGAAAAGCCAAAATGTAAGTCAGCATGTTCTGTGAAAAGCCAAAATGTAAGTCAGCATGTTCTGTGAAAAGCCAAAATGTTAGTCAGCGTGTTCTGTGAAAAGCCAAAATGTAAGTCAATGTGTTCTGTGAAAAGCCAAAATGTAAGTCAGCGTGTTCTGTTATAAGGGATAAGTCAAAATGTTAGTCCCGGGGTAGTTCTGCAAATGATCGTAGTGCTATGACTTTCGTAACACCCCAAGTCAACACTTGCTCTACGATCACCTTGTTAAATGCAGTATTCAATGCTAGTGGCTCAAAGCATCATGACAACTGTCATGCAGTGCGTTTGGATAATGGCAGTGCTTATAATAGTAATAATACACAGGATACAAGATCTACAATCTACCTTTGGATAGCCCGGGGCAGCTGCTCATTATCATAGTACGTTGTGTCTGCGCTGGCCATATTTCTAAGCTGTACATAGTGCAGAAACAAAGGTGGTAAAATGTGTCCTCATTTCACAAGCAAACGTGTTACCATGGTTACAATATGTGTTGGTGAACTGGCTTAATGCCCCTTTGAACAGCATTTAGTTATAATGGTTATATCCAGCGTGTCAGTTTAATGTGGGAGGAAAGCCCGAAGTGATGCAGGGCTCAGATATTTACCACTAATAAAATGCCGAAACCCACCAGAACATGTATGGGTGAGGTGAGGTGAAATGGGGGTTTAACGTCGCGTCCAAGATTATTGCACCTATATAGCGACGTGCATGTACGTGTGTGTGTTTGTGTGGCTGCTTGTACTAGTCCGGACTGATGCCGATTTATAGTGCTAGCTCACTGAGACACCATGCCGCAGTTTAACATGAATACCCCACCCAGACACAGTATACTGACTCCGAGCCGACCAGTCCTTGTTTTAGCCCCTTAATGCCGAGCGCCAGACAGGGTAACAACAAGTACCATCTTTTAACGTCTTTTGGTATGACGCGGCCGGGGATCGAACCCCGGACCTTCCGCTCTCCGGGCGGACGCTCTACCACTAGACCATGGAGGCGGTCTAGAACATGTATGGTGCTAACCAGTGCCTGTAACTTTTCTGTTTGGGCTGTCCGACATTTTCCTCCACCTGCCCGACTGTCTGGCAGATAATTGTAAGACTACAGTAAACTACGGTTATAACGAACATGCTTATAACGAACTGACGGATATAACGAACTCACTTTTTAGTCCCGACTATTTGCTGTAGTTATGCTGTATATATGCTTATAACGAACTACGGTTATAACGAACTAAAAATAGTAGTCCCTTTGAGTTCGTTATAACCGTAGTTTACTGTACTTACATATTCAGTTTTAGCATAACTTCTCATAGATTTTCAAGTAACTGTTTGCATTATTTCAACTGTATCAAGACGTGATTTGTCTCTCATTTTTCGCAGTATTCAATATTTATGTCTGAATGCAGGCAGGTAACGTTGAAGATGGGCAGGCAACATTTATGGGTCACCTGCCCAACTGTCTTGGTAGGTTTTAAGATTTTTTCAAACACTGGTGCTAACAAACCTAGAAACAATACAAGGGTCAATCAGGGATTCCACAAATTGTGGTGTCTTAGATGGCTTGGTTACCCATGTGCCTTCTTGTTACCACGGTTACAATACATGGCAAAAATAAACACAAAGCAATGTATTCTCAAGGCAGAAACAACAGCATCTGCAGTATGGAAAAAAACATAAGGAAGAATCATGTTACCGTGGTTACATCATGTACGTTGCATTCACGTGATAGAGATATAACATAACATGTGTTCCATGTGTTCAGATGGCAGAAACAATTAGGCCAACAACAGAAAACACTTGTTTCAGGTAACCAAGCAACCCATTGTTTGTTGATTAAAGCCACACTCAGCATATTCCAGCTATATGACAGTAGTCTGTGAATAATCAAGTCTGGGCCAGACAACCCAGTGACTGACATCATGAGCATTGATCCATACAATTGGGATACGATGACACGCATCAACCAAGTCAGCGAGCCTGACCACCCAATCCTGTCAGTCGCCTCTTACGACAAGCCTAAATCTCATTTTACCACAAGCATGGATTGCTGAAGACCTATTCTACTAACCCAGATTTTCACGAAACATTATGACATGTCAGCTTAATCATTGTTAATGTGGGAAGAATCCCAAAGGGAACAGGTTGTAGGCATTTGGCTAATCCAGTGTTCGAAATACCAGGTTGAGACAGGTTGATTTCAACTCGGGCTGCCAGATTTTCAAATACCCCTGCCCGACGGTCGGGTTATATTTCATATGTGAAAATATTCTAAATATTTCCTGATGATAAGCATTAATTCACATGTAAAGATGAATGATAAAATGTAACCCAAAAGAAACCCCGTTAGCTTATCCTGAGAAACATATGATTATAGTGGGCAGACAGGTTTTGGTCAGGGCTGGCAAGTATTTCAGCTAGCCAGTCCTGTGGTCTGGCTGAAATTTTTGGGAGTTTCATACCCTGGGCTTCACACAAGCAGGGGTATGGTGCAGACAAACCAAGAAACATAATCTGGATTCGAACCAACAATCATTGGATTTTTGGTACAACTGAAGAAGCCATCTCTGCACACCAAGTCACAGAATCTTAATCAATCAGGCCACCAATGCCCATCATAAAGCAAGGTTATTTCTCAAAAGAATATTTTTATCATAATTTACTAACCTGAAATACCAACAATGAGAAAGTGCAAGCCAATGTCCTGATGTCTGTAGAGTGTGAGGTTAAGTATACATACAGTCCTTCACTTAGGTCTAGATCAGCTTTTCCCAGTGAAACAAGTCGAAATGCAGCGTTCAGAAACTCAAGAAGGTAGGTGAATTCCGAATATCTGTTATAGCTTATGTAAGACCTTATCTAAGACTTATGAAAGACCTTGTTACAGATCCGGTCCCGAGATGGATGCCGCAGGAGTGGAAAATCCTTTAATACTTTACAGCTGACAGGTACACAATGCAAAGAAGAGATCGTGTTGCGTGTCCCATCATACTTAATTTCATGCGATAGAGGACAATGCAAGTGGGCATGACTCAGGGAAACCTACATCACGAGAAACACTGATAGCACTTATCTCCATCTGTACAGCTACAAAGGTGATATTTTCATTGTAAATGGTAGAGGTTCTCAGCTAGGCCATCAATGAAATCCTTATCGTGTAGACTTGTGTCAAAACCTCAGCTCAGACATCATGACATCTACCTCAACAGCAGGATCAGTGCAACAGGCTGGGGTTGCCATGGTTACTCAGGGTTAATTAACATAATTTCACATGTAGATATTGTTTATTGGACGGTTTTTTATATATTGAAATATTCCAGCTGTGTAATCAAGTTTGGGCCAGGCAACTGCAACAGTCTGTGACACTAAGTGTAGATTTAACATCGCTCATCGTTATAACATAGTCCCAGAGCTACTGACAACTGGGCACTTAACTTTTATACATTATATATTTGTATATATGTAACCATGATAACTGTATATATCTATGTGTCAATAGTTCATCAAAGCTGTGCATAAATAAATATAAGTGTGACTGAACAGCTAAAAGTTGGATATTAAGAGCTATTTTTATTATCATTATCATTATTATTATTATACTCCAAGTCCTAAACCCAGGGTCTTGCAAAATTCTGTTCGTTCTAATAAGCAGGGATTTTCCTGGGTCTATATAATCTCAGTTAAAATTTGGAGGATGTCACATGATTTCCAGCAATTTTACCCATGTCATATCGATGCACATGCTCAGAAGCCTTTAACCGATCCTTGATGGAGATATAGCTGATAGATAGAAGAAAATCAAAGTGACAATTTGTAATTAGGGATGAAATGGGGTTTAACGTTGCATCCAAGATTATTGCACTTGTAAAGCGACATCACGTTTGTGTGTGTGTGTGTGTGTAGCTGCTTGTACTAGTTCAGACTGATGCCGATTTTATAGTGCTAGCCCACTGAGACACCCTGCCGCAGTTTAACATGAATACCCTACTCAGACACAGTATACTGACTCCAAGCTGACCAGTCCTTGTTTAAAGGGGCACTGATCTAACGCAATTCCCCGGACTGGTTGTTGCCTTTGTTATTGTTTTTTCCCCCGTGAGTACCCGGATGATACGCAACGCAACTGAGCGTGACCAGAGACTGGGCTACCGTCTGCAAGGACAGCTAAATAAACTTTGAGGCTGGAGGCAATATTTGTTTTACGCGTTTTTGCATAAACACTGATTGGTTAACTGTGATCTATAAAGATTTCGACAAAGGGCGCATGTTAGTTAATTACTTCAGCCTAAACAAACAGACAAAAAGAACAGCGGAGCTCATCGGATGTCGTCATTTGGAAATACCCCAGATGGTTATAGTTTAATACTAAAAAAAGTATCCATGCAGTGAAAGTATTTTCGGATTTCGGCTTGCGTCGATAATACGATTACTACTCCCTTGTCATCCACGTTTTCTCGTATAACCCTACACTTGTGTATTTGTCGTCATTCACTTGATGCTCAGTTAATGAATTTATTACAGGTACAATTAGTGGTAGCACCACTTATATTACCTGACAAAGGTTCCCATTTGGCATTTATTGTGTCTGGGGTAATTATTCAATCTAAATCCAGGTTTGAAGTGAGGTGAAATGTGTGTTATGTAATATGCACGTGGCAGCCCAGCAAGAGATGAATGATCAGTTGATTTACTTTTTTTTGTAAATCAACGGATCGTTCCTAGTCATAAAAGGATTAACAGACAATACGTTGATTGATTAATCACTGTTATCTTGCACAGTGGATATGTCAAGAGTGAGTGTTTACATGTCTAGGTTTACTAAAACAAAGGGAATACACTCATATCATGGCGTGAAGTGCCGATGTAAAAACAACATACTTTGTTCAAAGGGTTAACTGTTAATACGTTGATTGATTGATCATTGTTATCCATCACTCAATGGATTTTTTAGGAACCGTGGACGTTATGAAAATAGTTGTCACGTGGGCTTTCTCAGCAGACCATTGAAACTTGACACCTATGTGAAACACCTGAAAGAATCCAGGTGATCAGTTGAGAAACAAACACGGGTTATAATATCCCGAAACGATATATATCTTTTAAAATATTTGATTGTTACTGAGACACGTGACATCGAATATTTTTTTTTGTACAGCTGCAGACGAGTGGGATATTGTTCCTTTGTGTGGATATTCACGGATACATTCCTCGAACAAGGAAGCTGCCTAAAATTTCTACACATAAATTTGGTAGGTTGTAATTATGATATTTGCATTTTGTTTTCCTTCATTTGAACCGATTCGTTCTTGTTTCTCTACGTCTTGGTTGGGAAATTCTTCAATGAGCGATAGATGTTGTTTTCACAGGTCTATTCCTTTGTAACCGCGTATATATTACCGTCAATTTGTAAAATGTGATTCTCTCAGGCAATTTATAAAATGTGTAAATATTTCAGTCATTTTGACTAAAAAATCTGTCCAGATTGATTAAGACGATCAAAAGGGCCTACAAACATCACAACAGATTATTATGTAGGATTAGAAGCCAAACAACATGGAAATGTACTTTTCAACGTAACATTTTCAGTCTCTTGGTGATGACATTAAACATCAAATTTTTGGGAATTCGTTATCATAATAGTACAGATGGAAATGTTTTTCAGTCACTTTGTAAAATAACTGAATATTTAGACGTTTAATAAATTTGTTACACATTTGACAATAAAAAATATACACACTATAAAAAAAGCAATGCTCAGGTGAAATATTTACTTTGTGTAGCAAGTCAAAATAGTGTAAACGAAAATCGCAAAATTACCAAGCAAGTGACTTATCAAAACTTCGTCACCATTACCGATGCTACCCACAAAGATACCTACATTTCCTTATTATCTCGAAAACTGTATTTCATTTTGTTGATCAGTGTGACCGTACGCCCTTTTTACTACCATTAAAGTGACTTATGCGTTTAGGAATGGCGCAGCAGAGGTCGCGAACTAGTCTAGATTTCTGCTATACATCCGGGTACTCACTGGGAAAAAACAATAACAAAGGCAACAACCAGTCCCGGGGAATTGCGTTAGATCAGTGCCCCTTTAAGGCCCCTTAATGCCAAGCGCCAGACAGGGAAACAACAAGTACCATCTTTTAATGTCCTTTGGTATAACGCAGCCGGGGATTGAACCCTAGGCCTTCCGTTCCCTGGGTGAACACTCTCCCACTACACCACGGTGGCGGTCTATGTAATAAGGGAAACACACACAGGATGTGAGGGATTGTTAATTCATGTACTGGCTAGTTTGACAACATGTGAAAGTGAACTCAAGAAATGTGCCTCCTTACTTCTTTATCATACATTGTCTGAATGAAATATGGAATCCGATTCAGCCCTTGTTCTATAACCTTAATGCCGAGAACCTGGCAGGGTAACAACAAGTAACGTCTTAAAAATGGTATGATGCAACCGGGGATTGAAACAAAGACCTTCGGCTATCCTGAGCATGCTGAGGCAGATGCTCTATCCACTTGACCAAGGAGACAGTCCTTAGACATAGAGAAGTGCATTGCTGAGAACATTTAAAACAAAGATGATCACCTCTGTTCATAACCTACTAATATGACACATTAATAATAGTCTCATACGTAGGCAAGATGTTCCACAAACTGATTACTATTCTGATACCAGGTTATGTTTTATTATATTCTGAATATGAATAGCGAATCACATGATTCAACATTCATAATAGTACATATGTTGTCCTGATAATCACTATGATGATTACTATTTGGATACAGATTGTCAATATGAATACTCATTTACATGACTCAACAAGGCCTGAAATGCAAGGTGTCACCCCAGTGACTCACAAATGAATTATTAATCCAGCTCTAGATATGATATGGAAAGTGGCTATCACTGTTGACACTGTCAGTATCATGACACTATCATTTCTCAACAACAAATAAATAATCTGATGATGGGTTACATAGGGGAATCTGATCCCGATGAGCATGCACGGCCCCGATGAGCACACACCCCCATGAGCACACACGACCCCGATGAGCATGCACCCCCATGAGCACACACGACCCCTATGAGCACACACCCCCATGAGCACACACGACCCCGATGAGCATGCACCCCCATAAGCACGCACGACCCCTATGAGCACACACCCCCATGAGCACACACCCCCATGAGCACACACGACCCCGATGAGCATGCACCCCGATGAGCACACACGACCCCGATGAGCTTGCACCCCCATGGCCATGCAAGACCCCGATGAGCACACACCCCCGATGAGCACACACCCCCATGAGCACACACGGCCCCGATGAGCATGCACCCCCATGAGCACACACAACCCCGATGAGTACACACCCACATGAGCACACACAACCCCGATGAGCACACACAACCCCGATGAGCACACACCCCCATGAGCACACACAACCCCGATGAGCACACACCCCCATGAGCACACACAACCCTGATGAGCACACACAACCCTGATGAGCACACACCCCGATGAGCACACACGACCCCGATGAGCACACACCCCCATGAGCACACACGACCCCCATGAGCACGCACCCCCATGAGCACACACGACCCCCATAAGCACACACGACCCCCATGAGCACACACGACCCCGATGAGCACTCACCCCCATGAGCACACACGACCTCCATGAGCACGCACCCCCATGAGCACACACGACCCTGATGAGCATGCACCCCCATGAGCACACACGACCCCCGATGAGCACACACGACCCCGATGAGCATGCACCCCTATGAGCATGCACCCCCATGAGCATGCACGACCCCGATGAGCACGCCCCCCTCCATGAGCACACACGACCCTGATGAGCATGCACCCCGATGAGCACACCCCCCCATGAGCACACACGACCCTGATGAGCATGCACCCCAATGAGCACACCCCCCCATGAGCACACAGGACCCTGATGAGCATGCACCCCAATGAGCACACACGACCCCGATGAGCACACACCCCCATGAGCACACACGACCCCAATGAGCACACACCCCCATGAGCACACACGACCCCGATGAGCATGCACAGGCCCATGAGCACACATGAAGTCATTTCTTCCAGCAACTACCCGCCTTAAGAATCTGTTACCATATGATGTTTAGCATTCTAGCAAATACATTGGTTTTAAAAAGGCACGGGAGACTTCTAAAAATTGTATATTTTTTTACTTAAACTACCATACTTGATATTGTCAAGCTGTCCATACTTGTTTAAGACTTGGATGCAGTGATCTCAATAGTCATGAGTATAAAGACATACCGTATTCGACGTAATAAGTGCCCAGGGCGCTCTCGAAATTAGAAATAGGGGGCTCTTATTAGAATATAATTTTGGTGAAAGAGTCGAAAGATCGTAAATTTTATTGTTTCTGCTGACTGAAATGATACAAAAGAAAAGTGCTTATTCCACACGAAAAACATATTTTTCCAGAATTTAATTGCCCGTAATTAAGGGTGCATATAACACACGAGTGCGTATTATACACCAATAAATGTACACGAATTGTGTACATTGATCAGTCGGAAGGGTGGTAACTGGGATTGTTCACTAGCCAATATATTGGAAAATATCGCCGTGGGCGCTTATTAGAGCGGGGAGCTTATTACGTCGAATAAGGTATTTGAAATACTGCAGCATGTCAGTATTGTTCTTATTTGGAGTCTCCACTTCACTAAGTTCCTCTTTACTTGTCCTGCTCATCATAACATTAGAAGCACTTTGTACTACCACATAAAAGGTTTTGATCTTAAAACAGCATTGTACGAATGTTGTATGGGTACAAGAATTTAACAAGAGGTGTAAACCCCAACATACTCATGTCTGTCCATGGTGTTATAGAAAATAGTGGTAGGCTAGTGCAATGAGTATAAATATATGTATATGACTGTAGTCTTGGTAACATGAGTGGTCTTCTTATTATATGAGATGTATTGTTCCTTGACCTTAACGTATTGATGTCTACACCAATGTAACTATGTAACAGAGAGCGGTATTTACACAAGCCAGTTAGACCTGTTTATCAAATCCCTTTCAACTTAAGTTGACTAAAATATGCTAAAACTAACCCAGCCACCAGGGATGGGAAGTGGACCAGTTTTGTTAATGTTAACGGTATCTGAAGGCTAGTAGAACATATTTTAAACATTTTGGGGATGATTGCTATATGTTGTCAATATTTGGGCATTTCATCCCTAATGCTCCCGCCCATCCCTGCCCACCTCCAACCACCCCCACCCAACCTCAACCCAACCCACCCAACCACCTCTGGATCATCAACTGCAATCCCACCATGCATCATGGGTGTGGCCATCACGCCACTTGACATGGTTCATGTATTTGCTGACAGGAAGATGTGCATATTGTGATGGGTCCGGCTCATGGTGTCTTCAATGAAGAGT
This sequence comes from Haliotis rufescens, assembly GCF_023055435.1. NCBI lineage: Eukaryota > Metazoa > Mollusca > Gastropoda > Lepetellida > Haliotidae > Haliotis > Haliotis rufescens. Next base: position 36,542,565 of record NW_025963780.1, on the reverse strand, counting down.
TCCTGCAACTGGTCATGCGTGCCCTGCTTGAGGATGTTACTGTATGTGTGTTGAACATCCTGTGTATCCTGTTTCTTCCTAGTCACCACATGGTAAACATGGTTTGTTTTGTTTGTTTGTTGTTTAACGCCACACTTAGCAATATTCCAGCTATATGATGGCAGTCTGTCAATAATCAGGTCTGGACCAGACAATGCAGTGATTGGCATCATGAGCCATGCAACTGGGATACAATGACATGAACCAAAGTCAGCGAGCCTAACCACCCGATCCTGTTAGTCGACTCTTACGACAAGTGTAGTCGCCTTTTACGGCAAGCATGGGTTGCTGAAGACCTATTCTACCCTGGATCTTCACGGATGTGGTCAAAATAAAACCTTAACCAAGAGTGAGGGAGTTTGATTTTACGTCACTTTTAGCAATATTCCAGCTATATCACGTTGGGGGAACCAGAAATGGGCTTCACACATTATACCAATGTCGGTAATCAAATGAGTGAGTGAGTGAGTGAGTTGGGTTTAACGCCCCTTTTAACAGTATTCCTGTTATATCACAGCATGTCAGTTTAATGTGGGAGGAAAGCCCAAAGTGATGCAGGTCTCAGACGTTTACCACTTCAGTGAAACCTATGAGCATGGATATGGTGCTGACAAACCTAGAAACATAAACAGGGCGAACCAGGATTCGAACCCACAATCATAGGTTTCTGGCATAACTCAGGACACAACTCTGCACAGCGAAAATGAGTAGCCTTAGACAACTGGGCCCTGTGCCCTCGGAGTAGGATGTGTGACCTGGCTGAGGGTCTTCATGCCACACAGAACTTAACCTGGCTACATAGGTAAAACTGAAAACCGGAGAAGTTACCTTACTTAACTTAAACCTTGCTACATGACATAAGCCACTGGGTCAAAATCATCTGTGGAATAGACAGACTTAACTAACTGTGACGACCCCTTCCTGTTGCTCATGCTGTCAACCACTTGTTTGTCTGACCCAGTATGCCCACACTCAATTATTTAAAGGCCACCATGGTATAGTTGGAATATTGCTGACATACATCACTCTTTCACTTAGGATCTCCTTCAGCAGATTGCGGACACTGCACATTATGTAACTGACACTACCCATGAAGATCCAGGTAGAGAATAGGTCTCCAGTAACCCATGCTTATTGAAAGGCATCCATGCTTGTGGTAAGAGGCGGTTAATGAGAACGGATGGTCAGGCTCACTGACATGGTTGATGCATGTCATCATATCCCAATTTCTTAGATGGATGCTCATGATGTCAATCACTGGATTGTCTGGTCCAGACGCGATTACTTACAGACCGTCGTCATATAGCTGGAATATTGCTGAGTGCAGCTTTAAACAACAAACACAAACTGTTGAGCAGTGGAACGCGACGTTTCAAATCCACTTGAAATTATACAATTAATGAGGAACTAAACGTGATTCTCTTCTTATGACATATATGGGGAACTGAACATGATTATTGGTCTACAACCATGGAGATAAAGTGTGTCTTGCTCCAACGAACGAAAAGCTTGCAATGACAATTGCAATGCATCATGTGTAAGAATCAATTTTCTGCACGTGAACGAATGCCACAATCTTATTTCCGCGAAGCATGTGGCGTTTATACTAAATGTTCATGTCACATGAACCGAAACAATGTTTTGGTTGGTTTTTTTATCTCTTCTCAACACAAACAGGTCATCCCACCACTGGGTATACATCTTATCTTAACCATATAATCGTGCCATGCATCATGTGTAAGAATCAATTTTCTGCACGTGAAACGAATGCCACAATCTTATTTCCGCGAAGCATGTGGCGTTTATACTAAATGTTCATGTCACATGAACCGAAACAATGTTTTGGTTGGGGTTTTTTATCTCTCCTCAACACAAACAGGTCATCCCACCACTGGGTATACATCTTATCTTAACCATATAATCGTGCCACACTACTGTTACTGCAGTTGATTCCGAGCCAGGAATTCACTAACCATTTTAAACGTGCATTTTAACAAGTAAAACTGACGCAACTTGAGGTCATTATGTATTGGAGAAAACACGCTTATGAGGTTTTGGTAGACAGAGCATGCCCTGGGGAGAGGGAAAAATCGAGGGTGTGAAGCCCTTGCGGTTTTTCCCGACCCCCAGGGCATGCTCTGTCTACCAAAACCGAGGGAAAGTGTTTTTCCATACTTATAAACCGAAAAAAGAAACTTAAAACAACATTTATCAACATTTTTATGTTTCGAACATACTTTCCATGAACCTTAGGAAACGCGCGTAAAATATCTGTTGCTGGCGTACGGATCTTGAAAAGGACATTCTAAAAACCAGTGTGGCTTATCAACACCCCGTAGCCTCGTGGTACACTCACTGGGCTACAGATATGAAGGTTGCGAGTTCGATCCTCGGGAATATAAAGAAAACATTTGTCATTTGATTTTACATTTCATTACATGTTACAATCTGAACGGAAGTTATATTACCGTATTCGACGTAATAAGCGCCCCGCTCTAATAAGCGCCCACGTCGATATTTGCTAATATATTGGCTAGTGAACAATCTAAATTAGCACCCCTTCCGATTGATCAATGTACACAAGACTTATTTATTTGTGTATAATATGCACTCGTGTCTTATATGTACCCTTAATTATGGGCTTTTAAGTCCTGGAAAAATATATCTGTCATATATAAACATTTCAGGCAGTCAGCATAAACCACGAAATCTGCGATCTATTTTCTAATTTTGAGAGCGCCCTGGGCGCTTATTACGTCGAATACGGTAATAAAAAAACCATATAAATCCCTGGGATATTATAACACATTATAGAGCAAATATGACTTGAATATCCTATAAAATCCCTGGGATATTATATATTACAACATCCCTGTTTATGAGATTTAACCCGACTGGAAAGTAAAACCTCACAACAGGTTTTAATGCCTATAGAAAGAAGTCTCTTACTTAATAGCGATCCCAATGAATAGGTTTATAAGTGAGATAAAATATCATTGATTATTACAAATAATATGACACCAAAACATAGTCTAAGTCAGAAAATTTGAATCTGTTGATTCCAGAATTAGAATCAACTTTGGCCCTTGTTTGCAGATTCCACTTCCAGGATCAACTGATTCTCGGGATTTCTCCTTCACATAAAACGCCCAGAAAGCCTCCCTGTCACGTCACACTCACCGTATGGAGGTTTTCTCTGTAGGCTCCCCAGCTGACATGTTGGAAACTTGTAACACTGTTGGAAGTGTAATCTCACGTCTGAACACTTGCTTTCAGTTCTCTCCAGATATAAAACAATACCCACTTAACAAATCTCTCTCTCCACCACTATGACCAGTGTCAAATTTATGGAATCAGATTGCCCGTCAACAGGGTTCAAGGAAATGCACATGCAGATCACTATAGCAACCTGTGTCACCCCTAACTACACGAGATCCAAGAAATGTGAATAGGAGGAACTCTAGAGTATAAATGTCACCATGCATACATCCCCACAACATCCCAGATGTGATTATTCTAGGAAACAGTCAACTTGTGTGGATTTGCATACAAAAGCTATCACCATCTGGTGCAAGGACAGCAGAGTCGACAGGCAGGGAAAAACCACACACCACACAGGGTCATTTCAATCTCACTATACTCAGGAACATGTGGAAAATGATTCACCTCGTGATTTAGTTCCCCTCACATGAGCGGGGGGGGGGGGGGGGGGGGGGGAAGGGGGGTATTTGGCTCATGTGATTGTCAGCTGCTAAATATAAGCTGCAGACATAACAACCCATGCAGCTATCACTTTATCACTATCAGGAAGTAGGGCCAGGCACAAGATTCAAGGGAGTTAAATATATTGGAATGTTAAGAACTTGTTATTTGCAATTAAATGGACGATTCCCGTGGTTGTGGTGATAAATATGTTTCTCTTCCTATGAGCACATTATGGGCCTCTCAAGCTTCCCTAGATTAACATCGCCTAAAATGAAATTGTTTTACAGACAAAACAGTATTTTAATCAATATAATAAACAGGAGCCCAAAGACTGTTCATTTTCAGACACTTCAGTAATCTAGACTTGCAAACTATTATAGACTTGCAACGGCTGTATTGGATATATTTGTTTAGGGTCTGTACGGACTAATGCTTCCTCCTTCACTGTGACTGATGATAGTGTTCCGGGGTTATTCTTTATAATACAAGCACAGATCATAAGGAAGTCCTTGATTCATGACAACTATGTCAATATTGGAAACAATGGTAAATCACAAAAGTTTTAAATAAGTCAATGCAATGTGCAAATTATGTTGTGATCATAAATAATCATGAAAATTATCAGACAAGTTCAAATAGTTGCCAGGAAGACCTTTTATTTGTTTTCTGTCATGAGTTCCTGAAACTGAGTTTCTGATGAATATACTATGACTTGTACAACTTATTATGGACAGTTGACAGTGAAGAGGACTTTGTTGAAAAGCTCAAGATTTTATGGTGTAACGAGAGCAAAAAGACAGGACATGGCTTTGATGTAATTGAGGTGTTATATTTGTAAGAATTGAACAAATCTCATACATGAACACAACAAAACAATCTCTGATTTTTTCTCATTTCTTAAATTATGCATCTACTGGATGCCAAAATGGGCCTGATTATTGGAACTGTCCGTTTGGTCTGGCATTGACAGAAATTCTTATAAGTCCAGTGGGGTTTGAAAAATTAAACTGTATTTACACAGATGAGTGAAATGGGCAATAATCCTGCTGACGGAGCAAAGCAAAAGGCAGGTTCATGAAACCAACAACCTAGGATTCTGGCACAACTAAGGGACATAACTGTACACATGATCTACAAATTCTTATTCAACAGGGTGCCACCAGTTTCATATGACATTTAACCCAGTCATGATGTTAATTTGGTTAGGTAACAGAAAAAGTGTTATTTTAATTTCTTCCAACATAACAGACATGTCATATAAATGGATTTATCTGGTGAAACAGTCTCTAGCTCAGTGTGGGGAATATGGCCACATTATATTTTAATGCAGTAAAACCTGGCGAAGTGAATATTCTGTCCTTGGTTGTGACAAGTTAACTTTTCAAAACAAGACATTAATTAGTCTAGAAAGACTTGTCACTCAGAGCATGGAGAAAACTGATGCTACATTCTTACAATGCAAAATTATAACTTACAAGGGCTGTGTATTGACAAGGACACTGTGTTGCAATATATAGTTCCGACCAGAAGCAATATAACCAATCAGAGCGCTGCTGAATAGCTTGTCACTAGGGCACCATCTTGTCCCCCAAGCGCTAACGTTATCCAAGGCCTTTACAGCCAGCCATGTGTTGTATTTGGGTCTTCGCATGAAGGCGACTTTGTAGTTTTAGGTATTCACATGAAGGTGAATCGAGGTGAACTTTGAAGTTTCTTGTTGTTGTGCTTGTGTTTATTTAAGGGATTATGATCGAGGGACGGTGTGAAAAACTGACGTGCCCTCAACGGTGTTAAATGCTGGTCAAGAACCTGAACCATGTTCATTTAGATTTGATTACTAAACTTCCTTCACCTTATTCTGTCATAAAACATTCATATACAGTAGAACACGGATATAACGAACACGGATAGAGCGAACAAACTGTTAAAAAATTCCTGATTTTTATCCTATATCATATTATATAAAATTTACGTACATAACGAACTCTCTACAGCGAACTAATGGATATAGGGAACTGATATCTAACCACCGACAAGCCAATCTACCACTAATTAGCGACGTGAAAAGCGAACTGAGAAATCAAACTCAGTGTCAAGTGTCACTGACAATTGGCTGTACGAAATCTGCGGTGAATCAACACAATCAGCGGTGATGGATCAACCTTGTGTTAATCTCACCGGAACATGTCACTGGACTAATCTTGTCTGCAAAACAAACATTAAACATATAAATTTTACAAGATGGTGTCAAAGTATCATTTCACTTGTATATGCTATCATGGCGGGCAATAGAAAGAAGTTGACACAAACAGCGTGAATGACTGTTATGCAATGTTATCAACTGACTGCTATCCAAGATGGCAGACGTTTCCGAGCGAAAACGTATATACCGAACAACATATTTAACGAACTGATTTTTCTGGTCCTTTGTAGTTCGTTATATACATGTTCTACTGTATATATATTTTAATTTTCGATATATAATTCGCTGAAGTTATGTGCATCACATTCAAGATTTCTCTCCACGCCCCCAAGTTACAGTTATGTGTGATGCTGATTTCATGTTTACGATCGGCAATCTAAAGGCAGGAGAGGTTTATTGCATTGCAGATGCGGGATGCACTAAGAAACCTACGAACCTTGAGAACTGTCAGCGACATACCAACGGAAGAACAGCAAACCGTGCATGTCAGTTCAGGAGCAGTGTTACCTATTTATCACAACTGCTGTTATTGTACATGCTTGGGTGAGCAGTGTTTCTGCTCATAATCATAAAAATATTTAACCCGGTTACCAAGTACAAAGACTCTGTCATAGAGTGTAGCACTCAATTACACCAGAGCTCCAGATAAGCTTTTGGTGTTGTGGGTATTTTACCCATGCATTTTAAAATCATTGGGTATCAGTAATTCTATCTGGGTATTCAAATTTCTGTTACCCACTAGTTTTTACACATGTGGGTATTTAAGTTAAATATTTAAAAACACTATTCATCTAATCCCTGCAAACTGGTGTTGTGTAGGTTTGAGAGCTTTGTAGGACTCAAAAATTCCACGATACTTCCACAAGAAAGTGTGATGGCAAATGATCATGATGTAACTGTCATCATTGAGTTTGGCAAGGTTGACAGAATATCCGTTTATAATTTCAAAATAAGTAGCTGATTTGCGTATCGAATACGCAGGGTTACTTCACAATATTTTGATGATACACACAAGTTTTATTTTTGTAGCGAATCTGTAATGTTCGTTGCGTATTTGATACACTTGGATTTTATTTTACTGCGTATTGCTGATTTCTGATAATGGCTGATATTATTCAATTTATTTTGTACAGTTCTTCATCATGCTTAGACAGCGGTAGAAACTAACAGTTTCAGTCCGCTAGTCCTTATAATGATAACATATAGCAAAACCTTTAAAAATGGCAAATTTATACTAGACCTTAGGATACCTTTACTATTGGGCAGTTTGGCAAGGACTATAGGACTAGTGCCAGTTTCTAACCCTGGCTGTTAACATCTGATTACAAGTAGACACAACAATGTAGGCCCTAGACTGAGGTGAAACATTTGCAACATCACGTTGAAATAAAAATTAGATTAAATAATTTAGTTAGGCCAAAGTTTCTTCACATCACTTAAATTATCATTATCATGATGATGGAAAGGAATGTACATAGCAATGTACTGAGAGTATGTGGCATGAGACTGAGATAGATTACATATATAGTTATGGAGTCTCATAGGATTATTGCACCCTTAGAAATAAACACCAGTTCTAACAGAGACCTATTTAGAACTTACAACCATGACAATTAAATGAGAAAGGTTGTTTTGACAAAAAATGAAAATCTTCTTAAAATTCAGATGTATTTCTTAAGGAATAGTCCAGGAGATATATGGACTTCAAATTCCATTTAATCAATTGTACAGCAAATGAGATTGCAGCACAAGCTCCCATTTGTTTTACTGCACCGAAGCCTGTGTGGGGGTGAGTCAAGTTTTACAAGTGTCACTTTGATTCATCTGAACAGTATTCCAGTCATATCACAGCCTATCAGCTGAGAGCAAAACCAAAAGTTGCAACAGACTTAAGACGATTGAAATCCATGAGAACAGGCTGTTAAATCAGGGATCCAAATCCATGACAAACAGCTCCTGGGACATCTAAGGGAGGCAACCCTGCACATATAATTGCAGCATCATATCCCACTGGGCCACCAGTGCCATCTGAAATTATTACATAACAAGGCAAAAAGTGAACAGGGCTCACTAATACCCCTGACTTTGTTGACTCCAACATATTTCTACGTTCAAAACATGAAAAATGCATGTGGTGTGTGGTGGTATGACAAGCCATGCCTGACCAAGTCTAGACATTTTTACAGCAGATCTGAAGACATGAACAAGGGTTATGAAACCAGCAGTGTGACATGGACTAACATTTAGCTGGAGTCAGATATCACACACGATTCATCAGGACATCACTTCACCAGTAACGGTACCAGGGATGGTGGGTGAGCCCACAATAAACTATCAGCTCTACAGATCCTTCTCCGTGAAGTGATTCAAGAATGTAATATTATTTCTTATTACATAAATACAAAACCCCTATCAAAATACTGAATATGGAACATAATATCATTTCTTTTTATAAATTATATTCTTTTTATACAATTACAACACTGATTTTAGTATACCGATAACTTGAACACGATATTTGCGCGAGGACGATTGTAGGTCTATGTTAAAGTACAGAAGATGAATAGGGATGTCTAAAGAGGACCAGGACTTGATCTATGGCTTCCAACAGTTGATGTACAACACAACAGTTTCTATACCGTATTCACGATAATATGCGCCCTGGGCACTTAGAAAGTTGACAAAGGGGGACGCTTATTAAAACTATATGCAAGTCAAATTTGTTTCGGATTATTAAAACTATACGCAAGTTAAATTTGTTTCGGATTATTAAAACTATAAGCAAGTCAAATTTGTTTCGGATTATTAAAACTATGCGCAAGTTACATTTGTTTCAGATAGAGTGGTTATAAACAAACTTAGTTCCAACTTCGATGAAACTAAACGTTTTGCAAACAGTTATGGGGATATTAAAATACCCCTTCAGTGCTACTGATTATTGTAAACATCTCTGTAATATGCACAGGGTAATATGGACAGTCATGTAAATGTTCGGTCTTCAGGGGGCACTCATACCGATTATTTACAGAAGTCAGGGGTGGGGGGCTCAGTAGAACAGGGCGTTTAATACAGCAAATATGGCAACTTAACCAGTTTTTTAAAGGAAAAAGCTGGTTCTTCAGGAATGAGTAAATGTAATTGACGTACAACCATTCTAACCCTGCTGCTATAATTATTTCAGTCTGTACCAAAAACATTTGAGTCTGCTAGCCTGTACATGGCTCTCATGCAACATTTTTAGCACAGTTTAATGTTTTCATATGGAAAAAAAGCCTGACAGAATTTTACTAGACTCAGGTTCAGACTTGTGAGTCAGACTATAATTTACTATATTGTACATTGTACAATTAGCATATACACTTCGGTATACATGTTTATCGCGATCAGTAATGTACATTTCTATTAAAATATGTTAGATGGGATACATCAATGGAACTCTCTAAATACACAGCACAAACAATTGTTCAGCCTACATTGTATATTAAATAGAATAGTATTATGGAATTATTATGGTTCAGTTCGGATGAACAAAACCTTCCGAATGGCGTGCTGGTTTTCTTGGGGGAATTAGTCAGCAAAGAGTGAGTGAGTGAGTGAGTGAGTGAGTGAGTGAGTGAGTGAGTGAGTGAGTGAGTGAGTGAGGTTTTACGCCGCTTTTAGCAATATTCCAGCAATATCATGGCGGGGGACACCAGAAATGGGCTTCACACATTGTACCCATGTCGGGAATCGAACCCGGGTCTTCGGCGTGACGAGCTAACGCTTTAACCACTAGGCTACCCGACCGCCCCAGTCAGCAAAGAGCCGGAGTCACAGGGGCTTCAAATCTATTAAACTATGTAGACATAACTCTTGTCTTATTGAATAGTATGTCTAGGAGATACGCTCCCATTACCTTAGGCTAGCATCTATCTAAAAAGCTATAACTAAAACTACTGATATTTTATATATGCATTTTACCTGATGATAAGTATTACTTGCTAAACTATAATTATATGAAATGATGTATAAATATTACACCATGATAACTCATAAAAGCACTTGATATGGATCTGATTATTATAGGAAAACTTAGTATAAATGTTATATCATGATAATAGGGTCATAAACAATATTGTTACAGGCCATTTATAGTAAGTGTACATAGCTACATTCTCATTTGGATGGATTGCTTGAGCCCTTATCCAAATCATGTTAACCATTGTCCAAAATATGAATATTTTACAATTATAAAAGGTTCAATTATGTCCTTTATGTCTAGAATCTATTAGAGTTAGGTGTATCAGAAAACTATACTTGGTTCCGGTTACCCGACCCTATCTACATTTTGATCTCTGTCCTACCTTATTTTACTCAACTGAAGAAGAACCGGGGTAGAATAGGTCTTCAGCAACTCATGCTTGCCGAAAAGGGTGACTATGCTTGTCATAAAAAGGCAACTAATGGGATCGGGTGGTCAGGCTTGCTGACTTGGTTGATGGTTGGTTGATGCATGTCATCTATCCCAATTGCGTGGATCGATGCTCATGATGTCAATCACTGGATTATCTGGTCCAGACTCCATTATTTGCATCATATAGCTGGAATATTGCTGAGTGCTGCATTAAACAACAAACAAACCTAATTTTACTCATATTTATTAAATAAGACAGTCCCCCAACCCTTCTTGATGTTTTTCATCATTTTGTTCAGTGCTGACAATATGATTTCAATATGTTTCATTAAAGTCCTTTTTCCTTGTTTAAAGATTGATTGTATATTTGACATGTTGGTGAAAAAAGCTTTTGTTGTCATCCATGCAACAACAAGAGACTTAAAGTGATAGATATGCCATGTAAAATATTTGAAAAAATAAAATAATTTTCCTACCTATCTACCCTCTTTTACTTTTTTCCCATAATAGGAACAAAACATATTTTTTGATAGACCTTACTGAATTGACTAAGTATTAACTAACTTAAATGATAGTTTAACACCACTTGGCAAAGCCAAATTATTTTTTTTCAACAAGACAATTTGATGAAAAATGTAGATCTAATACAGTTGTGCAAGATTAAAAGGCAATATTCATAATATTACACACAGAACTGGTATACTATTTGGTTAATATGTATTTTACTTTGAGATACACGTTTCACAAGCAGGGTGTACATGAGACCATACCCTAACCTCAACCTTATTAAACCAAACCCTACCCTACCCTACCCTACCCTACCCTACCCTACCCTACCCTAGGCTACCCCACCCCATCCCATCCCATCCCATCCCATCCCATCCCAACCCATCCCATCCCATCCCATCCCATCCCATCCCATCCCATCCCACCCTACCCCACCCTACCCCAAAGTTTACAAGTTACAAGGCATATTTTCGTGAAACATCTGTGTGTGACAGTGAAATCTATCTTGTGACTGCCATCTGACTCAGTATGACAACTTGCAGTGTGAACAGGGTCAGGTGTGACCTGCCAAGTGACGTCACATCAAACATGAGGGACAGACACAGACACAGCCACACTCCCATTAGTTGGAGACTGGAAGAATCTAGACGTACTACCAGTATTTGTTTTTACTGGAACCACTGCTCTGAAATGTGCAGCAGACTAATTGGATATGACCAATGATGTAACCCTGAATGAGTGAGTTGGGTTTAACGCCCCTTTTAACAGTATTCCAGTCATATAACGGCGTGTCAGCTTAATGTAGGAGGAAAGCACAAAGTGATGCAGGTCTCAGACGTTTACCACTTGGGTGAAACCCACGAGCACGGTTATGGTGCTAACAAACCTAGAAACATAATCGGGGCAAATCAGGATTCGAACCCACAATCATAGGATTCTGGCATGGCCAACCCCTGAATGAGACACCATGATATTCGTACAGATCGGCCAAACATCTTGTATGGGTTTAACTGTCCAATCAGTAGGGCTGTAACGATTCACCGATATCTATGATGTCATCAACAGTTAGGTACAGATGATACTTAAATCTTCAGTTTGTGAGCTCACAAGTGAGTGAGTGAGTGAGTGAGTGAGTTTTTACGCCACTTTTAGCAATATTCCAGTAATATCACAGTAGGGGGCACCAGAAATGGGCTTCACACATTGTACCCATGTGGGGAAGCGAACCTGGTCCTTCGGCATGACAAGCAAACGCTTTAACCACTAGGCTACCGCTAGAAACAGAACAGGAACTAAAGTTGTTACCTCCAACAATGGCAGATATAGCACCAACTGTAAGCATGGCGGAACACAGGGACATGGTGAGAGAGGTTTTAGAGTTGTATCTCAGTGATATCACCATTTCTTACTATTTGTTAAACTGTATTGTGATACCATTGTATCATCAGTCTGCATTTTGATATGTAGATCACGTGATCTCAGGCGATACTCAGCTCTTCAAATCAGACATCTAGATTCTCTTACAAGTTATATGAAATGCTGAAAACAAGCAGCTCAAAATTTATTAAGAAATAGTGATTTATTCTGCATATTTTATGCAAATAGACAGCTCATCTGGATGTCTGTGCATCCACTGTCTCAGACACCATGATGTACTCAGCAGTCCCTCAAAATGTTTCCTGCAAACTCATCCCCCGTTAGAAACGTAGTGCATAAAATTAAACAAAGCTAACTATTTTTCTAAAATTAGGTGAATTCAGGAAAACAACAGACCTTAGGAAAACTGAGAATGAAATGAGCCAAGTCATACTCTCCTAATGTCAAGCACTAGGTTAAGCAAACCTAATCCACCAGTCATGTGACTTATAAAACAACTGTCTTTTGTCAGATAAAGACACTCGCTCACATGTTTGTGATAATCACACATACATACACCAGTTAACAATGGAACTTCTGTACAAGTTACTTTCAGAGACATTTTACAAAACTAACACATTCTCAGCCAACCCTTACATTGTGTTAAGAGCACCAGTCATGGATATATTTGTACAACTTGTAAACAAAAGCAAACATCCAGAACATGATGTAAAAAGTCGTCTCATCGTGGAAACGAACAAAGACAATGAACGTAAATGAAACAAATAAGGCAACATCCACACACAACACATACAGTTCTAAATATAGAACAAGCACTTGACATTCATCACGCAAATGTGATCTACGACTGTGCTGACCTGTGAGGAATATTTACACACGTCGGCTGAGCCATGCGCGGGACAATTTATTACAAAACTGCCTGTGTTTGTACGTTATTTCTTCACACCACATGGTTAACGTGATAAAGGGATATATTTTTTAATAGGTGCATGACAGTATCTAGTTAGATTCTGGGTCTAGTAAAACTTTGTTGCCTTACCTGCTGTGCAGCTAACTGCCAACACAATTACTGCAGATATATATCTAACATATACCGTATGTCATTTGAAATGGTTAATTAGGTCGAATTTTAGTTTGTTTACAGATTCTTCTGACCCAAAACAATTAAAAAGTGAAAATTAAATCAGACAATATGCAAGCAATCCATTACCTATCAAACACACAACACTGCACATGGCAGAGGCTAATTATTCAGACAACACAACCTTTCGAAGAATAAAAAGACAAATTTGAAATGGTTTAGATATTTCAGTTTTCCCACCTGGCAAGCACACCATTTTATCAAAAAAGCTATAAACCAAGAAATAATGACTCAACACTAAAATAAAATGTTGTCATGTTGGTGTAGCTCCTAATTTTCTTTTTCGATCACACTCCCTGCTTTGGTATATCATTAGACGAGCGAGTCACACTGTCATTCACAGCTGGGGGTATTATAAAGCAGCTGATTAAGTCTTACACAGCAGTATTGTGAAGACATACCTGTTAGAATGGTACAAAATACTAATCACTTATAGATATTATTGGTGTGTCATGCTTGTTAGGGTTTTCACAAGTTTGGATGAAATTTGTTTTTGAAAACTTGATTTTGATTTTTGACTTCAAATTTGTTTGTTTGTTTAATGCTGTTTGTTTGTTTGTTTGTTTGTTCCAACTATATGATGACAGTCTGTAAATAATCAACTGCTCCAAGTTCCTACACTTTAAGATTTGATTCAATGTCAACTGAATTCTCCTTTCTCAAAAATGTCGGCAAGCATCTGTAGATCGAAAGATTTTTTTACAAAACCGAGATGCTAAAGTTTTCAACTTCCATGCACAGTCCTCATCCAGTCCATCTGGTCTTCAAGCCAACTTTGTCTTACACTCAATGCACTCAGGGAAGTGAGGTTATTTTAGTCGCTTATCATCATACGGTTTCTGGGGAATGATGACTTGTGACATTACTGGATTGTCCCAATGCAACAAGCTTTGGGTACTCCACTGTAGTGGGACAGTATTCAAATTTAAGGTGGGGTGGGGTGTGGTCCTGTCTAAGAGGTATGCTCCTACAGTACAATACAACTAAAACCAGGGACCTCTTAAAAACTTTAAACATCAGGATCCCCTGACTTCCATGCTTAATTTTGAATGATATCAAAAGTGCGGGGTTGTTAATGCTAGGCTCTAGGGATGGGACGGGTCCACATTTACAACCCTGGTACCCAGGAACCCGCCCCCCCCCCCCAGGTACCCGCCCCCCTACTACCTGACCCGGGTATGTGTCAACTGCATTATTCACATTTAGATCATAAATAAATAGGTACCATATTTTGTGTATCAGTGTATGATGCACATTGTTTTTATCTAAGAAAATACAGCTGTGTGACCAGGTCCTGTACAGGATCCATCGGACCTAGGTACCCGAGTTACCTGTCCAAGCCATACTAGACTCTCGGAGGAAAATGATACAAGGAATCAGGTAACATATCAGGATTACTCCCCACCAAAACCACAGCTTACAACCTACTCAGCATGCTCCTGGGCAGGGCAGGCCACAGATAACATGTGATTTTACAGGGGGCTTCACTGACACACAACTTGAATACAGCAATGACTGAATGGGTCTGATAACACTTCATACATTTTGATGCATTTTAGATTAATAAGTGTTCTAGTATCAAATCCATATTATTCTGATACATATGATACTCTGTTTATTTGATTGTTTGTTGTTTAACGCCATGCTCAGCAATATTCCAGCTATATGACACCGGTCTGTAAATAATCGAGTCTGGACCAGACAATCCAGTGACTGACATCATGAGCATCCATCTACACAATTGGGATATGATGACATGTATCTACCAAGTCAGCGAGTCTGACCACCCGATCCCGTTAGTCACCTCTTCGACAAGCATAGTCGCCTTTTACGGCAAGCAGGTGTTGCTGAAGACCTATTCTACCCTGGATCTTCACAGGTTGATACATACTCTGGACCCATTCACAACCAAAGCTTCATTTTATCTGAATCACATCACATCCAATCAAATTAAACCTAAGTGTGAGACAAATTCAGTTGGAAATTAACAAGGGAAATAGAGATGGTGACATAATTTCAGAAACAACCCTGTGTGTGCACCCCAGGTATTCCTCGTAATACAATTGAGACATACTGAGGTTTGTATTACATAATTTAACCTAACCATGCAAACTGTTAACAAAACAATTCTTGAAAAAACTAGTTTGGTCTTGTGTCCGAAGGCCTGACATTCTTATTTGCTTGGTTACCAGATCCACCGACTTTAAAAAAAAAATGACAGATTTATATTTATAAAGACCAAACCAGACAAAGATAATTATTTTTTATCACCCACTGATCCAAATCAAATTAAGATTATTAACAAAATCTATACAATACATATTTTTTTCTGGTCTTTCTTGATAAGGTTCATGACATGCAAGCACTCACAGGGTGTTATTAAAAGTATGGTAATGATAAATGTTCTGAATCAGTCATAATTCCATCTATTATCATTGGAAATATTCAGTTTCTTTCAAATGCTGATTATCAATAATAAACTGTGACAAAAGTGTCAATAGGTTTAATGTGACGTGCGTTCAAGATTTAACTGCAATTATATAGACACGTTCATGCATGTGTGTGTGGCTGCTTGTTAACTAGTCCAAACTCAGGGTTTTACGTGACTCAAATGTGCGTCCAGTACTCACAAATGAAGAGAATGGACGCTGAAAATAATTATACTGCATCCCATAGGATGCACAATAATATTCATTGTACCTACACCTCATCAAGAGCAGTTATGGGTGTCTGTTATTTAAGGGTGTCTGGATTAATGGTACACCGGTATATTGTGGTACAAATCTTCAGCAATACGTATTGTGAAACGTTTGTAAATGTAGCAATATAATGGGGCAAATATAAATAAGGATATTTATGTGTTCCTAATCGATATGGAGATGGAAAATAGTATCTTTCTCATACAACTTGCCTCTGACAATCTTTTTATTAATTAGCGTGTACACATCATGACTATCAAGCTCCTCACAGCAACAGCCCGTTCGCGGAGCTCTCTATACCGTGAGTGTAACGAAGGTGTCACACGCTGGGAAGGAGCTTGATGGTATCTGACACTAATACAGGGTATAATTCTGATCAACTCATGAAAATGTCAATTGGCAACATATTGCAATACATATCGCAATACAAGTTAAAGTATGGCAATATATTGCAATACAAAATCCAGGTCAATATACAGCCCTACTGTTATTTCACCCATTAATGATGACAACTGTCTACATGATCTTTGATTCATTCCAGGCTCAAAAGTAATTCTCTAAACATACAGTGCACTACACCATTTCATTCATTTACAGGACCCTCATATTGCCTGCAAAGATCCTTAAAACTAATTACTGGGGGTTCTCAGAGCCCCAAGTTTTGTAAGTCTAGGTAAAACCCAGCCAAGCTGGTTTTAAATAGTGCTTCCCCACTGAGATACCATGCCACAGTTTAACATGTACACTGTACACGCCACTCAGACACATCATACCGAGTCCGAGCAGAGAAGTCCTTGTTTCGTCTAATGAATGCCAAGCATCTGACTTGGTGAGATCATCCTGAGACAAGGGACTTAACACTAGGGCTAGTTAAAAACATTGATAATCATGATAATCGGAATTATCGTTGATGGGAACAAATATTAATGAATATCTACATGATCTACATAAACTATTGTAATGAAATATAGCTTTACCGAAACAGATTTGTTATTGTCAGTCATGTCCCTTGTCGAAGACGGAAAGCAAATGTTTTTGTTATATCTCAAATGTCAACAAAGTAATCCATGTGTCACTGCTCACCAGTGGTGTGAAATATGTTGAATTCTTTCGGTACTTTCTAGCATATTAGCTTAATGTTAATTCTTGGATAGTTATCGATAATTGATCAATATTTTGTTGGCTATTATCGATCTCTATTATCCATATCGATAGCCAGTCCTGGTTAATTGACTATAACAGTCCAGTTTCAACCCTTGCCGAACTAGGCTTGAATATTGTGATTCAATCGTTGCGCAACCAGTGGCTATTACAAGTCATGTCCCTTCTGTGTTCCTCCTATTGACCAATCAGATTCCACCTATCATTTTACTTGCATTTGCTTCAAACAAAATGGCAGTATCAAGTCAAGACAATCTGATCTATAATCAAGATCTGTTTAGTAATAAAATGAATCTTACCTCGTGAAGTGCATCAAATTACTTGAGCACCTTGATTAAAAACCTGAAAAGATTTGGAAAATATCTGTCAACATGGTCAACACAGAGTTGATGGTACACATGCTTTGCAAATCCATTATCCTGCAATCGACCGAAATCGGCATGGCAGTTTACGAACCAGATACAGATTTCGTTAAGTGATTTTGATTGGACTATGTATAGACTCATTAGTCCAGCCAAAATATAAACCCAGAAGAAGATGGCAGGGTAAAAACTAGTACCACATTTTAAAGTCTATTGGCATGACATGGTCGGGGATTGAACCACCAACCTTCCACTCTCCGGGCAGATGCTCTATCCACAACAGGGTTGGCATACTGTCACATAAATCATATTGCAATATATCGGAACAGGGAGAGCTGTATTGTGATACATACTGCAAAATGTTTTGGAGCCCAAATTATATATTTGTACTGTTCAAATGGTACTGCTTCACTCAATAATCCAGACATCAAATTGCAAGATGGCTTATGACAGTATGGATAGATGAGACTACCTATTACATGATCAATATGGAAGGTTAATGTAAACAGACTGATGCATGTGCTGTTTAGATAGGAAATCAGTCGATCAAAATGTCTCAAGACAGGAAGTATAATTTCTTTGATAATACATGTATATTAATTCGCTGTTTAGATAGGAAATCAGTCGATCAAAATGTCTCAAGACAGGACGTATAATTTCTTTGATAATACATGTATATTAATTCTTCTGTGACTGTATTGCAATATACGAGTATACTGGTTATATTGCACACCCCTAGGCCTAATGAACTAGATCACGGATGTGGTCAAACAGTGACAAATGTTTTGTATAGTTCTTGACATTACATAAAATTTTAAATTACCTGCATTTGTCATCATTCGAAAATGTATGAATCTTATTTTTTAAACATGTTAAACATACCAAATCTCTGATAAACTCTTTATTTTAATCAGATGTTTTAGACCATCTAAGCTTATCTCCTGGAATGAGTTGATAAAATAGGTATTTTACGGCATGTTGTCCATGAAAATATGAAGATTACCCAAGCTCTATCATCACAGAAGAAATAAATATCAAATCTGTCATTATCAATTATCATTATCCACATTTCTCAAAATACAGTATACATCACACATCACAACTGAATATAAGTTTGTTTGACAGACAAAGACAAACCAATTACTAGATCTATCAGAATAATAATGTCATTATTTATGATGCTAGCTTTAATACTGATGCTTATTATACATTAATCAACAAAGGCATCTACGAACAGCATTCAGTGGCTGACACATGTCTTCATTAAAATAGACTGAAATAAACCTGATCTCTTTGATATTTGCCGATTCCTGACGTGACAGATGGTAGTCAAGCCATGCATAATAATGAGCCATCAGAAACCACAATATTGTCAACTGTAACTTCGTCATTTCCCACCTCAAGATGAAAAAGTTAACAATTTCGTTTAAATTATACTAAGTAAACTAAAAATTCATATTCTGAATTTACTGCACATAGAAATAATTCGGTTTTATTTCAATATTGCCAAACGATACTGGTTTACTATTACAGCAACATCTAGATCAATATGATACACTGACTTTGGTCAGGACGATCTCCATACATAATGAGTTCAGTGTTGTAACGTCAAAGTCAAACAGTGTAATAGATGGATGCAAACGTTCACTAAAAATCCGATCTTCAGTAAAGGAAAGATAACAAAACATTTCTTAAAATTACTCACGGCTTCCCTGGTGACAGAAAAACCTTCGCAAGCGACAAAATTGTTTCACTTCCGGTTTCAGTATATATGAAAATATTAACCGGAAATTTAACGAATACAACCAATTTCACATTTGTTCCTGCCAATAATAATAATAATAATAATAATAATAAGCTGTTCACATTGTCAAATATCAATCAGTTATTCATAAGGCTTTACAAAATAGATTCTGAAAAATGACAGATACATTTACATCACACACAGGATATACATATATATTACAAACGTCAGATTATAACACATGCATACAATGTATCATCATAAATACATGACGTTAAAGTATGTCTCACGTCGTATCAACATGTGTATATAATATAATATATGTATATATATATGGTTCCGCGTAAAAGAAATCACTGTTTTGGGGGGAGATATGTAAATGAAGGAGAATTACATACAAAATGTACCCCAAATCGAAAGTAATTTCGTAGCCCTGTGTAATAAGCAATAAGTTATGTTACATAAAATATTAATTCTATTTAGATCTTAACAACATATAACGTGAGTGCATAGGGGCGACATTTGTATATATAAAAAAAGAACAAAGTTGATCGAAGCTAATCTTCAAAGGAAAACAACACTCCAAGTTTGACACTGTTTCAACTGTCAATTACTTATAGGCTGCTGGATCCCCCAACCTGTTGAGATGGAGACTGGAGATGTTTATTTGACAATACTACCAGGTGAAGGTACATAAAGTGATGATGATTTTCATCAGCCAGTAGATCTCCTAAAGCCAAGAGATGCAATAGGGAAGGCTAAACTAACTCTATTTCTGAGAGATGGACAGCTTCTCGAACGTATAATAAACAGAGCAGCCAAAGTTAAAAATTAAATTATATCAATATACGAAAATAGAAATCATATCAAAACAAAAACAGAAATTCTGTGAATACTAAAACGCGCAATAGATATGTGTACCCTACTCACACACATGAGTCCAAAAGAGGGACAGGTCAGCCGACATTGCTACGGCAGAAGGCGACCCCTTAAACACTTAAAACAACAACATCAGCTGTAAGTATTGTCTGGACCAGACTATGCAGAGACTGAGCATTGCTCGACATGACTGGGGTACCGCTTATTGTTTTACTGTTATGTGTTTGTTTGTGTGTTGCTGGCTGAATGTATGCGTATGTTGTCGTGAATGTTATACAGAATGAATGGTTGACTTTATAAATGTGAATCCAATGATTGCGCGGTGATAAGATTGTTCTATGAAATTTCAATCACGTCTGTTTTGTCCTGTATCCCTATGATTTGGTTGGTTTGTTGTTTAACGCCGCACTCAGCAATATTCCAGCAATATGACGGCGGTCTGTAAATAATCGAGTCTGGACCAGACAATCCAGTGATTGATATCATGAGCATCGATCCATGCAATTGGGATCGATGACTTGCATCAACCAAGTCAGCGAGCCTGACCACCCGATCCCGTTAGTCGCCTTTTACGACAAGCATCGTCACCTTTAACGGCAAGCATGGGTTGCTGAAGACCTATTCTACCCCGGACTCTTCACGGGTCGTATCCCTATGAAGTGAATGGATTGCTCAACAGTGACATCACACAACTCTTTATAACGGGAGAAATCGCTATAATCATATTGTCTCATCACAGACCATAAAATAAATTTATTCTATGGTCTCTGGTCTTATAAATTTTTAAACAAATATAAGATTTTGAAAACCTATAATCCAAAGATAATAATCTAGTATAAACGAATACTTGAAAATACGAAATTGGGTTACGAAGTTTCTTATTTTTAAGGGTTACGAATTTTCTTGGGTCACGAATTCGTTTGGGTTACAAAATTACCTCAACCCGTCCTTTTGACCATTTGGTGCCTGGACAATTCGTCGATGCGATAGTAATAAGAATCTTTTTCTGACTTATTAACTCAACCTGGGCTTTTTCCATTACTCACGCGCGAAATGCCCCAGCAGTAGACAACCAAGCTGAATGACATGTCAGTTTTAATTATTATTAAGAAATAAGTTGGTCATCCTAATTTAATACATGGAAAAAAGTCTCGATTATTAGCAGGAATCCAATCCCAGAGGGAATGGGGTTCATAAATTTTTAGTTTCTAAGTGATTTTTAATACTAGACATTGGGGTGTTGGATAAAAATAGAGAAGACAATCTCGCATAATTTCATCATTTGCACAACTACTTTTCGCTTGGAGATACCAGTTTTATAATACACCTTATAAATAAACGAGTTATCTGTCCTTGCAAACTATACAGATGGCGCATCACTTGTCCGGAAGTTGCGTTTATTTTGGTTCTTGTTATGGCTTATTGCATTTGACATTGAGTGGGAAGATGTAGATTGTCCTTATTTGATACAGACTAATTAAGTCACCACTTTGACAACACTTAGTAGGGTTTCGCAGGAGATATAAGAGGTGGAATCTGCTCAAGCAGCCCATATGGCATCTTCGCAATGGCTGGAAATGACATGCCATCGGGATCAGCGCTGCTGAAACGCAGCAAAAGGAGTGTAGCAACGTACTTTAAAGGAGAAAACGCAAGACAAACCAATCTGCAGAAATTCCACGATTTTCTAGAACATTTACTGGCACCCCAAAGACCAATTGATGATTTAGAACCTTTGGAATGGTGTAGGTGGTTGATTGCAGGAGGCTCCACATTCGATGAATTTGCTAAGACAGGTGAGATTCAGCACGACAGGCTTATTATCTTGAACATAAATGGAAATCTAAATCTCTTTATTTTATTTTCAGTGTCATTAGTGATGATTACGATAGCGTATGTAATTTGAATTATGAAATCTTGCACATTGTGTTTCACTATGTGGGAACTCGTGTCATGAAACCAATATTTAGGAAACCAAATTGTCACCATGGGGTGCAGCCTGAGGCTAGTACAATGTTTCAAAACGGTGGGAACATGTACTGCGGACATAGATGTGTTACCAGATGGCCAGCAGCCCTGCTGTCTTGTTCAGCCGTGCAGAAACATTTTGTTACTTGGTCAGCATGTCAGTGACATTAACTTTCAGTTATTCATTTTCTGACTTCTCATTCACTATATATAGCCACTTTTCTAGTACTGACTAAAACTTGTGTGCGTGTGTAGTCAGTAGTAGAAAACTAGCCACTTTTCTAGTACTGACTAAAACTTGTGTGCGTGTGTAGTCAGTAGTAGAAAACTAGCCACTTTTCTAGTACTGACTAAAACGTGTGTGTGTGTGTAGTCAGTAGTAGAAAACTAGCCACTTTTCTAGTACTGACTAAAACGTGTGTGTGTGTAGTCAGTAGTAGAAAACTAGCCACTTTTCTAGTACTGACTAAAACATGTCTGTGTGTGTGTGGTCAGTAGTAGAAAACTAGCCACTTTTCTAGTACTGACTAAAACGTGCGTGTGGGTGAGTGGTAGAAAACTAGCCACTTTTCTAGTACTGACTAAATTGTGTGTGTGTGTGTGTAGTCAGTAGTAGAAAACTGGCTTTCAATGAACAAAGATATGAAGTAAGGTAATCTAAACATGCTAAACTAATGCTAAATGTTTTGGACTATCCACAGTGATCCAGTCAATTCTGCATTACTAATGCAGTTTTCATGTTTAAATATCTAAGGGTGACAAAGATTAGATCATGAACTTATGAACATTAGTATCACAACCTGTCCCTTTGTCAAGCAGGGTATATCATGTTATAATAGCAATGTTGGTTCAGCATAGCAAGTATACATGGTAAAACAAATCAATGTAGTCAGTCTGTGCCAAAACCAGACGGCTGTCAGCATCATTCTTTAGTATACTTTAGTGTTGTCATATGGACTAACATGTTGAAGTAATTCTGCACTTTGTCTTATCTGTATCTGCAAAGTGTTTAAGCAATTTCTGGTTTAAACTTTAAGTCGGACATCAGTGTAGAAGTCATTGTCATTTGTCAGATCAGTAGTGTTCTAACCTTTCCATAAAACACTGATTGAAGTGTTTTGGGATACGGCTTAACAGCACCACGTCAACCTGGTCCAAAATGGCACCAAATATGCCTTGTGAATATAACACCAAATTGACTAAAACATCATCAGATATATTTTGCAAAGACAACACCATATAATTGGCATAAATCACAAAAATGATATACAGAATGAAAAATACTGAAAAACAAAATATGTACCGGTACAAGACATAGGCAATTATTTTTTCTTGAGGGTGCCATAAGAGTATTAAGACACTCATACGATGTTTAGGCCAGCCTTTGTAATTAAACATGTTAAAAGTCTGTCAACTTGAATCATAGTTTAGATCCATCACCAAACTCTGTGAATAGCATTTCACAAAGGCTAGCAGGGATTTATCGAGACCCGCTCAGAGGCCAATAATCTCCCCAAGTCTGCAGCAAATGTCATTAAAATTACACAGAATGGATTTAAGAGTTTCCCTCATAGAGTTACTATATATAACAAACTTAAATGGCTAATTTTATGGCTTTGTAGAAACCTGTACTTCACTAGGGATGGGTATTGGAGGTTTAAAGTACGGTATATCACAATATTTTACGATGCACAAGGTCGTATTGCAATACCTATCATGATATATTCTATCATTCAAAATTTTGAATTCAGAAGCAATTTGAAACACCATAGTGTAAATTGAAGTTCATAAATGGAACAAAACAAGATGCTGGTTCAACATAATCATTTATTTAATTTTACTCAATCAATAAATACACACGGATGCATCCTCTGGGTATTTGGCAAGTATATGACAGGAAACACATGAATGATAAAAATTGTTATTTGAGATCAGCCAATATGCTGAGGATTAAAAAAAGATATTATGATATTGATTGTGGAAAGACTGAACATGATGACAGGACGAATACAATGGAGGAGTTGTAATGTTCAGGTATATATTACTGCATTGAATGCAGTTTCAAAATATAATGTTAAAATAGGCCTACCCCTGAATGTAAAATAAAAACTTTTAAAAATCCCAGTTTCAAACAAAATAATTATTTTTCCCAATTTGTCTGCCAGAGGCTCCTTTAGAATCCGGGATAAATCCCTGGCTCGACAGTAGGCAGTTGTAATTTAGAAAGCTTGTCCGTTCCTTTTCATTGTGATTACCATGATTAATACCCTATTCCATTTCTGTATATCCTTTATTTTGTGAATCACAATGCTCATTAAGCACGGTCACAAGTTCATCATTTTCCATGTGTTTGTCACATTTGTTTGTGGTTTCAGTCACATAATAATTATTGATACTGTTGCTCCAAAACATGATTTCCATGTGTGTCCTTCACATGTTCAGGCACTGGGATCTTATTTTAACCGTGTCATTACATATGTACCAGGTAATCATGCCAGCACCACTTAAATACAAGAACCATGGCAGGGAGTTTTCCCAGGATTCCAAACATGGCCCCTGTTATCAGGCAATTGGGGGAAAAAATCATCATTTTGCTCCAATTGATCATTGAAATACAACTCACTTCTACAAAGCCATTACATTAGTGTTTGCTGTATAACATGAACTGAGAAATTTGTGATCCATTTAGGAATTTTCACTCTTTTGCTGCAGACAATTTTTTCACAGTTCTCTTGACATTCTCACATGTACCATCTTCCTGAGGCAAGAGAGTAAGCTGACTTTAAAAGTCCAGTTTCCACCCTTGCCGAACTAGGCTCGAATTACTGGGCTTGATCGTAGCGCCACCAGTGGCTATTACCAGTTATGTCCCTTCTAAGCCTCTCCTATGGACCGGGGGCATGGGTGGGCCCAGTCGTCTAAGGAGCCGTGATTCGCTGTGCAGAGTTGCGTCCCTTGGGCACGCCAGAAACCTATGATTGTTGGTTCGAATCCCGGTTCGCCCCGATTATGTTTCTAGGTTTGTCAGCACCATACCCATGCTCGTGGGTTTCACCGAAGTGGTAAACGTCTGAGACCTGCATCACTTTGGGCTTTCCTCCCACATTAAGCTGACACGCCGTGATATAACTGGAATGCTGTTAAAAGCGGCGTAAAACCCAACGCACTCAATCACTCTCCTATGGACCAATCAGATTCAACTTCTCGTATCACTTGCGTTTGCTTCACACAAAATGGTGGTGCCCAGTCAAGACGATTTGATCGATAATCAAGATATATATTGTGATAAAACGGGTCTTACATCGCGAAATGCATCAAATCATGTCAGCACTTTGATTAAAAACATGAAAAGATTTGGAAAATATCTGCTGACAATGAGTTGGCGGTGCACATGTTTTGCATATCCTGCAATCGACCGAAATCTGCACGACAGTTAACAAACCGGATTGCGCGATTTTGATTGGACTATGCATAGACTTGTTAGTCCAGGCAAAATGTAATTCCATAATACCAGCCTAGTTCGGTAAGGGTACAAACTGGACTTTTAAAGTGAGTTAACTCTCTTGCCTTGGAAAGATGCACATGTACATGATGTTTGCACCAGCACATACTGACCTGTGAAGATCCGGGGTAGAATAGGTCTTCAGCAACCCATGCTTGCTGTCAAAAGCTATGCTTGTCGTAAGAGCCAACTAATGGGATCGATTGGTCAGGCTTGCTGACTTGGTCATGTCATCATATCCCAGCGTGGGTTGATGCTCATGATGTCTGGTCCAGAGTCGCTTAATTACAAACCGCCGTCATAGAGCTGGAATATTCCTGAGTGCACCATTTCTGGTGTTCCCCGCTGTGATATTGCTGGAATATTGTTAAAAGCAACGTAAAACAAAACTCACTCACCCAATGCAGACAAGGGAATAGTAAGAGGAGGAAAGATTCATCAAGTTCTTAAAGTAAAATAAATCAGTGAAAGGTCGGCCTTTCTTACAATGGTAATAGGAATTTATGAAATTCAAACACATTTGATTATAATCATGATAATTGTAAGTATTCAACATAGGCAATGTCTTGGCTGCACATGTGTCAACTAGATTTAATTGAGTTGTTAAATGTTAGTTTCTTCATGTTGAAATTGTGCCCATCAGATTTTTCATGTGATAATATTGTTTCCTGTTTAAAAGTTTTTGCAATTTAACACAAACACCCTTACAGTTCTGAACTGACAACAAAGCGTACACCACATCCCCTTTTCCACACTAGATGATGGTCAACATAACTCCAAGACCCACTTAGGATTGTTTGTTTGTTTGTTTGCTGTTTTACGCCGCACTCAGCAATATTCCAGCTATATGACGGCGGTCTGTATATAATCGAGTCTGGACCAGACAATCCTGTGACTGACATCATGAGCATCGATCCACGCAATTGGGATATGATGACATGTATCCACCAAGTCAGCGAGCCTGACCAACCGATCCTGTTCGTCGCCTTTTACAGCCCACTTAGGAAGATAGGAATGTGATCGTTTTTCTGGCTTGTAAATCTTTTTGTTCATAACTGTCTAATTTTGGTTTCTCTTCCTTCTGTGGCTTGAAATTTGTGAAAGACCATGTTACAGGGTTAGAAACTAACAGTTTTTGTCCACTCATCCTTATATTGATAACATATAGCAAAACCCTTAAACATGTTAAAATGGGCCAATTTCTACTAGTCCTTATGATACCTTTACTTTTGGGCAGTTGGCAAGGACTATAGGACTATATTTCTAACGCTGATGTTACCCTGCCATTACTGGAAGGAAGAGTAGTGAAACACTTCTGCTGATTGGGTGTATGAATTACAGGATTGATTTCATCCAATCAGAATATTTGTCTTTACTACAGGGTGAGATTACTCTGCACGAGATGTGTTACAATCGGAAATCAAGTAATACCCCGTTCACTTGCGCCTCTATACATATGTGTATATGTGCATATGTGTGTAGAAATACATATGTGAGTATACTTGTCATGTGAACGCATTTACTCATGTGTGTATATTTACATCAGGAGATAATTTGCATCATGTCTGGAGCAGGTGCAAATGTAAATGTAAATTTGCACTGTGTGTTTATGTTGCAATGTAAACGTTTATGTCAACGTAAGAGGATGATCTAATTAATATCTTTTGCCAACACCAAATAAATTGTCAACAGTTGCCAACATTAATGCATATATACTGAGTTGAGCGGACAGTGTTTTCCTTTGGTTTCAAGGAATCAAAACTTTGTGTACAAATTAAATCAAACACATGTTGATTCACGCGAAAATTTTCGGTGAAGTAACTCTTTTCTCATTCAACTTTGATTGGGAAACAACCTGTTTTGTGTTGAAAGGCGTGAACAGACTGACGAATAGGTGTGCCTTACACAATTTACATAGTTTATTTACACACATAAGATGCTCTTCATGTGAATGCATAGTAAATTTATATATACGCATGTATGTATAGTTACACATGTGTAAAATTACTTACGTTAGTAAATGTTGTGCAAGTGAACGTCCTTGCTTAAATGAAACTAAATGATCAAAGTTAGCAGTTGTAGAGTCGTTATGAGGGTCAGAATTTCAACTAGCCAGTCGGTGAAGCAGTTTTCAAATACTATTAGCCCAGCACATTTCACTAGCCACAGGCTGTGGGGCATGTTGGGTTAATGGTTATTTCAAACCCTGTAGAGGAAGGGTGCTTCATACTCAGTTTATCACTATTGCATTGAATTCAATGTTAAAATACAATGTTGAAATACAATGTTGAAATACAATGTTGAAATACAATGTTAAAATACAATGTTGAAATACAATGTTGAAATACAATGTTAAAATACAATGTTGAAATACAATGTTGAAATACAATGTTAAAATACAATGTTGAAATACAATGTTGAAATACAATGTTGAAATACAATGTTGAAATACAATGTTAAAACACAATGTTAAACTACAATGTTAAAATACAATGTTAAAATACAACGTTAAAATACAATGTTCAAGAACTTTGAAAAACATCCAATTTTGAACAAACATGATTTTCGCCAATTTGCCTTTCAAGGCACTTAGTTTAGAATCCTAGATAAATCCTTGCACCGGTTATATTACCGTATTCGACGTAATAAGCGCCCCGCTCTAATAAGCGCCCATGGCGATATTTGCTAATATATTGGCAAGTGAACAATCCCAATTAGCATCCCTTCCGATTGATCAATGTACATAAGACTTATTTAATCGTGTATAATACGCACTCGTGTGTTATATGCACCCTTAATTAATCTGGAAAAATATATCTGTCGTATATAAACAGTTCAGACCGTCAGCATTAACCATGAAATTTATCTTTCAACTCTGTTTTTTTCCACCAAAATAATATTCTAATAAGAGCCCCCTCTTTCTAATTTTGAGAGCGCCCTGGGCGCTTATTACGTCGAATACGGTATATTGTAATCAGACATACAGTATTTTCATACATAGTTGATTCAGGTAGGGATGTTGATGTCGCTTTGAGTGACCCAGGCTCGATTCCCTGCATGGGTACAATGTGTGAAACCAACCCTGGTGTCCCCCCCGTGATATTGCTGGAAAATTGCTAAAAAGCAGTGTAAAACCATACTTACTGATTCGAGTGTTCAAGTAATCACTTCCACAAAGTGTATCAAATGAGTTGATATGGGTTTCAGCCTTTAGTTCAAGATTATTGCATGAGTGTGTGGCTGTTTGTACTTGTCAAAGCTTATGCTGGTTTTATAGTGCTAGCCCACTGAGATATCATGCCACAGATTTGTTTGTGGGTTAATATTTAACGTCACATCTGCAATATGTCAGCTATATGTCGACGAAAACAAGCTGATATATATAAAGCTGAGTCATGAATAGAAAGTTATTTTTAAAAACGAATTCGTCAAACATGTTTTATCATGACAATATTATTTACAATGATTAACATGGACACCCCACTTAGACAAGGTAAACTCCAAGCTGACCTGTCCTTGTTTTAGACCCTTAATGCCTAGCATCAGGCAGGGTAACAGCAAGTACCTTCTTTTGACATCTTTTGGTATCATACGACCAGGGGATTGAGCTAACAAATCTTCCGCTGTCTGAGGAGATGCTCTATCCACTGGATGTTTCTATAAGCACAATAATCGTGATTGCTGCGTGAAACCCCATTTCACCTCACCTCTAGCAGAATCAGTATATCATCAACTGACCTGAGACAAGTAGGTAACATTAGGAGCATATCCAGCTTCGAAACTAGTATGCACTGTGTTAAGTGCCCTGTTCCAATAAGCACCTGCTGACCAACGTCTCGATGGGTCTGTAAGTAATCTTTATAAGCACCCCCTACCTACCAACCTACCAACCGCCTCTGAGGTCTAGTGGTAGAGCGTCCGCCCGGAGAGCGGAAGGTCCAGGGTTTGATCCCCGACTGCGTCATACCAAAAGATGGTACTTGTTGTTACCCTGTCTGGCGCTCGGCATTAAGGGGCTAAAACAAGGACTGGTCGGCTCGGAGTCAGTATACTGTGCCTGAGTGGGGTATTCATGTTAAATTGCGGCATGGTATCTCAGTGAGCTAGCACTATAAATCGGCATCAGTCCGATTAGTACAAGCAGCCACACAAACACACACATGTACATGCACGTTGCTATATAAGTGCAATAATCTTGAACGCGACGTTAAACCCTATTTCACCTCACCAACCTACCAATTTCAAAACTTAATATGACAGTCTGTATTTTCTGGTGCATGTTACAGATTATTCACAGAAAACAGCAGGGTAGGGAAGAATAATTGCTGAGTAACTTTTATCAAAAACGTTTGGCTTCATCAACATTTAAACTAAGTTTGTTGACTACCGTTCGAACTCTGACCACAAATTCAGATTGTTGTGTATGGTTTTAATAAGCACACCTACCCTCCCACCACCTCCCACCACCTCCCACCCTCAATTTTCTAAGCACCCAGAGCACTTATGACTTATTGCAAATAAGGTAAGTCCTCTTGTCCAAGACTTGGAAAATTCAGGAAGGACCAGTGGCACTACCAGTTGTAATTTTACCATAAGTTAGACAAATCCCTGTATAGGAATTGGTACAAAAATGAAATATGGGAAAAGTTGATGCCTGAATTCTGACTGCCACAATCCAATGATTTAAGAGATCTCAAACAAACTCCAACTAATGATGATTGTGTCTCATTTCAGTCCGGAAGTATGACAACGCTGTCACATGTGGCCTGGTCTGGACAGCCCACTTCGTGGCCTACCGATGTCGGACATGCGGGATCTCCCCCTGCATGTCCCTCTGCTCCGACTGTTTCCAGGCCGGCAACCACGAGGGACACGACTACAACATGTTCCGCAGCCAGGCAGGGGGAGCCTGTGACTGTGGGGACACCAGTGTCATGAATACTTCAGGGTGAGTTACTTCCCTTGCCATCCATGTCATCCAAGCTCCGTTCCAATGCGTGACACCTTCGTTTCTCTCAGTATCATCACTGCTACCTGTGCGGATTGCAAAAATCTTGCCAGTTTTCCTTGCTAACAACAAATGTAGTGACGTTTATATTTGTGTGTTTGTCTTTGGAAATGTCATTATAGTGAATTCGGGAAAGGTTTACGATTGTCCTGCTATTTCACTGATGAATTTACACTATTTCTTTTTTTTTATATTTTTGGTTCGAGATTGTAGACTAAAGGAATAGCACGCAACTTCCCCCTTGCATCAACTTCAACTAATTACATGATAGTTGAAATAAAATAGAAACAAACAAAAGACTTTGGCTTCGACAAAAGTATACAGCATCACAACAATTGTTACTCCATGCATGGTTAGAGGCTGACCAGCCCTGTGGGGAGCTGTGACTTGCAGCGGTAGGGTAGAGAGCTATGCAAACAGGCTATTGTTGTGAGGAGCTTGCCATGTCATGATCATTCTCATTTTTCACAAATTTCTTTATTTGTCATGCCAGGTTTTTTTTATAGGGTGCCACAATTATCTGTGAAGAGTTGCATCATGTCATTGGAATGCACACTGACCTCATTTTTTCACAAATATCAAGTTATACTTATAGGTCGTCTAGATTTGAAAAGTACCTATCTCAAAACAAGTTACCGTATTCGACGTAATAAGCGCCCAGGGCACTCTCAAAATTAGAAAAAGGGGGCTCTTATTAGAATATTACTTTGGTGAAAAAACAGAGTTGAAAGATAAATTTCGTGGTTTATGCTGACAGCTTGAAATGTTAATGTACGGGAGATATATTTTCCTAGAATTTAATTCCCCATAATTAAGGGTGCATATAACACACGAGGGCGTATTGTACGCGAATAAATAAGTCTTGTGAACATTGATCAGTCGGAAGGGGTGCTAATTGGGATTGTGCTGATTGTTCACCAGTTATTAGCAAATACCGCCGTGGGCGCTTATTAGAGCGGGGCGCTTATTACGTCGAATACGGTAAATACTCTAAATTCAAACTATGAGACAACCTTCACCAACTGTATCATGCTTTAGGTTCTGCCCCCGACATGGCCCCGACCGACAGCGACATGCTGTGCACATGCCTGGAGACATGATGGCCAATGCAGAAGCCATGATGCCCCAGGTCTTCCTCCGCCTCATCCACTATCTCCGTGACAACTGTAAACCAGGTCAGGTCACAAGTGTTGTGTTACTTTTACATTTTTGTTTGAGTTGTCATCATGGTCAGTGGATCATTTAGCAAGTGTCCTTAACAGCTCTCCATATGATTGGTACTTGTTGTTACCCTGTCTGGCGCTCGGCATTAAGGGGCTAAAACAAGGACTGGTCGGCTCGGAGTCAGTGTACTATGTCTGAGTGGGGTATTCATGTTAAACTGCGGCATGGTATCTCTGAGCTAGCACTATAAATCGGCATCAGTCCGGACTAGTACAAGCAACCACACACACACACGTACATGCACATGGCTATATAAGTGCAATAATCTTGGACGCGACGTTAAACCCCATTTCACCTTACCTCACCCAATTTGGTCAGGATAGTCAAGTAACACATCAATGAATAGCAAAGTTAGACATGGCTACTAGTCCATTAATCCGAGACTACTGAAAATCTAACAGGACCAGTTGTTTTCTTTCAAAATGTAGTTATTTGACTTAAACCACAAGTCCAAAATGAATTGCAGGCAAGTTGTATATGACCAAAGGTGTCTAGCCCTGAATGATTTTGATTTAATCATCTTCTTGTAGACGTGAAGGGCTCCTACTATGTAACCATGGATGACGCGGAGCAGTTCCTGTCCTTCCTGCAAAGCCTCAGTGACATGGGAGCGGCCATGAGGCTGGTGATGGCAGAAATTCTCACCAGTGAGCAGGAATACCGGCGGCTGACCACAGGTACGCTCCCTGAAACTAGGGCCTCATCTCAACTTTGTACCAGCCTTACCACAGGTACGCTCCCTGAAACTAGGGCCTTCATCACAGTCCCTGAAACTAGGGCCTTCATCACAGTCCCTGAAACTAGGGCCTCATCTCAAATTTGTACCAGCCTTACCACAGGTACAGTCCCTGAAACTAGGGCTTTCATCACAGTCCCTGAAACTAGAGCCTTCATCACAGTCCCTGAAACTAGGGCCTTCATCACAGTCCCTGAAACTAGGGCCTTCATCACAGTCCCTGAAACTAGGGCCTTCATCACAGTCCCCGAAACTAGGGCCTCATCTCAACTTTGTACCAGCCTTACCACAGGTACAGTCCCTGAAACTAGGGCCTTCATCACAGTCCCTGAAACTAGGGCCTTCATCACAGTCCCTGAAACTAGGGCCTTCATCACAGTCCCTGAAACTAGGGCCTTCATCACAGTCCCTGAAACTAGGGCCTTCATCACAGTCCCTGAAACTAGGGCCTTCATCACAGTCCCTGAAACTAGGGCCTCATCTCAACTTTGTACCAGCCTTACCACAGGTACAGTCCCTGAAACTAGGGCCTTCATCACAGTCCCTGAAACTAGGGCCTTCATCACAGTCCCTGAAACTAGGGCCTTCATCACAGTCCCTGAAACTAGGGCCTTCATCACACCTATCTACCATGCTTACCACAGGTACAGTCCCTGAAACTAGGGCCTTCATCACACCTATGTACCAGCCTTACTACAGGTACAGTCCCTGAAACTAGGGCCTTCATCACACCTATGTACCATGCTTATCACAGGTACAGTCCCTGAAACTAGGGCCTTCATCACACCTATCTGCCATGCTTACTACAGGTACAGTCCCTGAAACTAGGGCCTTCATCACACCTTTGTACCATGCCTACCACAGGTACAGTCCCCGAAACTAGGGCCTTCATCACATCTATATACCATGCTTACCCCAGGTACAGTCCCTGAAACTAGGGCCTTCATCACACCTATGTACCATGCTTATCACAGGTACAGTCCCTGAAACTAGGGCCTTCATCACACCTATGTACCATGCTTACTACAGGAACAGTCCCTGAAACTAAGGCCTTCATCACACCTATGTACCATGCTTATCACAGGTACAGTCCCTGAAACTAGGGCCTTCATCTCACCTATATACCATGCTAACCACAGGAACAGTCCCTGAAACTAGGGCCTTCATCACACCTATGTACCATGCTTACCACAGGTACACTCCCTGAAACTAGGGCTTTCATCACACCTATATACCATGCCTACAACACGTACACTCCCTGAAACTAGGGCCTTCATCGCAATTTTGTACCATGCTTACTACAGGTACAGTCCCTGAGACTAGGGCCTTCATCACACCTATGTACCATGCCTACCACAGGTACAGTCCCTGAAACTAGGGCCTTCATCACACCTATATACCACGCCTACCACAGGTACAGTCCCTGAAACTAGGGCCTTCATCACACCTATGTACCATGCTTACCACAGGTACACTCCCTGAAACTAGGGCCTTCATCACACCTATGTACCATGCTTACCACAGGTACACTCCCTGAAACTAGGGCCTTTATCACACCTATATACCATGCCTACCACACGTACACTCCCTGAAACTAGGGCCTTCATCTCAACTTTGTACCATGCTTACTATAGGTACAGTCCCTGAGACTAGGGCCTTCATCACACCTATGTACCATGCTTACCACAAGTACAGTCCCTGAAACTAGGGCCTTCATCACACTTAAATACCATGCCTACCACACGTACACTCCCTGAAACTACGGCCTTCATCTCAACTTTGTACCATGCTTACTATAGGTACAGTCCCTGAGACTAGGGCCTTCATCACACCTATGTACCATGCTTACCACAAGTACAGTCCCTGAAACTAGGGCCTTCATCACACTTAAATACCATGCCTACCACACGTACACTCCCTGAAACTACGGCCTTCATCTCAACTTTGTACCATGCTTACTACAGGTACAGTCCCTGAAACTAGGGCCTTCATCACACCTATGTACCATGCTTACCACAGGTACAGTCCCTGAAACTAGGGCCTTCATCACACCATTGTACCATGCTTACTACAGGTACAGTCCCTGAAACTAGGGCCTTCATCACACCTATGTACCATGGTCAGGTACACTCCCTGAAACTAGGGCCTTCATCTCACCTATATACCATGCTTATCACAGGTACAGTCCCTGAAACTAGGGCCTTCATCACACCTATGTACCATGCTTACCACAGGTACAGTCCCTGAAACTAGGGCCTTTATCACACCTATATACCATGCCTACCACACGTACACTCCCTGAAACTAGGGCCTTCATCTCAACTTTGTACCATGCTTACTACAGGTACAGTCCCTGAAACTAGGGCCTTCATCACACCTATGTACCATGCCTACCACAGGTACACTCCCTGAAACTAAGGCCTTCATCACACCTAAATACCATGCCTACCCCAGGTACACTCCCTGAAACTAGGGCCTTCATCTCACCTATATACCATGCTAACCACAGGAACAGTCCCTGAAACTAGGGCCTTCATCACACCTATGTACCATGCTTACCACAGGTACACTCCCTGAAACTAGGGCCTTTATCACACCTATATACCATGCCTACCACACGTACACTCCCTGAAACTAGGGCCTTCATCTCAACTTTGTACCATGCTTACTATAGGTACAGTCCCTGAGACTAGGGCCTTCATCACACCTATGTACCATGCTTACCACAAGTACAGTCCCTGAAACTAGGGCCTTCATCACACTTAAATACCATGCCTACCACACGTACACTCCCTGAAACTACGGCCTTCATCTCAACTTTGTACCATGCTTACTACAGGTACAGTCCCTGAAACTAGGGCCTTCATCACACCTATGTACCATGCTTACCACAGGTACAGTCCCTGAAACTAGGGCCTTCATGACACCATTGTACCATGCTTACTACAGGTACAGTCCCTGAAACTAGGGCCTTCATCACACCTATGTACCATGCTTACTATAGGTACACTCCCTGAAACTAAGGCCTTCATCACACCTAAATACCATGCCTACCCCAGGTACACTCCCTGAAACTAGGGCCTTCATCTCACCTATATACCATGCTAATCACAGGTACACTCCCTGAAACTAGGGCCTTCATCTCACCTATATACCATGCCTACCACAGGTACAGTCCCTGAAACTAGGGCCTTCATCTCACCTATATACCATGCTTATCACAGGTACAGTCCCTGAAACTAGGGCCTTCATCTCACCTATATACCATGCTTATCACAGGTACAGTCCCTGAAACTAGGGCCTTCATCTCACCTATATACCATGCTTACTATAGGTACAGTCCCTGAAACTAGGGCCTTCATCTCACCTATATACCATGCTTATCACAGGTACACTCCCTGAAACTAGGGCCTTCATCTCACCTATATACCATGCTTATCACAGGTACAGTCCCTGAAACTAGGGCCTTCATCTCACCTATATACCATGCTTACTATAGGTACAGTCCCTGAAACTAGGGCCTTCATCTCACCTATATACCATGCTTATCACAGGTACAGTCCCTGAAACTAGGGCCTTCATCTCACCTATATACCATGCTTACTATAGGTACAGTCCCTGAAACTAGGGCCTTCATCTCACCTATATACCATGCTTATCACAGGTACAGTCCCTGAAACTAGGGCCTTCATCTCACCTATATACCATGCTTACTATAGGTACACTCCCTGAAACTAGGGCCTTCATCTCACCTATATACCATGCTTACTATAGGTACACTCCCTGAAACTAGGGCCTTCATCTCACCTATATACCATGCTTATCACAGGAACAGTCCCTGAAACTAGGGCCTTCATCACACCTATATACCATGCTTACTATAGGTACACTCCCTGAAACTAGGGCCTTCATCTCACCTATATACCATGCTTATCACAGGTACAGTCCCTGAAACTAGGGCCTTCATCACACCTATATACCATGCTTATCACACGTACAGTCCCTGAAACTAGGGCCTTCATCTCACCTATATACCATGCTTATCACAGGTACAGTCCCTGAAACTAGGGCCTTCATCACACCTATATACCATGCTTACTATAGGTACACTCCCTGAAACTAGGGCCTTCATCTCACCTATATACCATGCTTATCACAGGTACAGTCCCTGAAACTAGGGCCTTCATCACACCTATATACCATGCTTACTATAGGTACACTCCCTGAAACTAGGGCCTTCATCTCACCTATATACCATGCTTATCACAGGTACAGTCCCTGAAACTAGGGCCTTCATCTCACCTGTATACCATGCTTACTATAGGTACACTCCCTGAAACTAGGGCCTTCATCTCACCTATATACCATGCTTATCACAGGTACAGTCCCTGAAACTAGGGCCTTCATCACACCTATATACCATGCTTATCACAGGTGCAGTCCCTGAAACTAGGGCCTTCATCTCACCTATATACCATGCTTATCACAGGTACAGTCCCTGAAACTAGGGCCTTCATCACACCTATATACCATGCTTACTATAGGTACAGTCCCTGAAACTAGGGCCTTCATCTCACCTATATACCATGCTTATCACAGGTACAGTCCCTGAAACTAGGGCCTTCATCACACCTATATACCATGCTTACTATAGGTACACTCCCTGAAACTAGGGCCTTCATCACACCTATATACCATGCTTACTATAGGTACAGTCCCTGAAACTAGGGCCTTCATCACACCTATATACCATGCTTACAGTGTTTGAGTCTGAGAGTTCAATGTGTAAGATTGTATCTTGTTAAACTTTATAAAATGTGTTTTAATTTTATCTCAGGGCTCATAAATAATAATGTAAAATTGTTTTTGATAACCAGTGGGTGATGTTAGTAGGTCTTTCTTTGTGCAATTCCTTCTCCAAATAGAAACATTAGGTGAACTTAATGCATGGCAGCCTAGTGTGATATTTGAATTATTGCTGAGACTGGTGTGGTAGATGTTCTGATGTATGTTTTCAGAGAAAATAGCCAACAACCCCTACTGTATTGAGAGTCAGAAGAACTACGTACAAGCGAGAGAAATCATGCCGTACCCTGCAACCTTCGAGAAGTACCAGAGTAAGGAATCTGCTGAAGTAGCGCTTCTGTCCATATATACCCAAAACAGGGATTTTTCTAGGGTGGGGCCTTGTGCTTTTAGCTCCTAAATTTGAAAAAAGGCCCACATGGGGCATTTTAACATTGTGCTGTATGGGCGTACCTCTGGAATATTTTCACATATAGGGCCCTTGTCAGAAAATTCCTTTAGTGAACCCTGCCAAAATATGCTTTGAATAGTCCCTAATGTTGTTCATGATATCAGTCACTTGTTTGTCTGGTCCAGACTTGAATATTGATATGATGATAGCTCTAATATTTGAATTTTATTTGGTTTTAAGTCATTATGTCTACCCTTGACCCTGCCATTAATAATGTTGATGTTATTGGATAATGTTGTTCCTATTCTAACATGATTGTGAGTGTGTTGATTTCCCCATATGCTAAGGCTTAAAAAATAAAAGAATTGGTTCTCAGGCAATTGCTTCTGAAAATATAATATGGGCTGGCAGTGTTTTTTTGGGTGTGTATTCAAACAAGCATGTAACCAAATAAACAGTTGTGTACAATCAACCTGGGAATGGGACTCCCTACATAAATGTATTCCTTGATGTGTAAAATACTGGAATACTATCAGTGTGTGCATAATACATGCATACAATGAGCTTTGAGTGTACAGTCATGCCTCGCTTATATGGACTTCAGATATCCGGAAACCTCGGTTCCCGGATGATTTTCATTCAAAACGAAATAATTACTATATAAATTTGCCCGTATATCCGGAAATTCAGTT
The DNA here is from genome assembly GCF_023055435.1 of Haliotis rufescens. Lineage (NCBI taxonomy): Eukaryota > Metazoa > Mollusca > Gastropoda > Lepetellida > Haliotidae > Haliotis > Haliotis rufescens. The sequence goes on along the minus strand of NW_025963780.1, from coordinate 36,504,028 downwards.
TCTGGAACCGGACGGTCATTTTCATACACAAAACACTGAAATGCACACAAAATTGTCTCACTTATCCGGACAATACACTTCTGCTGGTGGTAATCCTTCCGCTGGTGGTAATCCTTTGATTCGTGAGAAGTCAATTAACTAAGTGACACTGAGTTACGTTTGAGACTTGAGACGTTTGAGCTTCTTATTCTACATGTAATCCCCTTCGATAAATATGGCGTCTGTGGAGGTCAGAGGTCAAAGTTGTGTAAGTATGGCCTGTCAACTCACAAGGAGGCTCGTGCTTGTATAGAGACCTTGATTACCTATTACGAGAACACAGGCGATCTGGACAATTTGGAATTATTGTTTAAAATTCAAACCTCAAAATGTGGAAAAGTTCAAACTTCCATGACAGACTTTTTGAAACGTGTATGAATAAAGATTGAGTGGATGTATCTGTTTGCACTGTCATCTGTCATGAGTTGCATAATTGAAGGGAAGTAACTCTTCCAGTAAGAAGCTGGTTTCAGTTATACGGAAATTCGTTTATACGGACGAATTGTGAAATGACGCAAGTGTCCGTATAAACGACTGTATTTCACAATGTGAAGATGTTACTGTGAGCACACTGGCAGAAGCTAACAAATCCTTACTGAAGTATGCAAGTTAGTCCTGTTATTACGCTATCTGGCTTTAAAAGTGTTCATTGTGTATCTTGACTTGTGTTTGTACTGCATTATATTACTTTTATCCAAGATTTCATTCAATTTTGTTTACATTAATTTTGGTGAAATCATGTATAAACTGATCGGCAAATCACATCAACTCACCATGAACTCACCTTGAAACGAACATCACTCGTTAGAGATACAAAGTCTTTGGTCTTCCTATCACAGTATTGAAAATTGTTTTTGGTTATGATATTGGCCATGACATTTATTATTTTTTAAACTAAATCACCCACAGATAGGGGAGAAAAGGTGTGAACAGCTGTTTGCTATTTCTGGCTTATTTTACAAGACAAATACACATGTAATCTAAATCTCTGCGTATGAACCATTGTCCGGCATACATTACAAAAATACCATTGAATTTGTAAATCCTCATGTCTAGTGATGTTTCTTCGTAAATTTCATGTTTTCATTGACCAAATTTGCAAATGTCCAAACAAGCAAACCAACTCCTTTTGCCACCATGACGCGAACGCGAGATGTGCAGTAAAGCAGTGCGCATGAAAAGGGAATTAACTGCACTCTATATTGGTTCACATTGTTTTTAAGTATTACAGCATTTCACTGTCGCGTTTGTGTGTTCGAGGCACTGAATATTTTATGATTTTAATTATTTTTTTTAAAGGAAATAAAAACGGAACAGGTGGCAGACTTTATGATGATGCGGACAGTGCAAGATTATTTTTGTAGCCTAACATGCTATTGTTTATATTTCCTCTTTTACAACATGATTTCCTTCTAATCAGACAAGCGAGGACTGAGTCAGAAGCTGCACCATGTGACCCTGCTGGACGAGCTTGTCTTCTGGATGGTCAAGTACGAGTTCCCCCAGAGGATTGTCACCCTGCTGCTCAGCATGCTGCCTGTCGACTCCTACAAGGTGGGTACCCTTACTGCATGTAGACTCCTACAAGGTGGGTACCCTTACTGCCTGTCGACTCCTGCAAGGTGGGTACCCTAAATGCCTGTCGATTCCTACAAGGTTGGTACCCTTACTGTCTGTTGACTCCTACAAGTCGGGTACCCTTACTGCCTGTAGACTCCTACAAGGTGGGTACCCTTACTGCCTGTAGATTCTTACAAGGTGGGTACCCTTACTGTCTGTTGACTCCTACAAGGTGGGTACCCTTACTGTCTGTTGACTCCTACAAGTTGGGTACCCATACTGTCTGTCGACTCCTACAAGGTGGGTACCCTTACTGTCTGTTGACTCCTACAAGGTGGGTACCCTTACTGTCTGTCGACTCCTACAAGGTGGGTACCCTTGCTGCCTGTTGACTCCTACAAGGTGGGTACCCTTACTGTCTGTAGACTCCTACAAGGTGGGTACCCTTACTACCTGTCAACTCCTACAAGGTGGGTACCCTTACTGCCTGTCAACTCCTACAAGGTGGGTACCCTTACTGTCTGTCAACTCCTACAAGGTGGGTACCCTTACTGTCTGTAGACTCCTACAAGGTGGGTACCCTTACTGTCTGTAGACTCCTACAAGGTGGGTACCCTTACTGTCTGTAGACTCCTACAAGGTGGGTACCCTTACTGCCTGTCAACTCCTACAAGGTGGGTACCCTTACTGTCTGTAGACTCCTACAAGGTGGGTACCCTTACTGCCTGTAGACTCCTACAAGGTGGGTACCCTTACTGTCTGTAGACTCCTACAAGGTGGGTACCCTTACTGCCTGTCAACTCCTACAAGGTGGGTACCCTTACTGCCTGTCAACTCCTACAAGGTGGGTACCCTTACTGTCTGTCGACTCCTACAAGGTGGGTACCCTTACTGCCTGTTGACTCCTACAAGGTGGGTACCCTTACTGCCTGTCAACTCCTACAAGGTGGGTACCCTTACTGTCTGTCGACTCCTACAAGGTGGGTACCCTTGCTGCCTGTTGACTCCTACAAGGTGGGTACCCTTACTGTCTGTAGACTCCTACAAGGTGGGTACCCTTACTGCCTGTTGACTCCTACAAGGTGGGTACCCTTACTGTCTGTAGACTCCTACAAGGTGGGTACCCTTACTGCCTGTCAACTCCTACAAGGTGGGTACCCTTACTGCCTGTCGACTCCTACAAGGTGGGTACCCTTACTGCCTGTTGACTCCTACAAGGTGGGTACCCTTACTGCCTGTCAACTCCTACAAGGTGGGTACCCTTACTGTCTGTCGACTCCTACAAGGTGGGTACCCTTGCTGCCTGTTGACTCCTACAAGGTGGGTACCCTTACTGTCTGTAGACTCCTACAAGGTGGGTACCCTTACTGTCTGTCGACTCCTACAAGGTGGGTACCCTTGCTGCCTGTTGACTCCTACAAGGTGGGTACCCTTACTGTCTGTAGACTCCTACAAGGTGGGTACCCTTACTGCCTGTCGACTCCTACAAGGTGGGTACCCTTGCTGCCTGTTGACTCCTACAAGGTGGGTACCCTTACTGTCTGTAGACTCATACAAGGTGGGTACCCTTACTGTCTGTAGACTCCTACAAGGTGGGTACCCTTGCTGCCTGTTGACTCCTACAAGGTGGGTACCCTTACTGTCTGTCGACTCCTACAAGGTGGGTACCCTTGCTGCCTGTTGACTCCTACAAGGTGGGTACCCTTACTGTCTGTCGACTCCTACAAGGTGGGTACCCTTGCTGCCTGTTGACTCCTACAAGGTGGGTACCCTTACTGTCTGTAGACTCCTACAAGGTGGGTACCCTTACTGCCTGTCAACTCCTACAAGGTGGGTACCCTTACTATCTGTCGACTCCTACAAGGTGGGTACCCTTACTGCCTGTTGACTCCTACAAGGTGGGTACCTTACTGCCTGTCGACTCCTACAAGGTGGGTACCCTTACTGCCTGTTGACTCCTACAAGGTGGGTACCCTTACTGTCTGTCGACTCCTACAAGGTGGGTACCCTTACTGTCTGTTGACTCCTACAAGGTGGGTACCCTTAATGCCTGTTGACTCCTACAAGGTGGGTACCCTTACTGCCTGTTGACTCCTACAAGGTGGGTACCCTTACTGCCTGTCGACTCCTACAAGGTGGGTACCCTTACTGTCTGTCGACTCCTACAAGGTGGGTACCCTTACTGTCTGTTGACTCCTACAAGGTGGGTACCCTTACTGTCTGTCGACTCCTACAAGGTGGGTACCCTTACTGCCTGTTGACTCCTACAAGGTGGGTACCCTTACTGCCTGTTGACTCCTACAAGGTGGGTACCCTTACTGTCTGTTGACTCCTACAAGGTGGGTACCCTTACTGTCTGTCGACTCCTACAAGGTGGGTACCCTTACTGCCTGTCGACTCCTACAAGGTGGGTACCCTTACTGTCTGTCGACTCCTACAAGGTGGGTACCCTTACTGCCTGTTGACTCCTACAAGGTGGGTACCCTTACTGTCTGTTGACTCCTACAAGGTGGGTACCCTTACTGTCTGTTGACTCCTACAAGGTGGGTACCCTTACTGTCTGTCGACTCCTACAAGGTGGGAACCCTAAATGCCTGTCGACTCCTACACGGTGGGTACCCTAAATGCCTGTCGACTCCTACAAGGTGGGTACCCTTACTGCCTGTTGATTCCTACAAGGTGGGTACCCTTACTGTCTGTCGACTCCTACAAGGTGGGTACCCTTACTGTCTGTCGACTCCTACAAGGTGGGTACCCTAAATGCCTGTCGACTCCTACAAGGTGGGTACCCTAAATGCCTGTCGACACCTACAAGGTGGGTACCCTTACTGCCTGTTGACTCCTACAAGGTGGGTACCCTTACTGCCTGTTGATTACTACAAGGTGGGTACCCTTACTGCCTATCGACTCCAACAAGGTGGGTACCCTGACTGTCTGTCGACTCCTACAAGGTGGGTACCCTTACTGTCTGTTGACTCCTACAAGGTGGGTACCCTTACTGTCTGTTGACTCCTACAAGGTGGGTACCCTTACTGCCTGTCAACTCCTACAAGGTGGGTACCCTTACTGCCTGTTGACTCCTACAAGGTGGGTACCCTTACTGTCTGTTGACTCCTACAAGGTGGGTACCCTAAATGCCTGTTGACTCCTACAAGGTGGGTACGCTTACTGTCTGTAGACTCCTACAAGGTGGGTACCCTAAATGCCTGTAGACTCCTACGAGTCGGGTACCCTTACTGCCTGTAGACCCCTACAAGGTGGGTACCCTAAATGCCTGTAGATTCTTACAAGGTGGGTACCCTTACTGTCTGTTGACTCCTACAAGGTGGGTACCCTTACTGTCTGTAGACTCCTACAAGGTGGGTACCCTTACTGTTTGTCGACTCCTACAAGGTGGGTACCCTTACTGCCTGTCGACTCCTACAAGGTGGGTACCCTTACTGCCTGTAGATTCCTACAAGGTGGGTACCCTTACTGCCTGTTGACTCCTACAAGGTGGGTACCCTTACTGCCTATTGATTCCTACAAGGTGGGTACCCTTGCTGCCTGTTGACTCCTACAAGGTGGGTACCCTTACTGTCTGTTGATTCCTACAAGGTGGGTACCCTTACTGCCTGTTGATTCCTACAAGGTGGGTACCCTTACTGCCTGTAGATTCCTACAAGGTGGGTACCCTTACTGCCTGTTGATTCCTACAAGGTGGGTACCCTTACTGTCTGTTGACTCCTACAAGTCGGGTACCCTTACTGCCTGTAGACTCCTACAAGGTGGGTACCCTAAATGCCTGTAGATTCTTACAAGGTGGGTACCCTTACTGTCTGTTGACTCCTACAAGGTGGGTACCCTTACTGTCTGTAGACTCCTTCAAGGTGGGTACCCTTACTGCCTATAGACTCCTACAAGGTGGGTACCCTTACTGTCTGTCGATTCCTACAAGGTGGGTACCCTTATTGCCTATAGACTCCTACAAGGTGGGTACCCTTACTGCCTATAGACTCCTACAAGGTGGGTACCCTTACTGCCTGTTGATTCCTACAAGGTGGGTACCCTTATTGCCTGTTGATTCCTACAAGGTGGGTACCCTTACTGCCTGTTGATTCCTACAAGGTGGGTACCCATACTGCCTGTTGATTCCTACAAGGCAGGAACCCATACTGCCTGTCGACTCCTACAAGGTGGGTACCCTTACTGCTTGTTAACTCCTACAAGGTGGGTACCCTTACTGTCTGTTGACTCCTACAAGGTGGGGACCCTTATTGCTTGTTAACTCCTACAAGGTGGGTACCCTTACTGTTTGTCGACTCTACAAGGTGGGTGAGCTTAAATCTGAAAAAAAACCTGTAAACCCAATGGCAATAAACATATTCTCACTCACCGTAAGTTTTCACCAGGTTTAACCAATGTTTATCTCTTTGGAATCTCTCAGCAAATATCTTTATGTACTTGAACCAAGTCTTCACGATGTGTTCAGCAACAACTATCAACACTGTGTAGCATCATGAGCATGCTGTATGGTTATTGTGCAGTATTAAATGCATTTATTTACATCACTGTCAATCATGTCCTTTCAGGAAGCCTTTACGCGTGCATTTGTGCACCACTACAGTCGGATCTCCCTGGTATTGGTGCAGGCGCTTGACCGGGTGACTGTGGCCAACCGAGTAGTCCACATCAGTGTCCAGCTGTTCAGCAACGAGTCCCTGGCGTCCAAGATGATGCGCGAGTGTAACCTGCTGTACGTCCTCGTGCTTAGCCTCACACACATGATCGAAGACATCCGCACAGAGAGCACACTAGAGGGTAGGAACTGGAATATTTCACCCCAAGAACTCTATTTCTTGTCTTAAGTAGGCAGCTAGATTAAATTGGATAATCAAGTTTGACTGATTGCATGTCATTGTATCCTGGCAATGTTGCTCATAATATCAACCATTTGTTCTTTCGTCTCAGATCCTTTTTTTTCAGTCCACTCTTATATAACTGATATTTGCTGACTGGTGTAAAAGTCAAACCTGTTTAATCTTGGCCTCAGCGGGTCATCAGTAGGATCGGTTGGTTGCAAGGTGTCACCTGGCTGATTGTGATGTTGTGCCCTGAATATGATGATTGTCCCAAGTGCTTTCAATCACTGGATTGCCAGGCCCAGATTTCTTTATTTATTTTATCAAGCTGCTGTGATAGAGCTGGAATATTGCAAGACTGATTTGAAACTAGGCTCCTTCTCTTACCCGTTAAGGTATATTCTTCAAGCTGAGTGTGGGGATTCCGGGAAACATATAGGTTTCCAGCAACCTATGCTTGTCTGGTGGTCAGACTCGGTGATTTCTTCCAAACTACGTTGGAATTTCGTAGCTTGATCGTAGTCCCACCAGTTATGTCCCTCCTGTGTCCCTCCTATTGGCCAATCAGATTCCACCTCTCATATCACTTGCATTTGCTTCAAACAAAATGGCAGGGCCCGGCTAAGATGACTGATTGATAATCAAGATCTATATTTAATAAAACAGGTTTCACCTCACAAAGTGCATCAAATCATTTGAGCACCTTGATTAAAAGCATGAAAAGATTTGGAAAATATCGGTCGACGCCCAGTTGCGGTACACATGCTTTGCAAATCCTGGAGTCTATCGAAACCTTGAAAACCATTTTGTTTACGAACCGGATGTCTAGTTAGTTGTGTGTTTTTGGTTGGACGAGGAATAGACACATTAGTCCGGCCTAAATGTAATTTCCAGAATTTCAGCCTATTTCGGCAAGGGATGAAACTGGATTTTCACTGTCAGTTAACTCTGTTGCCTCAGGTAGAAGTGAGGAGTATGGCTTTAAACAACAACAAGTGTTCACTGTCAGCTAGTGTTCATCTGCCTTGTTGTTGTTGCAGATCCAGACCCAGCCAACAACTTCCACAATGTAGTGGACTGTAGTAATGACGTGATGAAGTCTCACTGCTACTGGCCCATCATCAGCGACCTCACCAACCTCCTCACCCACTCCTCCGTAGCCTCCAAGTTCCTGCAGGATGAGGAGCTGGTCACCATGTGGATGGAGCTCCTGTCCTATCTGCAAGGTCAGACAAGAAACATGTGATGGCGTGTAAATGTTATCGTTATTTTGTTCAATCATTATTAAGTTCTTACTTTCCTAAATTTACTCACTCACTCACACTCACTCACCCAAATTAGGATGACACACCATGATTTAACTGGAATGTTGTTCAAAGCAGGGTTAAACTCACTCATGTCATCGATCCCAATTGCGTGGATTGATGCTCATGATATTAATCACTGGATTGTCTAGTTCAGACTTGATTATTTACAGACCACCGTCATATAGCTGGAATATTGCTGAGTGCGGCCTTAAACAACAAACCAAACCAAAACCATTCGGCTTGTGAAAATCCTGTACACTCTTCTCTCAGACTGTGAAGGATACTTGATAGTCGATAAGGATGCCACTAGTCCATTAGTCTGAGACAAGTGAAAAACAAAAGGGTCTAGTTGTTTTCAACTATAATCTAGATATTATGCATAAACCACTAGTGAGATATGAACTCCGGACAATTTGGATATGACCAATGGTGTCTACCCTGGATCATCCCTTGTCTCCACTACCATGATATTTCTGGAATATTGTTAAAACCCGTGTAAACTCCCACTCACTCACCCTTGTAGCTTCTTTAATGATTGTTTCCTATGTTCAGGGATGAACTTGAATCAGCGCGAACTACAGCAGCATGTCCAGTTTGAGGCGGACTCGTACTACGCAGCGTTCTCCGCCGAGGTTGAGATCGCAGCCTCTCTCATGTGGTCCCTTCTAGCTCACTGTAAAACACGGGTACGTCCTCTTGGGTCACAGCAAAATGTTATTCCCAAACATACGATGCGTTGACTATTTTGCATTATGTAGTGAGGGAGTACGACCAATATCTGGGACCGCGGAATTTTTGTAAGACAGGAACTCTGGATAAATATTGTCTTATTTCTCTGTGATGTTAAAGTATACCAAATATTACCAAAGTTGCCGTAATAAGAGTTGTTGGCACTAACTTTACATTGTCAGGCAGCTTATTAAAAATAACATTCACGAGTTTGTTGACATAGTATGTCTGGAGAGAGGATGCCAGCAGTAATGTGTTCACTTTGGGAAACAAGGTCACAAGTCAATGTCTGTGTGTATGTTGTATTTTCTGTAAAATTGTTTATTATGCACAAGAAAATAAGCATTCAAGTAAACTTCTAGTCGTAGTACGGGCACTTATGAAGATTACTTGCAGAAAAGTCTAAAGGTTGGTCAGGGGCACTTAATACAGAGAATATGGTATACTGTATATGGTTGAAAGATTTAAGGCAACTTATATAAAGAGAAGAATTTATGTCACATGGCATGACAACATATACTGATTCCCTTAAAGATTAAAGGAGATCGGCATTCATTTATACATCAAATTCTAGCATTTCATTGTCGTATATGTTGTTTCTCTCCAGGAGTATATGTTGTTTCTCGCCAGTAGTATATGTTGTTTCTCTCCAGTAGTATATGTTGTTTCTCTCCAGTAGTATATGTTGTTTCTTGCCAGTAGTATATGTTGTTTCTCTTCTGTAGTATATGTTGTTTCTCTCCAGTAGTATATATTGTTTCTTGCCAGTAGTATATGTTGTTTCTCTTCTGTAGTATATGTTGTTTCTCTCCAGTAGTATATATTGTTTCTCTCCAGGAGTATATGTTGTTTCTTGCCAGTAGTATATGTTGTTTCTCTCCAGGAGTATATGTTGTTTCTCGCCAGTAGTATATGTTGTTTCTCTTCTGTAGTATATGTTGTTTCTCGCCAGTAGTATATGTTGTTTCTCGCCAGTAGTATGTGTTGTTTCTCTCCAGTAGTATATGTTGTTTCTCGCCTGTAGTATATGTTGTTTCTCGCCAGTAGTATGTGTTGTTTCTCTCCAGTAGTATATGTTGTTTCTCTTCTGTGGTATATGTTGTTTCTCTTCTGTAGTATATGTTGTTTCTCTCCAGGAGTATATGTTGTTTCTCTCCAGTAGTATATATTGTTTCTCTCCAGGAGTATATGTTCTTTCTTGCCAGTAGTATATGTTGTTTCTCTTCTGTAGTATATGTTGTTTCTCTCCAGTAGTATGTGTTGTTTCTCTCCAGTAGTATATGTTGTTTCTCTCCAGTAGTATATGTTGTTTCTCGCCTGTAGTATATGTTGTTTCTCGCCAGTAGTATATGTTGTTTCTCGCCAGTAGTATGTGTTGTTTCTCTTCTGTAGTATGTGTTGTTTCTCTCCAGTAGTATATGTTGTTTCTCGCCTGTAGTATATGTTGTTTCTCGCCTGTAGTATATGTTGTTTCTCACCAGTAGTATGTGTTGTTTCTCGCCAGTAGTATGTGTTGTTTCTCTCCAGTAGTATATGTTGTTTCTCTCCAGGAGTATATGTTGTTTCTCTTCTGTGGTATATGTTGTTTCTCTTCTGTAGTATATGTTGTTTCTCTCCAGTAGTATGTGTTGTTTCTCTCCAGTAGTATATATTGTTTCTCTCCAGGAGTATATGTTCTTTCTTGCCAGTAGTATATGTTGTTTCTCTTCTGTAGTATATGTTGTTTCTCTCCAGTAGTATGTGTTGTTTCTCTCCAGTAGTATATGTTGTTTCTCTCCAGTAGTATATGTTGTTTCTCGCCTGTAGTATATGTTGTTTCTCGCCAGTAGTATATGTTGTTTCTCGCCAGTAGTATGTGTTGTTTCTCTTCTGTAGTATGTGTTGTTTCTCTCCAGTAGTATATGTTGTTTCTCGCCTGTAGTATATGTTGTTTCTCGCCTGTAGTATATGTTGTTTCTCACCAGTAGTATGTGTTGTTTCTCGCCAGTAGTATGTGTTGTTTCTCTCCAGTAGTATATGTTGTTTCTCGCCTGTAGTATATGTTGTTTCTCGCCAGTAGTATGTGTTGTTTCTCTCCAGTAGTATATGTTGTTTCTCTTCTGTGGTATATGTTGTTTCTCTTCTGTGGTATATGTTGTTTCTCTTCTGTAGTATCTGTTGTTTCTCTCCAGCAGTATGTGTTGTTTCTCTCCAGTAGTATATGTTGTTTCTCGCCTGTAGTATATGTTGTTTCTCGCCAGTAGTATGTGTTGTTTCTCTTCTGTGGTATATGTTGTTTCTCGCCAGTTGTATATGTTGTTTCTCGCCAGTAGTATATGTTGTTTCTCGCCAGTAGTATATATTGTTTCTCTCCAGTAGTATATGTTGTTTCTCGCCAGTAGTATATGTTGTTTCTCGCCAGTAGTATATGTTGTTTCTTGCCAGTAGTATATATTGTTTCTCGCCAGTAGTATGTGTTGTTTCTCGCCAGTAGTATATATTGTTTCTCGCCAGTAGTATATGTTGTTTCTCGCCTGTAGTATATGTTGTTTCTCGCCAGTGATATATGTTGTTTCTCTCCAGTAGTATATGTTGTTTCTCGCCCGTAATATATGTTGTTTCTCGCTAGTAGTATATGTTGTTTCTCTCCAGTAGTATATATTGTTTCTCTCCAGTAGTATATGATGTTTTCTCGCCAGTAGTATATGTTGTTTCTCGCCAGTAGTATATGTTGTTTCTCGCCAGTAGTATATGTTGTTTCTCTCCAGTAGTATATATTGTTTCTCGCCAGTAGTATATGTTGTTTCTCGCCAGTAGTATATATTGTTTCTCGCCAGTAGTATATGTTGTTTCTCGCCAGTAGTATATATTGTTTCTCGCCAGTAGTATATGTTGTTTCTCGCCAGTAGTATATGTTGTTTCTCTTCTGTGGTATATGTTGTTTCTCGCCAGTAGTATATGTTGTTTCTCTTCTGTGGTATATGTTGTTTCTCGCCAGTAGTATATGTTGTTTCTCGCCAGTAGTATATGTTGTTTCTCGCCAGTAGTATATGTTGTTTCTCGCCAGTAGTATGTGTTGTTTCTCTTCTGTGGTATATGTTGTTTCTCGCCAGTAGTATATGTTGTTTCTCGCCAGTAGTATATGTTGTTTCTCGCCAGTAGTATATATTGTTTCTCGCCAGTAGTATATGTTGTTTCTCGCCAGTAGTATATGTTGTTTCTCGCCAGTAGTATATGTTGTTTCCTGCCAGCAGTATATGTTGTTTCTCGCCAGCAGTATATGTTGTTTCTCTTCTGTGGTATATGTTGTTTCTCGCCAGTAGTATATGTTGTTTCTCGGCATTCGTATATGTTGTTTCTTGCCAGTAGTATATATTTTTCTCACCAGTAGTATATGTTGTTTCTCCCCTGACTGCTGTAGGACAGTGTAATTATGACATGTATTGTGTTGCAGAGTACGGCCTCCTTCTCACTCAGAATGATCGCTGCTGCTCAAGTGGCCCTTCAGGACTGGTTCCTGGCTATCAACTGCCATGAGAATATGAAGGTATTCAGCCATGGCTGCTTCTATTACTGTTTTATTTGATCAACTGCCATGAGAATATGAAGGTATTCAGCCTTGGCTGCTTCTATAACTGTTTAACTTTGATCGACTGCCATGAGAATATGAAGGTATTCAGCCATGGCTGCTTCTATTACTGTTTTACTTTGATCGACTGCCATGAGAATATGAAGGTATTCAGCCTTGGCTGCTTCTATTACTGTTTTACTTTGATCAACTGCCATGAGAATATGAAGGTATTCAGCCTTGGCTGCTTCTATTACTGTTTTACTTTGATCAACTGCCATGAGTTTATGAAGGTATTCAGCCTTGGCTGCTTCTATTACTGTTTTACTTTGATCAACTGCCATGAGTTTATGAAGGTATTCAGCCAAGGCTGCTTCTGTTACTGTTTTACTTTGATCAACTGCCATGAGAATATGAAGGTATTCAGCCTTGGCTGCTTCTATCACTGATTTACTTTGATCAACTGCCATGAGAATATGGAGGTATTCAGCCTTGGCTGCTTCTATTACTGTTTTATTTTGATCAACTGCCATGGGAATATGAAGGTATTCAGCCTTGGCTGCTTCTATTTCTGTTTTATTTTTATCAACTGCCATGGGAATGTGAAGGGACGCATAAAACCCCATGTACCCCAAGTGATCCTGCTACAACAAATTTATCTTACCGAACTGTTTTAATATGACATTGTAAAAGAATTAAAACAAATTCAAAATTGATTGAAAACAGCTGTTTGATTGAGCTGAGGTTAACTTGTGCTATGACACGTGACTTCCATTGACTCGGAAAAAGCGTGCGTTTTTTTTGCTTATAAGCAAGCTATAAGGGATTTATTCTGCCTCTCAGAAATGCAAGTGCAGCCTGTCTTGTTCATGGTGGGGTATAAGGGATTTATTCACCTGCTGAGAAATTTATTCCCCTCCAAGGCAGGATACAGTTTATGTCAAGTTTTTCATTTCCAATCTTCAGCCCAACCCGTATCACCTGACATTCCACCTACCTCTCCATCGCTACCTGGCGGTGTTCATGATGCAGGCTGTCCTCCATCAGGGCGTGGTCCTCACTGACATCCTGCCAGAAGATGCACTCGTCAAGAAGATAGTGGTCCATGTCCTTCAGATTCAGGTCAGTACTCAAAAATGGGTGAAATCAAATGTTACCAAAGTGTAACAGGAAAGAAATGTGAAAAAAATATGTTAAGATCTTGTAAACCAGCATAAAGTGAAACTGGACGTCTATGTGTGTAAAGGACATTCCTTAGATGTCCAGATGTTTGTTTATCAAGTAAGTTTCACAGGGAACAGTACAGTCGGGATGAACAGGGCTTCTCTATGTCTTGTATTCCAGGTGTGTCTGGCTCAGATATTTGCCAACATGTGGGTACGGAATGGGATACAGATCAAAGGTCAGGCAATGACCTACATCCAGTGCCACTTCTGCTACTCCATGGCAGACGCTGACATCTACCTCCTACAGGTCAGTACTGCCAGATTTTCTTGAGGACAGTGCACACTTTTTTTCTAAAAAACACAGCTCTGTGGAAGGAGGTGTGCATTATACACGCAATAATGAGTTTTGATGGTTTTTTTCCCAATGCAAAGACATTAACGTGGTACTTTCTCAAGGTACATTGAAACCTAAGGGAAGATAACTGGCTTTAGTGGTTCTTTTTTTGAGTGGGACTTGTCAAAGAAAGCTGGGTCCGGTAGTAAATTTGTTTGATTAGATCTCCCACACATACATATGTATCGTTTTAAATTGTTAATGAATTGCAATCCTCAAAAGTAATGGGATTTATCAAGTTAGAATTCCAGATTTGCAGCAATTATCAACACTGATCCCTGGCTGTGTCATACCAATGAAGACAAAACTCTTGTTGTTATCCTGTCTGGCGCTCGGCATTAAGAGAATAAAACAAGGACTGGTTGGCTCGGAGTCAGTATACTGTATCCATGGGGTATCAATGTTAAACTGCAGCATGGTATCTCAGTGGCCTGCTCTATAAAACCGGTAAAAGTTAAAACTAGTACAAGCAGCCTCATACACATGCATGCACGTTGCTATACAAGTGCAGTCATCTTGAACATGACATTAAGACATTGTTCTTTCAGCACCGTACATCAGTTAAAACGGTGGTCAATACATTCAATACCTTTGATGCTGTGTTTTTGTCCTCCCATATGAAGCTGAGAATTATAAAACTGAGATACTGTATAATGTTAATTAGACATAACTCACTCATTTACCCACAGAACCCAGGCTAATTTTTAGTGTTTTGGGGTAAAAACATTCTCACCCCTGTGTGTGTTATTTGCAGGTTTGTGCTTCACAGTTGGATCCAGACTATTTTGTGAATACTGTACTGGAAAGGTAAGTGTATTCTTACATATGTGTTACCATGGAGACAAGAGAGGCATTAAGTTCCTTAACACAGCTGATTAATTATGTGTGAGTGAACCCTATTATATATCATGATAATGGACTCTTTTTGGCCAACTTTGGCATCAGTTATCCTATTCTTCCAATGAGCATGAATGGAATGACTGTGCCAGGTTTCTGCAGAATTGACCCCCAATTGCCTCAAGCCTGTCGTATAAGCTGGATGTTTTATTCTTTGTAACGTCTTGATGTACTTGCACAGATTCAACATCTTAGACTGGCTGTCTTTTTCCCCTGATTCGGATCCTGGAGATCGTTCGGAACATGAAATGGCCATGGTTGAAGGTGCCCTGTCTCTGTTTGCAACACTGCTTGGGGTCCGCACCTACCTAGGTAAGTGGGGGCGTACAGAATGTTGTGTAGGAGAGAGTCTTCTTAAAGACTTACATTTATAATTGCCCTCGGCACAATTCCGGGTGAGCGGACGAGTCAAAGTTTGTGTGGGTAACATTTCTTTTACATGTGCAGGTATAGCAGAGAGGGAGACAGACAGAGTGATGACTGTTGTGTGTTTGTATGTCCAGGCATAGGAGAGAAGGACTTTGTGATGACTGTTGTGTGTTTGTATGTCCAGGTATAGGAGAGGACTTGGTGATGACTGTTGTGTGTTTGTATGTCCAGGTATAGGAGAGGACTTGGTGATGACTGTTGTGTGTTTGTATGTCCAGGTATAGGAGAGGACTTTGTGATGACTGTTGTGTGTTTGTATGTCCAGGTGTAGGAGAGGACTTGGTGATGACTGTTGTGTGTTTGTATGTCCAGGTGTAGGAGAGGACTTGGTGATGACTGTTGTGTGTTTGTATGTCCAGGCATAGGAGAGAAGGACTTTGTGATGACTGTTGTGTGTTTGTATGTCCAGGTATAGGAGAGGACTTGGTGATGACTGTTGTGTGTTTGTATGTCCAGGTATAGGAGAGAAGGACTTGGCGATGACTGTTGTGTGTTTGTATGTCCAGGTGTAGGAGAGGACTTGGTGATGACTGTTGTGTGTTTGTATGTCCAGGTATAGGAGAGAATGACTTGGTGATGACTGTTGTGTGTTTGTATGTCCAGGTGTAGGAGAGGACTTGGTGATGACTGTTGTGTGTTTGTATGTCCAGGCATAGGAGAGGACTTGGTGATGACTGTTGTGTGTTTGTATGTCCAGGTATAGGAGAGACAGACTTGGTGATGACTGTTGTGTGTTTGTATGTCCAGGTATAGGAGAGACAGACTTGGTGATGACTGTTGTGTGTTTGTATGTCCAGGTATAGGAGAGAATGACTTGGTGATGACTGTTGTGTGTTTGTATGTCCAGGTATAGGAGAGGACTTGGTGATGACTGTTGTGTGTTTGTATGTCCAGGTGTAGGAGAGGACTTGGTGATGTCTGTTGTGTGTTTGTATGTCCAGGTGTAGGAGAGGACTTGGTGTTAACTGTTTTGTGTTTGTATGTCCAGGTATAGGAGAGACAGACTTGGTGATGACTGTTGTGTGTTTGTATGTCCAGGTATAGGAGAGGACTTGGTGATGACTGTTGTGTGTTTGTATGTCCAGGTGTAGGAGAGGACTTGGTGATAACTGTTGTGTGTTTGTATGTCCAGGTGAAGGAGAAACAGACTTGGGGATGACTGTTGTGTGTTTGTATGTCCAGGTGTAGGAGAGAAGGACTTGGTGAGGCTAGAGATGGCGTCGCTGCTGTGTATGAGTGACAGACAACACAGTCAGCTGATGGACTTGATGCCGGAGAAGTCTGGAGTGCCAGGACATGGGAAGGAGCTGTTTGAACCAACACTCAAGAAGGTCAGTGAACTGTTGTTTAGATAGAGTTTTATTTTATTTTATGTCCCACAGGTGACATCTGTACCTTGTCAGCTTTAAATAGGGATAAGCTCTTTGTTCATGTGGACAAGGTGTCTGAGCTTGAATGAAAACTGTCATGGCCGCTACATTGATGTAACATCAGCATGTAGGAGAACAGATCAAATGTCAATAATTTGAATATAAAAATGGGTCTGGTTAACGCTGACCACCATGTGCTCTGGTGCAAGCAGCCATAGTTGTCAACTAAAGTTTGGGAATCAACATGATCAAGCGAAAAGAAACAATGGGAATTATCCAAAATTAGGAATGGACAGGAAATGAAATTTGATTGCTTAACTAATTTAGGATTTCTGACCCAGATTGCTGACTACAAAGCTCCAGTGTTTGCCATGGGAGGAAAGATGCAGCAAGGGACGTATGTACCGAAAGGTAAGCCTGTGTCAGCCTCATCCAGAATACAGTCAGCTCCTGGGAAATCCCAGGTGGTCAAGTGGAAGCCCAGTGTTGCTGCCTCCAGTTGCCTGGGACCGCCTCCGTGGTCTAGTGGTAGAGCGTCCGCCAGGGGAGCGGAAGGTCTTGGGTTCCATCCCCGGCCGCGTCATACCAAAAGACGTTAAAAGATGGTACTTGTTGTTGCCCTGTCTGGCGCTTGGCATTAAGGGGCTAAAACAAGGACTGGTCGGCTCGGAGTCAGTATACTGTGACCGAGCGGGGTATTCATGTTAAACTGCGGCATGGTATCTCAGTGAGCTAGCACTATAAATCGGCATCAGTCCGTACTAGTACAAGCAGCCACACACACACGTACATGCACGTCGCTATATAAGTGCAATAATCTTGGATGCGACGTTAGACACCATTTCACCTCACCTCCAGTTGCCTGGAGCCACTGTTTGATTCTCCAAGCCCTACATGCAGTGTGTGAAATAATTTTAAAACTCAAC
Source organism: Haliotis rufescens (assembly GCF_023055435.1). Classification (NCBI taxonomy): domain Eukaryota; kingdom Metazoa; phylum Mollusca; class Gastropoda; order Lepetellida; family Haliotidae; genus Haliotis; species Haliotis rufescens. The sequence goes on along the minus strand of NW_025963780.1, from coordinate 36,486,823 downwards.
ATGGCAGGTGACCCATAAATGTTGGCTGCCAAACTACCTGCCTGCATTCAGACATTATCATGATTATAAACATTGAAAAATAGTGAAAAAAAGAGACAAATCACATCTTGATTCGTTTGAAATAATGGAAAACAATTACTTGAGAATCTATGAGTTATAATATTAGTGAATATGTAAGTAGTCTTGTATTGACGCCCCATGCAGTATATGTATGCATAGAGACCCAACTTACATGTGTTTGTGTACAGCTGAGGTGTGGGAGAAGGATTACGACCCGGTCCACGTAGCTCTCCGTGCCATCTATCGGAAAGATCTGCAGTCGTCTCTAGACAGATACACAGAACAGTGAGTTATCCCACTCTCACCACCTCAACATCATCAGGGAATTAGGCTGTATTGACGAAACACTTGAGCTTATGCCAACATTTACAGCAGTAATCGTCTCTTTCATCTGTTAGCCCTACGACCCCTGCTGGAACCCAGAGCCCCGTTCCTCAAAGCGATATTAGCACTACGAGGACGGTAAGTCTATGATACAGTATGGGCCTTACGATCGCCTTAGTGCTAAGATCGCTTTGAGGAACGGGGCCCAGGTCTCCAGCATGCTATTACTTCTTGTAACAGAGTCTGTTGATCAGGTGGCTGTTTGCAGTGTTTGAACAAATCAAAACCGTAAAAGACAGTTGGGCAGGTGACCCATAAGTGGTGCCTGCCTGCCTGCTTCAGACATTAGAAGTATTGAAAAATCACAAAAACAAGAGACAAATCGCGTCTTGATTCAGCAAACAATTACCTGAGAATCTCTAATAAGCTGAATACAAATTATGAAAATTTCATGCAGCCTGACAGAAAAGTTACCAGCCACAAGACCCTATAAGATCCAGGCTAGATTAGATCTAGGCAACTATGCCTGTCATAAGAGGCGATTCACAGGATTGGGTGGTCACTCTCACAGACTTGGTTGATGCATGTCATATCCCAGTTGCGTAGATCAATGGTCATGATGTAAATCACTGGATTGTCTGGTCCAGACACGATTATTTACTGACCACTGTCATATAGCTGGAATATTGCTTTCTGCAGTGTTAAACAACAAACAAACAAACACACCAGCCAGGGGCAGGCAGTTATTTCGGACACTGACTGTGTCTGGGGGATCATCCCATGATGGCAAGGGATGTTGCTCATAATGTCATCCTCTGGTTTGTCTGGCTCAGTTATTTATGGCCACCTTCAGAATGTTGCTGACTTTGGTATTAAACATTCACTCACATAGCATTTCAAGATTTCTATTTGGTTGGACTGCCTCCGTGGTCTAGTGGTAGAGAGTCTGCCCAGAAGGTTGGTGGTTCGATCTCCGGCTGCATCATAGCGAAAGACATTAAAAGATGGAACTTCTTGTTACCCGTCTGGCGCTCGGCATTAAGGGGATATAACAAGGATTGGCCGGCTCGGAGATAGGACACTGTGTCTGAGTAGGGTATCCATGTTAAACTGCGGCATGGTATCTCAGTGAGCTAGCATGGTAAAACCGGCATCAGTCCGGACTAGTACAAGCAGCCACACACACATGCATACATATTGCTATATATAAGTGTAATAATCTGGAATGGCTGTTAAGCTCCTCACTACAAATAAAAAATAAAGTGCCAGTGTTGGTGTGATGGTGGCCCCAAGGATTTATGATATTGAGCCTGATCTGCTGATAGTAAGACGAGAATATTAACAAAGTGAGTAACAAAGAAAAAACTCTTCATGGTATTTGTCCATTATTCAGTTTTTTGTCCAAAGTTCATGAGGAATTGTTACATCTGCATCATCATGATCACATCAATATCTGTTTCAGAGTTCGCCAGAGTGGGAAGTACACCAGCAAGACCCCGCCGTGGCCCCCATTCCGCAGCCCCAGCCCCGTGAACCAGCAGTATAAGGGGCTGTACAGGATCCTCAACTGCCGGACCATGCATGCCTTCCTCTTCACAGTCCTGCACAAGGTACACCCACCCTATAGGGACTTGTCTACCTTGCTGTCCATGTATAGGCCCAAGGGTCCCATCTTACTCATTTGGTAAAGGCACTCACCCACCCTACAGGGCCCATCTGAGTCATTTGGTAAAGGCACACACCCTACAGGGCCCATCTGAGTCATTTGGTAAAGGCACCCACCCACCTTACAGGGCCCATCTGAGTCATTTGGTAAAGGCACACACCCTACAGGGCTCATCTGATTCATTTGGTAAAGGCACACACCCACCCTACAAGGCCCATCTGACTCATTTGGTAAAGGCACACACCCACCCTACAAGGCCCACCTGACTCATTTGGTAAAGGCACACACCCACCCTACAGGGCCCATCTGACTCATTTGGTAAAGGCACACACCCACCCTACAGGGCCCATCTGAGTCATTTGGTAAAGGCACACACCCACCCTACAGAGCCCATCTGACTCATTTGGTAAAGGCACACACCCACCCTACAAGGCCCATCTGAGTCATTTGGTAAAGGCACACACCCACCCTACAGGGCCCTTCTGATTCATTTGGGATGTTTTGGCGGTGGACACCCATCTCCATCATCAAATACTTCCTGGTAGAAATGGTTCAGTGAAACCCTATGATCATTAGTCCACTAGTCTAGAACTGAAACAGTGAATATCTGGTGAGCCATTTTATATTATAGCAGAGCCCTGGATTTTTGTGAGAGAAGGGATAAAAAAACCAAACAATCCCAACAGTAAAAAGTGAGTGACGTTTATTATTCGCGGTGTCCTCACCGTGATATGGCTGTAATATTGTCAAAAGCTGTGTTAAATCCTATCCTCTCACCCAGGGGTCCGGAAACGGACATATGCCCTGGACATGTCCGATTTGGAATCTCAAATGTCCCGATTAAAATATTGCTTACCGGACATTTAAATTTTTCTGTCCGGACATTTTAAAAAACAAACAACGCTACCTTCGGGGTCCAAATAATTGATGAGCGTTATCGTAACCTTTCAACGACTTCAGGTGAATAAACAGGCATAACAAACTTGGTCAATAAAAGTATGAAATTTGATATAAAACATCACTAGGCATGATGATTTACCATTTAAGATGTATTTCCTGCTTTCCAAGACATTGTTTTATATGCAGAGATTCAGATTACCGCGTGTATTTTCTCGTAAACTAAGCCGGAAATAGCAATCAGCTGTGCACACATGATTCAGTAAAACATACCCAGTCTCACCCATTATTGTGTGTGCAGGCCCTAGCGAAGGACTCCAACGTTCCAGAGAGTGTTCTTTACCACTGTGTTCACCTGCTCGACCTGTGTGTCACCTACAGCCCTCCTCAGACATCACGCAAGGTAAGCAGCTCTCAGTCAGGGGGAGTGGTCTTTTAGTATGCTTCTTACAGAATAATAATAATGATAATGTGTACGTTCATATAGGGATATTGCCACACAATGCATTCTCATAGCTTGTACAATTATTACCCAGTCAACAGACTCCAGTCAACAAACTTAGTATACATTGATTTGTGTTCACAAATCCCTTCGGAGCATACAACCCAGTCAGCCCATCTGGCTCGAAGGTTCAGCCTTTTACATTTCCATCCCATCCTACCGGGTACCCGTTCACTGCTTGGTAAACTGTTATGATCCTTCCAAGTGTTTAAGATGAAGTCAGTAGCCATGTGTGATAAACCAGTGTTGTCAAGTATTTGGCCAAGTCAAGCAGTGGAAAAACCTTTTTATTATTAGAAAAGAAGTGATCTTTATTGAGAACTTCATATCTTGTTGAACCATTGAGTTATGATACTATTAGACATGTAGATCATTTTAAGGAACACTGGCCCTTTTCACAAGGCAATCGTATTGCTATAAGTGGCGTAAGTCTGTGTTAAAGTATGGAAGTTATGACACATGTCCTGCATCAAAGCACCCAATTCCATATGAATCCCTAGAAAGTTTCAAGACCCTTGATTGACATCTGCGTGAATCTCCTGTAGGGCTGCAGCCCAGCCAGCACTGTGATGGACGGCAAGTACCACCGGTGGTTCTCCACGTCCGACATCAAGCAGAATGCGTGTGAGGTGATAAGTGAGGTGAGCTTCCAGAGCCGCCTGGTGGTGGAGACGAACAGCAGTGACATGTGCACTATCAGCATGGACAACGACACCAGCACCCTAGAGGAGATGTTCCAGTTGGCGCCAAGTGCAGCTTCATGTAAGTGGGCGGAGCTTCATCTATGGGGGCGGAGCTTCATGTAAGTGGGCGGAGCTTCATGTATGTGGGCGGAGCTACATGTAAGTTGGTGGAGCTTCATAATAGTGAGTGGGTGGAGCTTCATGTTAGGGGATAGAGTTTTTATGTAAGTAGGTGGAGCTTCATGTAAGGGGATAGAGTTTTTATGTAAGTGGGTGGAGCTTCATGTATGTGGGTAAAGTTTCATTAAGTAGTAGGAACTTCATATAAGAGGATGGAACTTCATTTTGTTGGATAGAGTTTCATATAAGTGGATAGAGTTTTAGGTAAGGCTTAAAAAAATAAAAGAATTAGTTTTCAGGCAATGCTTTTAAAAATATAGTGCGGGCGGGCAGTGTTTTTTTCGGGTTTTTTGGAGGGGGGGTTGTTCAAACTGGTATGTAACCAAATAAACAGTTGTGTACCATCAACCTCCCTACATAACCAAACATACAAACTCCTATTGTTGCCATGATTATAACTCAAGATGTAAAGGGAAGTAACTGTGTGTTATTTTGTTTTAAAGTCTTAGGATTTTTTTATTTTTATGAAAATGGAAATAAAAGTGAAACATGCAGCACGCTTTATGATGATACGGGCAGTGCCTGAGAACCAAGACTATCATTTTGTTTAGTCAAAGTGGATGGAGTTTCATGTCAGTAGGTAGAGTTTAATGTAAGTGGGGTGTGGTTTGCTTGACACTGGTTCCAGTCTAACAGTATTTCACAATTAACCAGTGATTTGTCTGAGGATGCTGTGCAGACATTTGTTTTGTGGTTGAAATGATGGTTCTAACACTTATTCGTTTGATGTACATGATCAATGCAGTGAAGCCATCACTTACCTCTTACATACTATGATCTCTCCTATGGACCTTAGATTCTATTTGTGTCAAGCCCATTTCTGGTGTCCCCTGCCGTGATATTGCTGGAATATTGCTAAAAGCAGCGTAAAACATACTCACTCACATGTTATTTAATTCCTTTCCACAGCTATGGGAGGTCCTATCACGGCAGCTCAGTTCAACCTCCCCTCCATGATCTCAATTCCGGGACCTTCATCAGGGACGGCAGCATGCACCATCACCAAGGCAACAGGCACCAGCACAGCCCATACAGTGAAGCCCAAGTACGAAAGCAGAGGCATGTCGACAGAACAAGTACACCTGTCTCGTGTCAGCGTCAACGAAAGCCTTCTGTCGCTGCTGCTGAAGCTGCACTGCAAACTGTCGGGGAAGTCGGGGTCGTATGTGCCGATGTCGGTAAAGAAGAGGGAGTCTGTGAAGACCCTGATCGGGGACGGTCCTGTGTTTGTGGGGAAACTGTTGGATAGATTGTGTGAGATGAGCACGGAGTGTGGCAGAATCGTACACGACACCTACCGAGCGCTGTGGCCCGATGAAACGGACAAGAAGGCACAGGGACAAAATGTGGACAAAGAAACCAAGTGAGTGTTTAGTGTGACATGATTCATTGGGGAAGTAGGACTAGGGTGGCCGTAGCTTCTTTAGTACTGATACCTGATGTAGCTCTCTGTAGGGGACCATGGGTGGCCCAATTGTCCAAGGTGCCATAATTCACTGTACAGAGTTACTTAACTTTGACATGCGCGAAAATAAGGTTATAGGTTCAACTTACTGGATCGGGTGGCCAGACTCGGTGACTTCAAGATTCAAGATTCTTTATTCAGTATTTTGGGGACTCAGTGACTTGACTGATAGCGTGTCATCATACCCTTACATGGAGTGGGTCATTGCTCACGACAATCATGGGTTTGTGTGGTCCAGACTCTATGTACAGGCCACTGTCATGTAGCTGCAATATTGTTGGAATAATGCTGGTTTAATAGTGCTTGCCCACTGTGATACCATGCCACAGTTTAACACAACTCAGACACAGTATACCGACTAGTTATCCCCTTAATGCTGAGGGGCGGTCGGGTAGCCTAGTGGTTAAAGCGTTCGCTCTTCACACCTAAGACCCAGGTTCGATTCCCAACATGGGTACAATGTGTGAAGCCCATTTCTGGTGTCCCCCGCCGTGATATTGCTGGAATATTGCTAAAAGCGGTGTAAAACCATACTCACTCACTCACACCCTTATTGCTGAGCGACAGGGGGGGTAACAACAAGTACCATCTTTTGGTCTAATACATGGCCGGGCATCAACACATCAACCTTCCACTCTCTGGGCAGAAGCTGTATTCACTACATCACAGAGGCGGTCGCAATAGTTCGGCTCCATGTGCCAGTACTATGATCAAAGTTGTCATTTCAAGTTTGGGTGGTGGATAGATTAGTTGTAACTTGCCATGTTGAAGTGGCTTCAATTCAGATTGGTACAGTCTGTACCCATGTTATAGCAATACTGCAAGCAGCAAGAAAATGAGTGAGTGAGTGAGTTTGATCTTACATCGCTTTTAGCAATATTCCAGCAATATCTTGGCGGGGGACACCAGAAATGGGCTTCAAACATTGTACCCATGTTGGGAATCGAACCTGGGTCTTCGGTGTGACGAGCGAACACTTTAACCACTAGGCTACCCGACCGCCCCAGCAAGAAAATGAAAGCCACATGTTGTATGGACAGATTGATGTTCATGTGTGTTTTGCAGACGTAAGAAAGCCTGGCAGAGACAACAGAAGTTGATGGCTGAGTTTGCCTCGAAACAAAAGGCCTTCATCGAACAGACGATGGAGGATGATGTGGACGGTAAGAAACGGAGATGAAGACAGCTGAATTTCTGATGAAATGAGTGATAAATTACAAAATACTGAAACAATTGAAAATATAAAGGATTGAACAAAATTTGTCCTGTAGATCGTTGCTCATGTTTTCAGTCATTAGTTTGCCTTGCCCAGACTTAATTATTGGCAGGCCTCATCATGAAGACAGAATGTTGCTGGCTATTACAATTAACAACATGCACTCACTTACTGCTCATCTTTGCAATGGTCCTAATAAATGTTGCTGTGTTTACACCTTGGTTTCTCACAGATGATGAGCCAGAGGGAGATGAGGATGTGATGAAACCAAAAGAGACGACATACGACTGTGTGATTTGTGGCCAGGTGACCCCTTCTACAGGAGACAGACCCATAGGGCTGGTGGTGTTCCTGCAGGCATCTAGTGGTAAGTGTAGAGCCAGGTGACAGACCCATAGGGCTGGTGGTGTTCCTGCAGGCATCTAGTGGTAAGTGTAGAGCCAGGTGACAGACCCATAGGGCTGGTGGTGTTCCTGCAGGCATCTAGTGGTAAGTGTAGAGCCAGGTGACAGACCCATAGGGCTGGTGGTGTTCCTTCAGGCATCTAGTGGTAAGTGTAGAGCCAGGTGACAGACCCATAGGGCTGGTGGTGTTCCTGCAGGCATCTAGTGGTAAGTGTAGAGCCAGGTGACCCCTTCTACAGGTGACAGACCCATAGGGCTGGTGGTGTTCCTGCAGGCATCTAGTGGTAAGTGTAGAGCCAGGTGACCCCTTCTACAGGAGACAGACCCATTGGGCTGGTGGTGTTCCTGCAGGCATCTAGTGGTAAGTGTAGGGCCAGGTGACAGACCGATAGGGCTGGTGGTGTTCCTTCAGGCATCTAGTGGTAAGTGTAGGGCCAGGTGACCCCTTCTACAGGAGACAGACCCATAGGGCTGGTGGTGTTCCTGCAGGCATCTAGTGGTAAGTGTAGGGACAGGTGACCCCTTCTACAGGTGACAGACCCATAGGGCTGGTGGTGTTCCTTCAGGCATCTAGTGGTAAGTGTAGAGCCAGGTGACCCCTTCTACAGGTTGCAGACCCATAGGGCTGGTGGTGTTCCTGCAGGCATCTAGTGGTAAGTGTAGAGCCAGGTGACAGACCCATAGAGCTGGTGGTGTTCCTTCAGGCATCTAGTGGTAAGTGTAGAGCCAGGTGACAGGCCCATAGGGCTGGTGGTGTTCCTTCAGACATCTAGTGGTAAGTGTAGAGCCAGGTGACAGACCCATAGGGCTGGTGGTGTTCCTGCAGACATCTAGTGGTAAGTGTAGGGCCAGGTGACCCCTTCTACAGGTGACAGACCCATAGGGCTGGTGGTGTTCCTGCAGACATCTAGTGGTAAATGTAGGGCCAGGTGACCCCTTCTACAGGTGACAGACCCATAGGGCTGGTGGTGTTCCTGCAGACATCTAGTGGTAAGTGTAGGGCCAGGTGACCCTTTCTACAGGTGACAGACCCATAGGGCTGATGGTGTTCCTTCAGACATCTAGTGGTAAGTGTAGGGCCAGGTGACCCTTTCTACAGGTGACAGACCCATTACTATCAACATGTGCAGTGCATTGATGTTTGTATGTTATTATCATGATAACCATGGTTACACCCTGGGACATATACTGACAAAAGGCTCATGCCTGAGTACCTATAGTTAATATGGGACTCATATCTAATCCTTCACATTACCAAAACTGATATACTAGTGAGTGGGTTTAACGCTGCTTTTAACAGTATTCAGGTTATATCACAGTGTGACAACTTGATGTTGGAAGAAGGCCTGAAGTGATGCAGGTCACAGACATTTACCACTTTGCGGAAACCCATGAGCATAAGTATGGTGCAGACAATCCTGAAACATCATTGGGACCAATCAAGATTTGAACCCCCAATCATACGTCTCTCCTATGCGCAAGACATCTTATACTGCATGGCGAAACTGTGGCATTCTGTAAATATATTATGCCCTACATTACTGACCAATGCCATACTTAATAGAGGGGTCTATTGTGTGTTGTAGTGCTGGGCCACAGGCAGCAAGTGGATCACCCTCACATGCTGTCCTTGGACCCCACGTGCAGCCCACACTTCTCCACCTGCTCCGACTTCCAGAAGAAGCGCCTGGAGACACTCATGAAGTACTTTGAGGAGGTAAGCTGGAGGTTCCCGGTGCTGTTTATACATTGCAGCTTAATAGATCGATGGGCAGTCTGAGTGACTTGGCTGATTGCATGTCATTGTACCTAGTGTGGATCATTGCATAACACTGGATTGTCTGGCCCAAACTCCGTTATTTACAGGCCACCATCATATAGTTGGAACATTGTTGAGAGAAGCCTTAACAACCAACAAGATAGATAAACCCTTGTGTGAATTATTGGATGGGGTCTGAAGTACAATATGCTCTTAAACCCTTGTGTGAATTATTGGATGGGGTCTGAAGTACAATATGCTCTTAAACCCTTGTGTGAATTATTGGATGGGGTCTGAAGTACAATATGCTCTTAAACCCTTGTGTGAATTATTGGATGGGGTCTGAAGTACAAAAAGCTCTTAAGCCCTTGTGTGTATTATTGGATGGGGTCTGAAGTACAATATGCTCTTAAACCCTTGTGTGAATTATTGGATGGGGTCTGAAGTACAATATGCTCTTAAACCCTTGTGTGAATTATTGGATGGGGTCTGAAGTTCAATATGCTCTTAAACCCTTGTGTGAATTATTGGATGGGGTCTGAAGTACAATATGCTCTTAAACCCTTGTGTGTATAATGGGATGGGGTCTGAAGTACAATATGCTCTTAAACCCTTGTGTGTATTATGGGATGGGGTCTGAAGTACAATATGCTCTTAAACCCTTGTGTGAATTATTGGATGGGGTCTGAAGTACAATATGCTCTTAAACCCTTGTGTGAATTATTGGATGGGGTCTGAAGTACAATATGCTCTTAAACCCTTGTGTGAATTATTGGATGGGGTCTGAAGTACAATATGCTCTTTTTGTTTTTAGATAGGGCAGGAATAATTAATGATGATGTTATTGTGATGATGTTGGTGTGATCAGTTTTTGTCCCCTCGTCCTTATAATGATAATCTATAGCAAAACCCTTACAAATGGCAAATTTCTACTAGTCCTTATGATACCTTAAAGGGCAAGTTCACACGGAAATGAACCAATTTTTCTTGTACTTTTTCCACATTAAAAGTGTTAACATAGAACTGTCATAGACAAAAATATAAAAACATCATATTTAATTAACATATTTTTTGCATTAAAACGATTTATATTTTTCACATTAACCAAGTGTTCTATTTCCATAACAAAAACACCATGGCTTATGCCCCTTGCAATATGACGTCATTGGTGCCAATTGATAAACATTATGACGTCATCATGCTTTGTTAGAGCCGCTTCACGTGGTGTAGGTACAGTTTTGTGATTCTAGCGTCTCAGATGCCAGCCAGAATTGTGTTATGCTGACTCACCACTGCGCCGGAGTGTGTCGTAGACCATGTTGTTTTACCGCAAACTGGTCCTTGATATCTTTTGCGTTGAGAATAGACAGGGACCCAGTTGAATTGGCACCAATTACGTCATAATCTAAGGGGGATAACTCAGGCCTATTTCGCTCGTAAAACGAAGGCCTCATAACGGCATATTATTTTAACACTATTGTGAGCTTCCTACTTTCACTGTGAAGAAAAATGAGTGTATATTTTCAAACACAGATGCTAACTAATTCTAAAATTGCGTTTTGTTTAGAAAAAGAAAGAAAGTGATTTTTGCGTGTACTCTTCCCCTTTAACTATTGGGCAGTTTGGCAAGGACTATGAGACTAGTGCCAATTTCTAATACTGCTGATGATGTCGCGATGATAATGTGGATGTGATTATAATGTTGTGATGATGTGAATGTGTTGATGTTTAGGTTGTGATGATGATGTACTTGTGATGATGTGGGTGTTGTGATCATGTATGGTTGTAATAATGATGTGGTTGTGACAATGATCTTGTGATGATTACCGTATATGACCGCGGATAAGCCGACCCCGTAGATAAGCCGAGGTGTTAATTTGACCATTGAAATACGAAAGAAAATGATATGACCCGCAGATAAGCCGAATCAGGAATTGAAAGACAAAAAACACTGCGAAGTCGGACTGAAAGACATGTGCCGGTACTCGCAGATATTAAAAAATATAAGATGAAAAACGTTGTGATTATATTGAAAAAGTCATTATTATTTCTAATAAAGATTTAACAAACCATTCATCCACTTTCATAATGTGGGAAGCTGTTTCTCGTGGGTTTTTTTAATCTCATAATGATCGTTATATGTTGCCATCAACAACCAAGCGCTATTTTGTGAGTCGGTGTATATAGAATTATGAACCCGTAAGAAAATATATCAGCTGGAGCGAAGACTCGCAGTTTGAATTCAGCATCGTAAGCATGGCGTTTTCGTTTAAAACTCATGATGAAAATGTCAGTCAGTAAAAATATACCAACTTTTATAACCCCCTTTACACCAATATTGTATGTTAATCCAATTGAATTAAATAAACTATCATACTATGAACACATTGAATGACCATCACTTACTCACAGGCTTTTCCAGTTTATTAAACTAATCTCTCGAAAACAAAGGAATTAAGCCCCTACTCCCAACACGATCGCTAAGCACCCACAACTTGAAAATGTTTGTGTAAACAACCTGACAATACCAATCGGCCCGTTATTATCAATGCTCATTTCCTTGTGTACCGTGTTGCTTTAAACAACAGGAAGCAATCACAGTGGTCACCGATTGTGACGTCACAGGAAACAGCTGATCACATGTTTTTGCAAATGGCGAACGGAATAACTCGCCGATACAGTTGTTTATTTGCCTCTTTCAATAAAGGTAGACACTTGTTCACTATCAATTTATGAACTTTGCAAAACGTACGTAATAGCTATTGGCGATTTTATCTGGGGATTATATATTATAGCTGTGAATTACATATATTGTTACATGTAAAGATTGTGGAGTTTACGAAGAACGATAAACTTTGAACATTCAATTGAAAACTTATTATCGGAAGTAGTAACATGCATAACATTTTTTTAATAATGACAACATTGGTGTATAATAATAACTTTATTGATAATTTATAACAATAATGGCTCTAGTCGTGGCAACTTCCAAACTTTCGGGAAGTTGTAATCTATCGGACCGTCATTCAGGCGATGTTTCTGACAGATCACGATCTGAAAAATACTATCATGAAAGTGTATCCCGTGGATAAGCCGACCCCTTTCTACAGAATCTTTTTTCTGGTCCTCAAAATTCGGCTTATACGCGGTCATATACGGTATGTGGTTGTGATGATGATGTGGTTGTGGTGATATGTGGTTGTTGTGATGTATGGTTGCGATGATAATGTGGTTGTATTGATTGTGTGATGATGATGTGTGCTTATGATGATGATGATGATGTGTGCTTATGATGATGAAAATGCTGTTTCAGAGGTCGTGTCAGATGTCGGTGAACATCGGCTGGGAGGGAGGTGTGTGTGTCCAGACATGCGGACATTACCTCCACCTGGACTGCCACAGCTCCTATATGCAGTCTCTCCATGTACGTACAAAGTGAAAAAACAAACTTCCTATATATAAAAGAATATTTAAGTCTATATTTGGACATATTGACCAAAGGATTGAGAGCTTACAGAATGGCACAATGTGTGTAGTATATCGCTCCATCATCTGTTTGTTAACATTTGATTTCGTCTCCGTACCAGTTCAAGGGATGAACCTAAAACATTTCTTCGGACATGGTGGCCCATTTGTCTTAGGCATCACAGTTCCCTGGGCAGAGTTACGTCTCTTAAGAATGCCAGAAACTTACGATCATGGTTCTGAATCCCAGATCCATCCAAGTTATATTTCTAGGTTTATCAGCACCTATCCGTGGCCTGAGACCGCCTCCGTGGTCTAATGGTAGAGCATTCGCCCAGAGGAAGGTCCGGGGTTCAATCCCCAGCAGCGTCATACCAAAAGACGTTAAAAGATGGTACTTGTTGTTACCCTGTCTGGTGCTCGGCATTAAGGGGCTAAAACAAGGACTGGTCGGCTCGGACTCAGTATACTGTGTCTGAGTGGGGTATTCATGTTAAACTGTGGCATGGTATCACAGTGTGCTAGCACTATAAATCGGCATCAGTCCGGACTAGTACAAGCAGCCACACACACACACACATACACGTCGCTATATAAGTGCAATAATCTTGGACGCGACGTTAAACCCCATTTCACCTCACCTAAACATCCTGCTTTCGTTCCACATCAAGCTGACATGCCATGATATAACTGATATGATGTTATAAGTGTCATAAACTACCCGACTCGCTCACTCACTTAAACGTCCTTGTCTTTCCTGTAGTCTCAGAGCATGAACCGTCCCGAGCCGCTAGCGGTCAGCAAGGGGGAGTACTGGTGCCCCCTGTGTCGCCAGCTGTCCAACTCTGTGGTACCGATCGTGCCCGACGAGAACCAGCTGGCATTGGTCAAACCTGTGTCACATGACCCAGAGGTCATGGTCAGAGACTTGGCGGACATGATGGTTACAAGGCCCATAACTCCGGTAAGTCAATCAACTGGAGCATTTAAATTGAATTACGTTTGATACAATATATCATCAGCGCCAATGTCTATACAGTAATCAGCTTGCACCTTGATGTAAGGTGTGCTTGTTAATTAAGCACGATTGGATATCGCCATCATTTTAGAAAGCATCCATGCCTTTGATGTAATTGTGGCAATCGCATCGAGGTCAGTTACTTGTGTGTGAAGTGAGTTGAATGTTGAACGTTTGCCGATTGTTTGTGTATGGACGCCATTTTTTGTTTTGAAGTGCTTGTGTCGTCAGGGGAATTTTTTACTTAATTTGGATACTTTGGACTCCCAAATGAGACAACCGGGAATCGACACACCCAGTTCAACAGATCTGACTATAAGTGATGATAAATATGAAAGGAATTCTCACGGACCAGAACACAAAGAGGTTTGACTGTATGGCATGAAGCCTGTTTATTATCAGGCTGATTGACACAGCTGGAATATTGCTGACTGCACCATACAACAGCAGACAAAAGAAAATAACCATGTCAATTTCAGTGAATACCATGAGCACCCCAAGACCCCCATGTAGCCCAGTGTAATCTGTTGTTTCAGGGTTCGGCCAACCTGACCCGGGTGATGGGCAATGTGATGGAGGATTTGACGAATGCTACGCACGCAGTATTCAAGGTCTTCTCACACTCACAGACCTCGGAGAGTGTCCTGCTTTTCGTCTGCTCTGTTGCCAGGTCAGCTGGAAGATTTAGTCTGCTCTGTCTCCAGTTCAGTGGGGAGGGTTTAGTCTTCTCTGTCACCAGTTCAGTGGGGTGGGTTTAGTCTTCTCTGTTGCCAGTTCAGTGGGGTGGGTTTAGTCTTCTCTGTTGCCAGTTCAGTGGGGTGGTTTTAGTCATCTCTGTTGCCAGTTCATTGGGATGGGTTCAGTCTTCTCTGTCTCCAGTTCAGTGGGGAGGATTTAGTCTACTATGTCGTCAGGTCAGATATCTTAGAAGCCATGTGGTTTTACATCGTCACTCCTATTGTTTTCAGAACCAATTTGGAAATCGAGCTCCTTCAAAGAGGGGGGTCCCTGGACAGTCAGCAGGGCAAGGGTTACACAAAGAAGAACTGTTTCTGTGAGTATCTACCCTCCTGGTGCCTCTGTGAGCACCCACCACTCTATTCTTTGTCATAGAAAACTAATTGAATCAGTGACCTGGTTGATTGTGTGTCATCTTACCCCGGCAGCATGGGAGGTTATTATGTACACTACTGAATTGTCTGATCCAATCTCAAATGTATTGGGAATATTGTTCTGTGCAGGGTTAAACAACAAATAAACAATTACTTCAACAGAGACATATATATTGGAAGTGTTTGTGCAGTAAATAAGGCTTAAAGAAAAAAAAGAATTGGTTCTCAGGCAATGACTTTTAAACATAGAGTGCGGGCAGGCGGTGTTTTATTTTTATTTTTGGCTGTTCAAATTAGTATGTAACCAAATAAACAGTTGTGTACCATCAGCCTGGGAAAGGGCCTCCCTACATAAAGAAGCATAGAAACTCCTATTGACACCATGACCATAACATGAGATGCGCAGTAAAGCAGAGTGCATGTAAAGGGAAGTAACTGTGTGCCCTATTGGATCACATTGTTTTTAAGCATTAGGATTTTAATAAAAATTTTAAATGGAAATACAAACGAAACTTGCGGAGGACTTTATGATGAACCAAGACTATTATTTTTTGGGCCCAACAAGTAAATTCATGGAGACTTCTGTGTTTGCCACTTTCAGTACCCCTGATGCATGTGCTGAGCCTGCACAGTAAGATCCTCACCATGCGCCCCACTCCCTACACCGACCTCTGGGCCCACATCACGGGGGTCACGCTGTCGGAAGAATCTACAAGGTAAGCATGAATGTGTTTAAAGGT
The DNA here is from genome assembly GCF_023055435.1 of Haliotis rufescens. Lineage (NCBI taxonomy): Eukaryota > Metazoa > Mollusca > Gastropoda > Lepetellida > Haliotidae > Haliotis > Haliotis rufescens. Next base: position 36,471,332 of record NW_025963780.1, on the reverse strand, counting down.
CAGCTAGACTCTCGCAAACTGACAGTCCCACCATGTTTGATTCAGACACTGATTTGTTTTATGTATATCTAACTAACAGTTACGTAGAGAAATTAACATCCTAATTACATAAATAATGTCTTAGTTTCACACAATGTAATGGACCTTGTTCTACAAAGTTGTCGAGGAATAGGTGTGGGACGAGTACCCACCACTCTATTACCCAACCCTACCCAGGTACCCGCTGTAGGTCTCAACAAGAGATAGGAACAAACTGTCTGATTGGGAAAAGTTTGACCGTAGCTCTGGCAAAATGTATTTAGATACACGTATCTGGTCATGCATACACTGAAGTTTACTGAAGTTTTATTTTTATTCAAACATATAAAAGTCAGAAGGATTGGGTGCATGGTCAAATAGAAATGCAATCATTAGTGACTTGTAGCGTAACCATAGAGTTCTAGATAATTTTTGTCATTAAACCATATATCACGTGACTAGCCATGGGTCCATGTAGTCCTGTGGGTACCCGGGTCCTACTCAGTACCCACCCGTACCCGAGTTAACCGTCCCAGCCCTACTTAGCAGTACGATTATCGTAAGTGTATGTTGGAGAACATCTTCCCGAGGCAAGAGCATTAACTGACTATAAAGTCCATTTTCTACCCATGCCGAAGTATTCTTGAATTTTTCGTAGCACCACCAGTGGCTTTTATGGAGTTATGTCCATTGTTATGACCTTGATTAAAAACATGAAAAGATTAACAAAATATCTGTCAACGCCCAGTTGACAGTACACATGCATTGCAAATCCTGCAGTCACCCGAAATGTTGAAATCCGTGTTGTTTACGAACCGGATGTCTACTTTGTTACGTGATTTTGATTTGAGTATGCATAGACTTGTTAGACCAGCCAAAATGTAAATCTGGAAGTCCAGCGTTGTTCGGCAAGGGTGGAAACTGGACTTTTATAGTGAGTTAACGCTGTTGCCTTGGGAAGATGGTTATAGAATGGAAGTTATGGTTGTCGTAGTGCTAAGTTCGTTTTGTGGAACCGGGCCTTGATTACAAAGTCTAAACCGATACTGAACATGTGTAACAGACAGAGGAGCATTGTCCCTCTTTTAGTTATTGTAAAACTACATTTTATTTTTTTAATTTGTATGATTTCACAAGAAGGCCAACGCTTTTGAGATCTGTCTTAGCAACTTTATATTATTTTTGCCTTTTGCATGTAAAATGTAACCATTGGCAACCCTGTACGAAAATGCGACTAAAATGTGAAAAATAAAAACTGTTGGAAGCACGTGTAATCATCTTGTCACAGAAACTCCAATCAAACTGTTAACATTTTGAGTAATTTACTGTTATTTAGACGAGGCTGTCCTTGTGAATTAGATACTGATAACCATAGGCTTGAAAGTATGAACACTAGAATCACATGACAGTCACATGATTACTGTATTTTCCAGCATATCTGTGTTCCACAAAGACGTCCCACTCTTGCTGAAGGATGCGACATCTCTACTTATTCAATTAATCCTGACACTCCCCGCAACAATCAAAGAAGGTAGGTAAAATCAGCTGTCTCGGGATGTTGCGGGTAAAAATCCTTAGTTCACTAAGGAGACTTGTCATGACAGTAACATTTGTTCTGCTTTGATATTTAATTTAAAAACCGTGACTCAAATATATTTTCTCATCAACAAAGACTTCACTGTTCTTGAAATTCTGCAAATTTGAGAGCCACCTGGATAATGTTTTGAAGCATTAATATCGCCCATGTATCACTATTGTCATCTTTGAAACAACTTATACAAATCCGAGATGGCTACTGTCACATTTAATCCCAATTACGTAGATCGATTCTCATGTCAATCAGTGGTTTGTCTGGACCACAACAAACAAACAAACAAAATGAATAGATGAGTCTTAATGTTGGATTTTTCCACAACACAGTTGAAACTCCTATCTGAAAGACTATTAGTTGTAACATATGTTTACTTTGCAAAAAGAGATAATTTCAAACCATGTCAGCCCTTATCCCTATTCTGCCACTTCTGTTGTAGATCTGTGTTTTAAAGCATGGGAATAATGTTGACCTCAGTATGTTGTAGTAGCTGTATTTTTCTCCATTTCAGAACACTTTGACTTCCTCGTGCAAATGTTGTACAATGTTGTATATATCCAAGCTATGTCTGTGATCAGCTGTAAGTTCACCCCAGAGGAGCGGGAGGCGTGGCGGAAGAAGGGCCAGCATGTGAGTTGTCATCCACGCACGCACGCACGCACGCACGCATGCACACGCACGCACACGCACACGCACACACACACACAGATACACACGCACATGCACATACACAGATACACACACACATACACAGATACAGACACACACACATGCACATACACACACAGATACAGACACACACACATACACATGCAGATACACACACGTACACAGATACACACACGTACACAGATACAGACATACACACACAGATACAGACACACACACATACACATGCAGATACACACACGTACACAGATACACACACGTACACAGATACAGACATACACACACAGATACAGACACACACACATACACATGCAGATACACACACGTACACAGATACAGACACACACATATATACGCAAATGCACACACAGACACAGATACACTCACACACATGCACATACACATACACAGACACACACATACAGATACAGACGCACACACACACACACATACGCAAATACACAGATAAACACACGCACATGCACATACACAGATATGCACACATATACACAGATAAAGACATACACACAAACACACACACAGATACAGACACACACACACACACAAACACACATATATTTAGTACATTAACTGCGCTGCCATTAACCACACATGTAAACTGACATCCCACTATCATATTGGGATTGTTACCATAAATTGTATTCAAGTTCAAAGAAATCTGTTTATGAAGTACTGGGATCAAGTGTTTTTAAAGAGACAAAATAAGCGATGTCATGACAAGAGATTTGTATTCCAAGTCAGCGAGTGTAGAGTGACACTATCGCCTGATTCGTGTGTTCCAGGTGCCGGTGGAAACTATGGAGGGAATGCTGAGCCACATTGTTACCAGGCTGAGCCTCAGTCGGCTGTTTGAAGACGATGACAAGCACAGTATACCAGCCGTGAGTGTAGACCAGTGTTCATGGTTAAGTTAGTATACCACAGTATACCAGCTGTATGTGTAGACCAGTGTTCATGGTTAAGTTAGTATACCACAGTATACCAGCCGTGAGTGTAGATGGGGGATTGTAGGAGGCTATACCAGTGTTCAGGTTAAGTTAGTATACCAGCCGTGAGTGTAGATGGGGGATTGTAGGAGGCTATACCAGTGTTCAGGTTAAGTAAGTATACCAGCCGTGAGTGTAGACGGGGGGATTGAAGGAGGCTATACCAGTGTTCAGGTTAAGTTAGTATACCAGCTGTGAGTGTAGACGGGGGGATTGTAGGAGGCTATACCAGTGTTCAGGTTAAGTTAGTATACCAGCCGTGAGTGTAGATGGGGGGGTTGTAGGAGGCTATACCAGTATTCATGTTAAGTTAGTATACCAGCCGTGAGTGTAGACGGGGGGATTGTAGGAGGCTATACCAGTGTTCATGTAAAGTTAGTATACCAGCTGTGAGTGTAGATTGGGGGTTGTAGGAGGCTATACCAGTGTTCATGTTAAGTTAGTATACCAGCCGTGAGTGTAGATGGGGGATTGTAGGAGGCTATACCAGTGTTCAGGTTGAGTTAGTATACCAGCCGTGAGTGTAGACGGGGGGATTGTAGGAGGCTATACCAGTGTTCAGGTTAAGTTAGTATACCAGCTGTGAGTGTAGGCGGGGGGATTGTAGGAGGCTATACCAGTGTGCATGGTTAAGTTAGTATACCAGCCGTGAGTGTAGGCGGGTGGATTGTAGGAGGCTATACCAGTGTTCATGTTAAGTTAGTATACCAGCCGTGAGTGTAGATGGGGGGATTGTAGGAGGCTATACCAGTGTTCATGTTAAGTTAGTATACCAGCCGTGAGTGTAGATGGGGGGATTGTAGAAGGCTATACCAGTGTTCATGGTCAAGTTAGTATACCACAGTATACCAGCAGTGACTGTAGGCGGGGGGATTGTAGAAGGCTATACCAGTGTTCATGGTTAAGTTAGTATACCACAGTATACCAGCCGTGAGTGTAGGCGGGGGGATTGTAGGAGGCTGTACCAGTGTTCATGGGTAAGTTAGTATACCACAGTATACCAACAGTGACTGTAGGCGGGGGGATTGTAGGAGGCTGTACCAGTGTTCATGGTTAAGTTAGTATACCACAGTATACCAGCCGTGAGTGTAGGCGGGGGGATTGTAGGAGGCTATACCAGTGTTCAGGTTAAGTTAGTATACCAGCCGTGAGTGTAGATGGGGGGATTGTAGAAGGCTATACCAGTGTTCATGGTTGAGTTAGTATACCACAGTATACCAGCAGTGACTGTAGGCGGGGGGATTGTAGAAGGCTATACCAGTGTTCATGGTTGAGTTAGTATACCACAGTATACCAGCAGTGACTGTAGATGGGGGGATTGTAGAAGGCTATACCAGTGTTCATGGTTAAGTTAGTATACCACAGTATACCAGCAGTGACTGTAGGCAGTATTTGACACCAGGAACTGCATTGACACTTGCCATCTAACACTCGGCCGACGGAGAACAAAATCATAAATACCAGTTGCTTTCTGAGGAAATATTTAAGCTCATTCACAAAACAGCGAATAGAAACTTTGCTGTGGTGACAGTTTGATTTATCGATGATAGCATAGAGTTTGCATTATGGCAGTACATTTCTTCAGGTTAGAATAGGTCTTCAGCAACCCATGCTTGGCGTAAAAGTCAACTATGCTTGTCATAAGAGGCCACTAACATGATCGGGTGGTCAGGCTTGCTGACTTGGTTGATGCATGTCATCATATCCCAATTACGTGGATCGATGCTCATGATGTCAATTACTGGATTGTCTGGTCCAGACTCGATTATTTACAGATCGCCGTCATATAGCTGGAATATTGCTGAGTGCAGCGTTAAATAACAAACAAAACAAAAAACATTTCTTCTCATTCTGCAGAGGCCAGTTTCAGGAGAGGGAGTTGGTCATTGTTGTTGAGGTACATGTTTACAGTGTGGGAATGTTGAGAGCATGTTGTGTTACAGATCTGTCAGAGCGTGTGGTCGCCTCACAGCGTGGAGGACTCGCTACAAGAGTTCTGCCTCCCCTTTCTCAGGATGGCCGCTCTCCTCAAACACAATCTGTTTGACCTGGAGATAGACTCCACACAGGTGGGTGTGATTTAGGGGGCCACTCTCCTGGAGATTGACTCAACACAGGTGGGTGTGATTTAGGGGGCACTCTCCTGGAGATTGACTCAACACAGGTGGGTGTGATTTAGGGGGCCACTCTCGTGGAGACTAGTCAACACAGGTGGGTGTGATTTAGGGGGCACTCTCCTGGAGATTGACTCAACACAGGTGGGTGTGATTTAGGGGGCCACTCTCCTGGAGATTGACTCAACACAGGTGAGTGTGATTTAGGGGGGCACTCTCCTGGAGACTAGTCAACACAGGTGGGTGTGATTTAGGGGGCCACTCTCCTGGAGACTGGTCAACACAGGAGGGTGTGATTTAGGGGGCCACTCTCCTGGAGACTAGTCAACACAGGTGGGTGTGATTTAGGGGGACACTCTCCTGGAGACTAGTCAACACAGGTGGGTGTGATTTAGGGGGCACTCTCCTGGAGATTGACTCAACACAGGTGGGTGTGATTTAGGGGGCACTCTCCTGGAGATTGACTCAACACAGGTGGGTGTGATTTAGGGGGCCACTCTCGTGGAGACTAGTCAACACAGGTGGGTGTGATTTAGGGGGCACTCTCCTGGAGATTGACTCAACACAGGTGGGTGTGATTTAGGGGGCCACTCTCCTGGAGATTGACTCAACACAGGTGAGTGTGATTTAGGGGGGCACTCTCCTGGAGACTAGTCAACACAGGTGGGTGTGATTTAGGGGGCCACTCTCCTGGAGACTGGTCAACACAGGAGGGTGTGATTTAGGGGGCCACTCTCCTGGAGGCTAGTCAACACAGGTGGGTGTGATTTAGGGGGCCACTCTCCTTGAGACTAGTCAACACAGGTGGGTGTGATTTAGGGGGCACTCTCCTGGAGATTGACTCAACACAGGTGGGTGTGATTTAGGGGGCACTCTCCTGGAGATTGACTCAACACAGGTGGGTGTGATTTAGGGGGCCACTCTCGTGGAGACTAGTCAACACAGGTGGGTGTGATTTAGGGGGCACTCTCCTGGAGATTGACTCAACACAGGTGGGTGTGATTTAGGGGGCCACTCTCCTGGAGATTGACTCAACACAGGTGAGTGTGATTTAGGGGGGCACTCTCCTGGAGACTAGTCAACACAGGTGGGTGTGATTTAGGGGGCCACTCTCCTGGAGACTGGTCAACACAGGAGGGTGTGATTTAGGGGGCCACTCTCCTGGAGACTAGTCAACACAGGTGGGTGTGATTTAGGGGGACACTCTCCTTGAGACTAGTCAACACAGGTGGGTGTGATTTAGGGGGCACTCTCCTGGAGATTGACTCAACACAGGTGGGTGTGATTTAGGGGGCACTCTCCTGGAGATTGACTCAACACAGGTGGGTGTGATTTAGGGGGCCACTCTCGTGGAGACTAGTCAACACAGGTGGGTGTGATTTAGGGGGCACTCTCCTGGAGATTGACTCAACACAGGTGGGTGTGATTTAGGGGGCCACTCTCCTGGAGATTGACTCAACACAGGTGAGTGTGATTTAGGGGGGCACTCTCCTGGAGACTAGTCAACACAGGTGGGTGTGATTTAGGGGGACACTCTCCTGGAGACTAGTCAACACAGGTGGGTGTGATTTAGGGGGCCGCTCTCCTGGAGACTAGTCAACACAGGTGGGTGTGATTTAGGGGCCACTCTCCTGGAGATTGACTCAACACAGGTGGGTGTGATTTAGGGGGGCCACTCTCCTGGAGATTGACTCAACACAGGTGGGTGCATAGGGGGGCACTCTCCTGGAGATTGACTCAACACAGGTGGGTGTGATTTAGGGGGCCACTCTCCTGGAGACTAGTCAACACAGGTGGGTGTGATTTAGGGGGCACTCTCCTGGAGATTGACTCAACACAGGTGGGTGTGATTTAGGGGGCACTCTCCTGGAGATTGACTCAACACAGGTGAGTGTGATTTAGGGGGACACTCTCCTGGAGACTAGTCAACACAGGTGGGTGTGATTTAGGGGGCCACTCTCCTGGAGATTGACTCAACACAGGTGAGTGTGATTTAGGGGGGCACTCTCCTGGAGACTAGTCAACACAGGTGGGTGTGATTTAGGGGGCCACTCTCCTGGAGACTGGTCAACACAGGAGGGTGTGATTTAGGGGGCCACTCTCCTGGAGACTAGTCAACACAGGTGGGTGTGATTTAGGGGCCACTCTCCTGGAGATTGACTCAACACAGGTGGGTGTGATTTAGGGGGCCACTCTCCTGGAGATTGACTCAACACAGGTGGGTGCATAGGGGGGCACTCTCCTGGAGATTGACTCAACACAGGTGGGTGTGATTTAGGGGCCACTCTCCTGGAGACTAGTCAACACAGGTGGGTGTGATTTAGGGGGCACTCTCCTGGAGATTGACTCAACACAGGTGGGTGTGATTTAGGGGGCACTCTCCTGGAGATTGACTCAACACAGGTGAGTGTGATTTAGGGGGACACTCCCCTGGAGACTAGTCAACACAGGTGGGTGTGATTTAAGGGGCCACTCTCCTGGAGATTGACTCAACGCAGGTGAGTGTGATTTAGGGGGGCACTCTCCTGGAGACTAGTCAACACAGGTGGGTGTGATTTAGGGGGCCACTCTCCTGGAGACTGGTCAACACAGGAGGGTGTGATTTAGGGGGCCACTCTCCTGGAGGCTAGTCAACACAGGTGGGTGTGATTTAGGGGGACACTCTCCTTGAGACTAGTCAACACAGGTGGGTGTGATTTAGGGGGCACTCTCCTGGAGATTGACTCAACACAGGTGGGTGTGATTTAGGGGGCACTCTCCTGGAGATTGACTCAACACAGGTGGGTGTGATTTAGGGGGCCACTCTCCTGGAGACTAGTCAACACAGGTGGGTGTGATTTAGGGGGCACTCTCCTGGAGATTGACTCAACACAGGTGGGTGTGATTTAGGGGGCCACTCTCCTGGAGATTGACTCAACACAGGTGAGTGTGATTTAGGGGGGCACTCTCCTGGAGACTAGTCAACACAGGTGGGTGTGATTTAGGGGGCCACTCTCCTGGAGACTGGTCAACACAGGAGGGTGTGATTTAGGGGGCCACTCTCCTGGAGACTAGTCAACACAGGTGGGTGTGATTTAGGGGGACACTCTCCTTGAGACTAGTCAACACAGGTGGGTGTGATTTAGGGGGCACTCTCCTGGAGATTGACTCAACACAGGTGGGTGTGATTTAGGGGGCACTCTCCTGGAGATTGACTCAACACAGGTGGGTGTGATTTAGGGGGCCACTCTCGTGGAGACTAGTCAACACAGGTGGGTGTGATTTAGGGGGCACTCTCCTGGAGATTGACTCAACACAGGTGGGTGTGATTTAGGGGGCCACTCTCCTGGAGATTGACTCAACACAGGTGAGTGTGATTTAGGGGGGCACTCTCCTGGAGACTAGTCAACACAGGTGGGTGTGATTTAGGGGGACACTCTCCTGGAGACTAGTCAACACAGGTGGGTGTGATTTAGGGGGCCGCTCTCCTGGAGACTAGTCAACACAGGTGGGTGTGATTTAGGGGCCACTCTCCTGGAGATTGACTCAACACAGGTGGGTGTGATTTAGGGGGGCCACTCTCCTGGAGATTGACTCAACACAGGTGGGTGCATAGGGGGGCACTCTCCTGGAGATTGACTCAACACAGGTGGGTGTGATTTAGGGGGCCACTCTCCTGGAGACTAGTCAACACAGGTGGGTGTGATTTAGGGGGCACTCTCCTGGAGATTGACTCAACACAGGTGGGTGTGATTTAGGGGGCACTCTCCTGGAGATTGACTCAACACAGGTGAGTGTGATTTAGGGGGACACTCTCCTGGAGACTAGTCAACACAGGTGGGTGTGATTTAGGGGGCCACTCTCCTGGAGATTGACTCAACACAGGTGAGTGTGATTTAGGGGGGCACTCTCCTGGAGACTAGTCAACACAGGTGGGTGTGATTTAGGGGGCCACTCTCCTGGAGACTGGTCAACACAGGAGGGTGTGATTTAGGGGGCCACTCTCCTGGAGACTAGTCAACACAGGTGGGTGTGATTTAGGGGCCACTCTCCTGGAGATTGACTCAACACAGGTGGGTGTGATTTAGGGGGCCACTCTCCTGGAGATTGACTCAACACAGGTGGGTGCATAGGGGGGCACTCTCCTGGAGATTGACTCAACACAGGTGGGTGTGATTTAGGGGCCACTCTCCTGGAGACTAGTCAACACAGGTGGGTGTGATTTAGGGGGCACTCTCCTGGAGATTGACTCAACACAGGTGGGTGTGATTTAGGGGGCACTCTCCTGGAGATTGACTCAACACAGGTGAGTGTGATTTAGGGGGACACTCCCCTGGAGACTAGTCAACACAGGTGGGTGTGATTTAAGGGGCCACTCTCCTGGAGATTGACTCAACACAGGTGAGTGTGATTTAGGGGGGCACTCTCCTGGAGACTAGTCAACACAGGTGGGTGTGATTTAGGGGGCCACTCTCCTGGAGACTGGTCAACACAGGAGGGTGTGATTTAGGGGGCCACTCTCCTGGAGGCTAGTCAACACAGGTGGGTGTGATTTAGGGGGACACTCTCCTTGAGACTAGTCAACACAGGTGGGTGTGATTTAGGGGGCACTCTCCTGGAGATTGACTCAACACAGGTGGGTGTGATTTAGGGGGCACTCTCCTGGAGATTGACTCAACACAGGTGGGTGTGATTTAGGGGGCCACTCTCCTGGAGACTAGTCAACACAGGTGGGTGTGATTTAGGGGGCACTCTCCTGGAGATTGACTCAACACAGGTGGGTGTGATTTAGGGGGCCACTCTCCTGGAGATTGACTCAACACAGGTGAGTGTGATTTAGGGGGGCACTCTCCTGGAGACTAGTCAACACAGGTGGGTGTGATTTAGGGGGCCACTCTCCTGGAGACTGGTCAACACAGGAGGGTGTGATTTAGGGGGCCACTCTCCTGGAGACTAGTCAACACAGGTGGGTGTGATTTAGGGGGACACTCTCCTTGAGACTAGTCAACACAGGTGGGTGTGATTTAGGGGGCACTCTCCTGGAGATTGACTCAACACAGGTGGGTGTGATTTAGGGGGCACTCTCCTGGAGATTGACTCAACACAGGTGGGTGTGATTTAGGGGGCCACTCTCGTGGAGACTAGTCAACACAGGTGGGTGTGATTTAGGGGGCACTCTCCTGGAGATTGACTCAACACAGGTGGGTGTGATTTAGGGGGCCACTCTCCTGGAGATTGACTCAACACAGGTGAGTGTGATTTAGGGGGGCACTCTCCTGGAGACTAGTCAACACAGGTGGGTGTGATTTAGGGGGACACTCTCCTGGAGACTAGTCAACACAGGTGGGTGTGATTTAGGGGGCCGCTCTCCTGGAGACTAGTCAACACAGGTGGGTGTGATTTAGGGGCCACTCTCCTGGAGATTGACTCAACACAGGTGGGTGTGATTTAGGGGGGCCACTCTCCTGGAGATTGACTCAACACAGGTGGGTGCATAGGGGGGCACTCTCCTGGAGATTGACTCAACACAGGTGGGTGTGATTTAGGGGGCCACTCTCCTGGAGACTAGTCAACACAGGTGGGTGTGATTTAGGGGGCACTCTCCTGGAGATTGACTCAACACAGGTGGGTGTGATTTAGGGGGCACTCTCCTGGAGATTGACTCAACACAGGTGAGTGTGATTTAGGGGGACACTCTCCTGGAGACTAGTCAACACAGGTGGGTGTGATTTAGGGGGCCACTCTCCTGGAGATTGACTCAACACAGGTGGGTGCATAGGGGGGCACTCTCCTGGAGATTGACTCAACACAGGTGGGTGTGATTTAGGGGGCCACTCTCCTGGAGACTAGTCAACACAGGTGGGTGTGATTTAGGGGGCACTCTCCTGGAGATTGACTCAACACAGGTGGGTGTGATTTAGGGGGCACTCTCCTGGAGATTGACTCAACACAGGTGAGTGTGATTTAGGGGGCCACTCTCCTGGAGATTGACTCAACACAGGTGAGTGTGATTTAGGGGGGCACTCTCCTGGAGACTAGTCAACACAGGTGGGTGTGATTTAGGGGGCCACTCTCCTGGAGACTGGTCAACACAGGAGGGTGTGATTTAGGGGGCCACTCTCCTGGAGACTAGTCAACACAGGTGGGTGTGATTTAGGGGCCACTCTCCTGGAGATTGACTCAACACAGGTGGGTGTGATTTAGGGGGCCACTCTCCTGGAGATTGACTCAACACAGGTGGGTGCATAGGGGGGCACTCTCCTGGAGATTGACTCAACACAGGTGGGTGTGATTTAGGGGCCACTCTCCTGGAGACTAGTCAACACAGGTGGGTGTGATTTAGGGGGCACTCTCCTGGAGATTGACTCAACACAGGTGGGTGTGATTTAGGGGGCACTCTCCTGGAGATTGACTCAACACAGGTGAGTGTGATTTAGGGGGACACTCCCCTGGAGACTAGTCAACACAGGTGGGTGTGATTTAAGGGGCCACTCTCCTGGAGATTGACTCAACACAGGTGAGTGTGATTTAGGGGGGCACTCTCCTGGAGACTAGTCAACACAGGTGGGTGTGATTTAGGGGGCCACTCTCCTGGAGACTGGTCAACACAGGAGGGTGTGATTTAGGGGGCCACTCTCCTGGAGGCTAGTCAACACAGGTGGGTGTGATTTAGGGGGACACTCTCCTTGAGACTAGTCAACACAGGTGGGTGTGATTTAGGGGGCACTCTCCTGGAGATTGACTCAACACAGGTGGGTGTGATTTAGGGGGCACTCTCCTGGAGATTGACTCAACACAGGTGGGTGTGATTTAGGGGGCCACTCTCCTGGAGACTAGTCAACACAGGTGGGTGTGATTTAGGGGGCACTCTCCTGGAGATTGACTCAACACAGGTGGGTGTGATTTAGGGGGCCACTCTCCTGGAGATTGACTCAACACAGGTGAGTGTGATTTAGGGGGGCACTCTCCTGGAGACTAGTCAACACAGGTGGGTGTGATTTAGGGGGCCACTCTCCTGGAGACTGGTCAACACAGGAGGGTGTGATTTAGGGGGCCACTCTCCTGGAGACTAGTCAACACAGGTGGGTGTGATTTAGGGGGACACTCTCCTTGAGACTAGTCAACACAGGTGGGTGTGATTTAGGGGGCACTCTCCTGGAGATTGACTCAACACAGGTGGGTGTGATTTAGGGGGCACTCTCCTGGAGATTGACTCAACACAGGTGGGTGTGATTTAGGGGGCCACTCTCGTGGAGACTAGTCAACACAGGTGGGTGTGATTTAGGGGGCACTCTCCTGGAGATTGACTCAACACAGGTGGGTGTGATTTAGGGGGCCACTCTCCTGGAGATTGACTCAACACAGGTGAGTGTGATTTAGGGGGGCACTCTCCTGGAGACTAGTCAACACAGGTGGGTGTGATTTAGGGGGACACTCTCCTGGAGACTAGTCAACACAGGTGGGTGTGATTTAGGGGGCCGCTCTCCTGGAGACTAGTCAACACAGGTGGGTGTGATTTAGGGGCCACTCTCCTGGAGATTGACTCAACACAGGTGGGTGTGATTTAGGGGGGCCACTCTCCTGGAGATTGACTCAACACAGGTGGGTGCATAGGGGGGCACTCTCCTGGAGATTGACTCAACACAGGTGGGTGTGATTTAGGGGGCCACTCTCCTGGAGACTAGTCAACACAGGTGGGTGTGATTTAGGGGGCACTCTCCTGGAGATTGACTCAACACAGGTGGGTGTGATTTAGGGGGCACTCTCCTGGAGATTGACTCAACACAGGTGAGTGTGATTTAGGGGGACACTCTCCTGGAGACTAGTCAACACAGGTGGGTGTGATTTAGGGGGCCACTCTCCTGGAGATTGACTCAACACAGGTGGGTGCATAGGGGGGCACTCTCCTGGAGATTGACTCAACACAGGTGGGTGTGATTTAGGGGGCCACTCTCCTGGAGACTAGTCAACACAGGTGGGTGTGATTTAGGGGGCACTCTCCTGGAGATTGACTCAACACAGGTGGGTGTGATTTAGGGGGCACTCTCCTGGAGATTGACTCAACACAGGTGAGTGTGATTTAGGGGGACACTCTCCTGGAGACTAGTCAACACAGGTGGGTGTGATTTAGGGGGCCACTCTCCTGGAGATTGACTCAACACAGGTGAGTGTGATTTAGGGGGGCACTCTCCTGGAGACTAGTCAACACAGGTGGGTGTGATTTAGGGGGCCACTCTCCTGGAGACTGGTCAACACAGGAGGGTGTGATTTAGGGGGCCACTCTCCTGGAGACTAGTCAACACAGGTGGGTGTGATTTAGGGGCCACTCTCCTGGAGATTGACTCAACACAGGTGGGTGTGATTTAGGGGGCCACTCTCCTGGAGATTGACTCAACACAGGTGGGTGCATAGGGGGGCACTCTCCTGGAGATTGACTCAACACAGGTGGGTGTGATTTAGGGGCCACTCTCCTGGAGACTAGTCAACACAGGTGGGTGTGATTTAGGGGGCCACTCTCCTGGAGATTGACTCAACACAGGTGGGTGTGATTTAGGGGGCACTCTCCTGGAGATTGACTCAACACAGGTGAGTGTGATTTAGGGGGACACTCCCCTGGAGACTAGTCAACACAGGTGGGTGTGATTTAGGGGGCCACTCTCCTGGAGATTGACTCAACACAGGTGAGTGTGATTTAGGGGGGCACTCTCCTGGAGACTAGTCAACACAGGTGGGTGTGATTTAGGGGGCCACTCTCCTGGAGACTGGTCAACACAGGAGGGTGTGATTTAGGGGGCCACTCTCCTGGAGACTAGTCAACACAGGTGGGTGTGATTTAGGGGCCACTCTCCTGGAGATTGACTCAACACAGGTGGGTGTGATTTAGGGGGCCACTCTCCTGGAGATTGACTCAACACAGGTGGGTGCATAGGGGGGCACTCTCCTGGAGATTGACTCAACACAGGTGGGTGTGATTTAGGGGCCTCTCTCCTGGAGACTAGTCAACACAGGTGGGTGTGATTTAGGGGGCACTCTCCTGGAGATTGACTCAACACAGGTGGGTGTGATTTAGGGGGCACTCTCCTGGAGATTGACTCAACACAGGTGAGTGTGATTTAGGGGGACACTCCCCTGGAGACTAGTCAACACAGGTGGGTGTGATTTAGGGGGCCACTCTCCTGGAGACTAGTCAACACAGGAGGGTGTGATTAAGGGGGCCACTCTCCTGGAGACTAGTCAACACAGGAGGGTGTGATTTAGGGGGCCACTCTCCTGGAGACTAGTCAACACAGGTGGGTGTGATTTACAGGGACACTCTCCTGGAGGTTGACTCACCACTGAAATACACTTGATCTTTCAGACTGTGCAGACAAGTCACATTAACTGCTACATGTTGCACGTTGACTTCATATTAATCATTTTTCAACCATTTTGATGTTTTCTCAGGTTTCTTGATATGACCAAAACATTTGTATAAAATCTTATTGTCTGTCAGATACCGGTTCCGAATGACTTATTACCATAATAAGTATATATTCTGTTCCAAATTAAACCATCTTTATATTGTTTTCCTACTGACTAGTCCAACATCTACTGTTTACCTACTGACTAGTTCAACATCTACTGTTTACCTACTGACTAGTCTAACATCTACTGTTTACCTACTGACTAGTCCAACATCTACTGTTTCCCTACTGACTAGTCCAACATCTACTGTTTACCTACTGACTAGTCCAACATCTACTGTTTACCTACTGACTAGTCTAACATCTACTGTTTACCTACTGACTAGTCAAACATCTACTGTTTACCTACTGACTAGTCTAACATCTACTGTTTACCTACTGACTAGTCCAACATCTACTGTTTACCTACTGACTAGTCCAACATCTACTGTTTACCTACTGACTAGTCGAGCATCTACTGTTTACCTACTGACTAGTCCAACATCTACTGTTTACCTACTGACTAGTCCAACATCTACTGTTTACCTACTGACTAGTCTAACATCTACTGTTTACCTACTGACTAGTCCAACATCTACTGTTTACCTACTGACTAGTCCAACATCTACTGTTTACCTACTGACTAGTCCAACATCTACTGTTTACCTACTGACTAGTCTAACATCTACTGTTTACCTACTGACTAGTCCAACATCTACTGTTTACCTACTGACTAGTCCAACATCTACTGTTTACCTACTGACTAGTCCAACATCTACTGTTTACCTACTGACTAGTCCAACATCTACTGTTTACGTACTGACTAGTCCAACATCTACTGTTTACCTACTGACTAGTCCAACATCTACTGTTTACCTACTGACTAGTCTAACATCTACTTTTTACTTTTTACTTTTACCAGGACCAGTGGGAGTTCCAGTTCCTGAGTTCCTACCTGGGCCTACAGAAGAACCAGAGCAAGGCGGGGGCGGCAGCAGGGGCAGGGGCCAGGGAGGTGAACACAACAGCCTGTGTGAGTTGGGCGGTCAGCGAGCCCCTTAAGCTGACCAGGGCCTGGTGTACAGACCTCCTCAACTTCATCGGCATGAGACCTGTCGAGGGGAAAGTGAGTTTTCAGATGGCCTGTCATTGATGCAGTATTCACTAGCCAAGCTTCTTGCTTCCATATTTCATGATGAGGCCAATGGCGATATGAATTATCAAGTTGACTGCTTAAATGTTTGTTTGTTTCTTTGTCTGTTTTCTGATTAACGCTGCACTCAGTAATATTCCAGCTATATGGCAGTGGTCTGTAAATAATCAAGCCTGGACTAGACAATCCAGTGATTGATATCATGAGCATCTATCTACGTATTTGGGATACATGCATCAACCAAATCAGCGAGCCTGACCACCCGATCCTGTTGCTCGCCTCTTACAACAAGCATAGTCGCCTTTTACGGCAAGCATGGGTTGCTGAAGGCCTATTCTAACATGGATCTTTACGGGTCGACTGCTTTAATGAGTAAGGTTTATCGATAGGGAATGTACAGTGGGATCCGTATGTAAACTAGCAGCCAAGTGGGGATTCAGGGTCAGAAAAGGGGACACAGGTAGCCCAGTTGTCTGAGGTGCCACAATTCGCTGTGTACAATTGGGCGTGATGGAAATCTATGATTTCTATGTGGGTTTGAATCTGTTCACCCTGATTATGTTTCTAGGTTTGCCAACACCGCACCCATACCCGCAGGTTTCACCAAAGTGGTAAATATCTGAGACCTGTGTCACTTTAAGCTTTCCTCCCACATAAAGCTGACACGCTGTGATATGACTGGAATTATGTTCAAAGTGACATTAAACCCAACTCACTCACTCACTCACTGGGTTAAAAGAGGTTGCCACTACCCCATACTTGTCATGTTAAGTCATGGATCATTGTATGAATATTAAATTTGAGTCTTTGCCAGCTGGAATTTACTCTGAGTAGACAATATTTAGCGTTACTGTGTCCCAGTATGCCAGTATGTGATTTGTCTGTCCAGTTCTTCCTGGTAAAGCAGCCGACGTGGTTCACGCCGCGACTGGTGGAGCTGCCAGCGCAGTACTACAAGATATTCCAGACGTATCGCAACAAACAGTGTGCAGTGTGCAACAAGGTGCCCCGCGACCCAACCATCTGCCTCATGTGCGGACACTTCCTCTGTTTCCGTGACAACTGCTGTAAAGAAGGCATGGTGTACGAGTGTGTTCAGGTAGGTTCAGCCTGGTGTTAAACCTGAAGCTGGTAAGAAGCTCCCTCTTCTGAGATCCCCTCTTATGACATCCACTCTATGATGTCATGCATCTCATGACAAGCCTCTCTCAATCCTCAATCATATTGTCTCACTCTCATGACACCATCTTCCATGACTCCTATCTCTTGATACACCTCTATCTTGATACACCTCTATCTTGACACACCTCTACTATGACTCCTCTCTCTTGACACACCTCTTGCATGACACTCCTCTCTCTTGACACACATCTCCCTTGACATCCCTCATTCTTGACACACCTCTATCTTGACACATCTCTACCATGACTCCTCTCTCTTGACACACACCTCACTCGACACTCCTCTCTCTTGACACACATCTACCATGATTCCTCTCTCTTGACACACCTCTTGCATGACACTCCTCTCTCTTGACACACATCTCCCTTGACATCCCTCATTCTTGACACACCTCTATCTTGACACACCTCTACCATGACTCCTCTCTCTTGAAACACCTCACTCTTGACACTCCTCTCTCTTGACACACATCTCCCTTGACATCCCTCATTCTTGACACACCTCTATCTTGACACACCTCTACCATGACTCCTCTCTCTTGACACACACCTCTCTCAACACTCCTCTCTCTCTTGACACACATCTACCATGACTCCTCTCTCTTGACACACCTCTATCATAACCCCACTCTCTTGACACAACTCTCTCATGACATCCTTCTCTCATGAAAGCCCTCTCTCATCACATCCCTCTACTATGACTCTCTTGACATCCCTCTCTCATGAAACAACACTCTCATCACATCCCTCTCTCCACAGCATTCCATAACTTGTGGAGGAGGAATCGGCATCTTCCTCTTGGTCAACTCCAGCGTCATCATCGTCATCCGCGGCCCCCGGGCAACGTTGTGGGGGTCTGTGTTCCTGGACGAGCATGGGGAGGAGGATAGAGATCTCAAGTAAGTCGATCCAGAGCCTAGTTGGCGATCTTGTTATGTTGTTTCAGGTAACACCATGCTGTGAAGAGTTGCATCCCTTAACTGTACCAGGATCTGCTGATCATAGGTCCAATAATGAGCCTTGGTTTGTCAACGCCATGCCTACATTCTACGTTCTGCTTCTCTTTGAGCATTCATTCCACATTAAGACGACATACAGTGATATTACTTAAGTACCATTCCAAGTAGCTTTATGCCCAACTCTTTCAGTTACATCGAACATTTTCTTCAGGGAACAGTATGAATGTACCCTGTGGGGTTTTAGGGTTAGACTAGGCCTACAGTGGCTCATGCTTGTCATGAGAGATGGGGGCGGTCGGGTAGCCTAGTGGTTAAAGCGTTCGCTCGTCACGCCGAAAACCGGGGTTCGATTCCCGACATGGGTACAATGTGTGAAGCCCATTTCTGGTGTCCCCCGCCGTGATATTGCTGGAATATTGCTAAAAGTGGCGTAAAACCATACTCACTCACTCATGAGAGATGACCACGGAGGGGACTGTGAGGACATTATGTGTGATTTGGCTGATTGTGCAGGGATATATCTCGACCTGTTTCAAGGCCGATATTCAGCCTAAACTCTGCAGCAAATGTCATTTAGCTTTCTAAAAAATCAAGAAAATTCCAAATTAATTTCGTTTAAGTAATGTTGTTATGACTTTGTATCGATGACTTTTCACTGATAACAGGACCACTGAAGAGGATGGGGATGTTATGCTTATTAAATTATTGCTTTGAATGCAACGACAAAATACAAAATGTCTAAACTTTCCAATTCTTAACAAAATAATATTTCATTCCAAATTTGCCTGCCAAGGGCACTTTATTTCGAGATAAATCCTTATTGTGTGTCATCGTACTTGATGCTCATTCCTTCAGTCACTGACCGCCTCCGTGGGCGGAAGGTCCGGGGTTTGATCCCCGGCCGTGTCATACCAATAGACGTTACAAGATGGTATTTGTTGTTACCCTGTCTGGCGCTCAGCATTAAGGGGCCAAAACAAGGACTGGTCGGCTCGGAATCAGTATACTGTGTCTGAGTGGGGTATTTATGTAAAACTGTGGCATGGTATCTCAGTGGGCTAGCACTATAAATAGGCATCACTCACCCACACAGCCACACAGCCACACACGTGCATGCATGTCGCAATAAAAGTGAAATAATCTTGGACGCGACGTTAAACCCAATTTCACCTCACCTCACCTCACCTCACCTCACCTCACCTCACCTCACCTCACCTCACCTCACCCCACCTTCAGTCACTGGTTTTGCTGGTTCAGACTGGATTATATTGACAGGCTGCCATGAACAACACATCCACTCACTCTCTCACTTACTGGTATTGTGACTGTTTCAGACGAGGCAAGCCCCTGTACCTCAGCAAGGAGCGGTATGAGCTACTCCAGGAGCAGTGGTTGTCTCACAGCTTTGACCGAGTGTGCAAGAAGTGGATCTGGCACCGAGACAGGCTCTAGGGCTACAACTCCCAGCCTGCACTGATTGTTGCTGTAACGTCCATCCACCTGTCTCAGACTCTCACCCCTTCACCTGCCTCCACTCGGGTGGCAACTTGGCCTTTCCCGGTACTTAATGGCTTTATGTGTTTAGGGAAATATAACTTCGTATATAGTATGTCATTCATTTTCTTCAAAATACACTACTTTCATCTAATATTGTAATGTCTTTTACATATAATTGTAAGAGTAATAATTCTGTTTCCATATTACATATTTTCATTCAGCAATTGCTGAATCACTATGAATACCTATGGGACAAAAATGTCTTTTCCAATAGAATAAGGAATCAGTACAATAGTGTGATTTTTTTGGACCAGGAATCTGTGATCAAGTTTCACGAAGTGGTGAACGTCTAGGATCTGATTTAGTTTGGACTTTCCAGCATTAGCTGACATGCCGTGATAGAACTGATTTACCTGGGTTATTTATTTGGTGGGTCTAGGGGACTCAAAGCTTTGAATTCTAGGAGTCCCAGGTTCAAAGAGGGATCCCAGAGAAATGGCAAGAATTGAGACAGTACTCTGCCACAAGAGATGTATTGTGCATGCACGCACAGACTGTTAGTTGAACATAGATATGGAGCTCTCCTACAAAACTAATCTACAAGTGCCATCACTAGAAGATCATGATGCATTTGACTGTGCATGGTATTTGTTTAATGATTTCATGCAGAATTTTGTGAAATAGCAGCATTCATTCCTAAACATGATAAACAATTCTGCCTCTATGTGGATGTACTCTGTAGTCTTTACTACTGATGCGTATAGGATGCAGGAAAGTCTGTCTCTCAGTCTCTGAACCATATTATTTTCCCTTTTGTCCAGCCCTTTCTGTAATGCAAATGCTCTAAATGAAGCAAGTCTAGGTTTTCCACTTCTCACTGGGGTGCCTTTTTAATTCAAATGGAGTTATTTGTTTCTATCAAAATTATATATTTTCAGAGACTAAGGTTTAGTCTAGATGCAGGATTTTGCTTTGGTAAATCCCTGTGAAATACTGTTCAAAGCGGCTTTAAACCCAAGTCACTCTCGTTCTTATTCTGTGTTGATGAATGTTACCATTTGGCTGAAGGAAGAATTTCTCTGTTTTGGGGATGTTATCTCCTGCTTTGTTGTGGATTACCTCCCCTTATGAACTGACGTTTTTGTTTTTCTGATGGAGCAGACGGGGAATTGACAAGAAAATGCCAGGAATTATTTAGGCATCCTTGTAAATTTAGAATCAGTTTCATCTTGCAATTTATTTATTGGAATGCCATTATATTTCATTTTTTTCACAGCCACGTTTTATTTTTGCAAGTTGTACCCCTCTTATTTCCACAACAGGTAAAATGTTTAGTTTTAGTTTTACCAAACACCACTGATATTTCACATTCAGAAAGAAATATTAGTTCTACTTAACTTATTCAATCGTCAATACTTCACAGGCTCGTATACACATGCTCATGAAGTATTGAAAACAAATGCCTACTTAACATTATCAATAAGAAATATAGATGTCCCGAGTTGTATTTTACGCTGTTGTTATTTTAACCATATTGGACATACAGACAAACCATCTGTGTTGACTAGGGGTCTGTTTGTGAAGGAGTAGTAGTTTTTGATTCTCCCTTCATGGGGCGACTTCTAAAAATGATACCGTATTTGACGTAATAAGTGCCCCGCTCTAATAAGTGCCCACGGCAATATTTGCTAATTTATTGGCTAGTGAACAATCCCAATTAACACCCTTCCGAATGATGAATGTACACAAGACTTATTTATTCGTGTACAATACTCACTTGTGTGTTATATGCACCCTAAATTACGGGCAATTAAATTCTGGAAAAATATATCTCTTGTGTATGATACGCACAAACATTTCTTTTGTCTAATTTCAGGCTGTCAGCATAAACCACAAAATTTTCGATCTTTCAACTCTTTCACAATTTTTTTTATTCTAATAAGAGACCCCTATTTCTAATTTTGAGAGCGCCTTACGTAGAATACAGTAATTTGTTTGTCAGTACTACACAGAGCTTGTGGATTTCACCAAATTGGTAAATGTCTAAAAACTGTCACTTTGGGTTTTCCGCCCAAATCAAGCTGACCCACCTTTAGTGTTCAAACTTAAGTCTGAAAGTCAATGGGCCCTTGTCAATACCCTAATGTTAAAGTTGAATAATTAGGGGCCGTAGATTGAAACACTGCAGCAATAAATCTAGAGGATACCAGGATGCCTCTAATTTCCCGACACTGGCCTTGATGTAAATGACATGTAAACTGACGTACTGATCCAAGTGGTGATAACCCAATTCACACTCACTCGCAAACTGACTCACTCACTGCTCACTCACACGTGGGTTTGAAATCCAATTATGTTTCTAGGCTTGTCAGCACCGTACCAGTGCTCGTGGGTTTCACCAAGGTGGTAAACGTCTGAGACCTGCATCACTTCCCACGTTAAGCTGACACGCCGTGATATAACTGCAATACAGCTAATAGTGGTGTTAAACCCAACTCACTCACATAACTGCCGTCATATAGCTGGTATATTGCTGAGTGTGGCGTTAAACAACACCAATCAACACTCACTCACTCACTCACTCACTCACTCACTCACTCACTCACTCACTCACTCATAGGTTATCGAT
Organism: Haliotis rufescens; assembly: GCF_023055435.1. NCBI lineage: Eukaryota > Metazoa > Mollusca > Gastropoda > Lepetellida > Haliotidae > Haliotis > Haliotis rufescens. Next base: position 36,449,092 of record NW_025963780.1, on the reverse strand, counting down.
GTGAGTCAAGGCAATCGGCACAGTGTGAAACATTACTCCCTCCTTGTGTGATTCTACACATCTCTCCCACAGTTCTGGATGCTGTTTAAACTTTCTCATATAGAGAGACTTGGTAGGTCTGGAAACCGAGACAGGAATTGCTGGCTCAGGTCGAGATGGTTGTGATCTTATTTCATGTTCCTGCCTGTGATATGTAACCTCTTACTCTGAACCTAATAGTGTATGTAAACATGTGACATACGGAAGATTATAGGGCAGGTCTAAGACCTTAAGAAGCATGTTTCCCAGTGTTCAAAATACCTGCCTGCCCAACCGTCCGAGACGGGTTGATTTCAACTCGGGCTGCCAGATTTTCAAATCCCCCTGCCCGACGGTCGGGTTATATTTCATATGTGAAAATATCTAAATATTTCCCGATGATAAGCATTAATTTACATGTAAAGATGAATAATAAAATGTAACCAAAAAGAAACCCCGTTAGCTTATCCTGAGAAACATATGATTATAGTGGGCAGGCAGGTTTTGGTCAGGGCTGGCAAGTTTTTCAGCTAGCCAGTCCTGTGGTCTGGCTGAATTTTTTGGGAGTTTCATACCCTGTGTTTCCCCTTTGTGACAATGGCAGTGCTGTTCAGAGCTGATTTATTCTTCTCAAGGACGTAAGGGGGGGCAAACCCTGTGCCACTAAAAACATGACAACGTATATGCTTGGAATGTGGGATGTATGGCTTTCAATACTGGCATCCACTCCACAACACAGTGTTGAGACTTTACTGCAGTTGTGATGATAGTAGTATGTCAAATATACTACTTTAAAGAAGTTAGGGAACGCACGATCCTTTCATATTAGCATAGTTAATCTGTCATGTCATTTTGGGTGTTCTTCAACTTGTTTTGAGTAGCATATATGAGATTTCATCAAAATATAGATCTATGTATCAAAATAGAATTTTAAGGATTGTCTGTATCATAACAATGTCATTTTGGATTCACAATTTTCATGTTCTGAAATCTCGAATCACTGATAACACTATAAAAGTTATTCTAAGCACACCACACCACACCACACCAGACACCCTCAACCTTACCACACTCCTAAAACCACACCCAACCCAACCCACATTCACACGCACATCACACCACACTATACATCCTGAACCCCACCACACAGCCAAAACTACACCTAACCCAATCGACACCACACACCCTACCCAACCCCAACATTCACACCCACCACAACCCACACCCCATTTGATTTGGAATCCTTGAATTGTCCACCCATAGTACCTTTAGTACATATATTCCAAGACACTGCCCCCCCCCCCCTACCCATTTTTTAATAGACTCTTCCTTGAATATCCTGTATCCATGTGTGTTCAGTGTAAAAAAAATAATGCAGTTCATTGAACAGATTTGCGTCCCTTGGGCATGTCAATCCTATGATCATGGGCTCCAATCCAGGTTCGCCCCGATTATGTTTCTAGGTTTGTCAGCACCATACCCTTGCTCGTGGGTTTCACCGAAGTTTAAACGTCTGAGACCTGCTTCACTTAGGGCTTTCCTCCCATATTAAGCTGACACACCGTGATATAACTGGAATGGCCTCCTTCACCCAATATAGTTGTGCTAAAATTTTGCAGACACCCCTCTTTCACTATTACTTTTTCCAGGACCCCCCTAATCCCACAACCCCTGTAATACATGACCTGTCCCTTATGTATAGTTAACCTGTTCAGTGGTTATATTACTTAATACATTGTTGAAGTTTTGCAAACCTGTTGCAGCTATTAACATATATATATCACACTTTTGTGATCAAAAGACACAATGTTGTGCATGGTGCATGAGTGCTATCTCCATTGAATAGCTGCACTCCATTTGTGCTCAAGTTTTGGTCGGATCTGACGTGACCCATAATGGGATGTCCTCAGATCTTTGTTCAGCGAAAGCGAGAACTATGATCTGATTTTAATGAGATTGATTTGTGCTCTACTGACTTTGGTTCATGGACATCTCGTTGTGTTTGTGCTTATTTAATCAGATCTTTCTATATTGATTATCAGTCATCTTTCTACATCGGTCTTCTTTGATATCAACAAGGGGAAGTGTGTTTTATCCATCATATAAATATACATATTTATTTATGTAAGTGCGGTTCTTCATGACATCACTCATCTCGTGTGTTTGTGTTACCATGGAGCTTTGTTGTAAATGTTTGTTTGCAGATAATAATTCTTTCTTTATATGCATAATATACATACTGCTATTTATTTCCTGTGGAGATTTCCCCAAAAATCTACTTAGTAAAAGTAGATTAATGTTTTAGTTTGTTAAGTTTTTTCTCATTTTAGTTGGGATTTTGTATTTTCCCCAAAGTAACTTTAATGTTTGAAGTGTTTTTCACAAAATAGTGTGTTTGTTTACTGCCTCAGTTACTACCATCCTCTTAGAGGTCGTTGACTAGGGCTGGTTCAAGTCAGAAATTGAAAAGAGAACTCCCTTTACTATACAGCATGGCTTGCACAAACAGTTTAGAGACAGAGTGTTTCATATTTTTACAAGCTTTTGTTCCTCTGTGTTAGGGGGGTCAGTGAGACAGAATATATTTTTCAGTCAGTTCTTCAAATCGTACACTGTGTTTTGAAACCATAAACCAAAGGATATATTTGGATCTAAATCACATCTTTAGTTTTCAAAACTTCCAGTGAACAAATTGTCTTTTTTAAAGCAAAAACTGATGACAAGTTATCGTTTTTAAGGGTTTGGGGGAAGGGAATATATTTTTCAAAAATATCCCTACTTCCCTCCCTTTCCCCCATCCCAAATATCAAATGGTTTTCACTTTACTCTGTATATGATTGTGAGATGATCGAGTGGCAGTGGTAGTATGAAGGACAGGTTCTCAATCACTGGTGGCTGAACTGACACATCATCATCAAACCCAGTGGTTTATTCTTCATCGCAAGTGTTGGTTTACCTGCTCCAGGCCTCACTATCTATGTAGAGGCCTCATATTTTACATGGGAAATTTGCTGTCCCATCTCGTTTGTTGATTTGAAAAAGGGTTCCCTACACAATACTCCCGTTGTTCTCCACTGGTATACAACACACATCTCTGTGTAGACTTATCTCCCTTAGATCTCAGGATCTACTGGTCAAGGGTTCAAATCTTGACCAAAATAATGAGCATTAGTTGGCACCATGGGTTTCACTAGCCGTAGACATCAAAGTAGTAACATGGAGCTTCCCTCCCTTGTGCAGCTGACCAACTGTGATATAACTGAAATACTGTTTAAAACAGCATTCAACCAAACAACTCCAAATCATTCTAAAGACATGGCAAAAATAGCCTTTATTTCTTGGTGAGATGTTTTTTATGATGTTATATTTGTTTGTCTTGCGAAGCAACTGATTTGTGAAGATGTACACTATAGTATGACTGTTATGAGTTTGCAAGACTTTACAGGGTTGTATTTTTCATTACAAAGTGAACTTGTAGATAGTGTAAAAATTACTTTCCTGATCGGATGTGAATTTTCAAATTGTACATGGTGTATTGTATTGAATGTTGCTGATGCAGCTTTATATGAATAAATATGTGTACATGCTTCTTCATCATTTGTGTTGTTTGTTAGGGTTATGATTTTGTTTATTTGTTTGTTGTTTAACGCCGCACTCAGCAGTATGACAGTGATCTGTAATAATCGATTCTTGACCAGACAATCCAGTGATTGACTTAATGAGTTTCAATCTCTGTGACTGGGACACCGTGACATGGAACAACCAAGTCAGCGAGCCTGACCACCCGATCTGATCCTGTTAGTCAGGGTTATGTACTGTCACAGCCATCTTCCCGAGGCAAGAGAGTTAACTGACTTTAAAAGTCCAGTTTCCACTTCTATAGTCAGTTAACTCACTTGCCTCGGGAAGATGTGTCACAGCTATGGCTACCCGAGTAGGGGGTCTTTGCCTTTGATGGTCCAGGCTGGATTGGTTCAAATACCACTTTCTCCCTGGTATTGGTCTTGCTTTGTTCCGGGGCGGTCGGGTAGCCTAGTGGTTAAAGCGTTCGCTCGTCACGCTGAAGACCCGGTCCGATTCCTGACATGGGTACAATGTGTGAAGCCCATTTCTGGTGTCCCCCGCCGTGATATTGCTGGAATATTGCTAAAAGCGGCGTAAAACCATATTCACTCACTCACTCACTTGCTTTGTTGCACAATACATATGCTGGTGGGTTTCACCGGTTATGGGCTATGAACTTATGGGCTATGAACGCTAAATTTCAGATAGTCCCAGAGATTCTGCTGTTGGTACCGGGAGTGCCAAATCGATGGAATATCTGTGAGTGCAGTGAACTGTGAATGTACCGTTTTATGATATAAACGAGGCATACCAAAATACATTAGTAGAAATACAGTTTATGATATAAACGACTTATTCAGAGTTAATGACAGTGTTTACAGTTGCAGCTAGTGAGTCTACTCATGATGTTGTTATTGACTGTGTTTACAGTTGCAGCTAGTGAGTCTACTCATGATGTTGTTATTGACTGTGTTTACAGTTGCAGCTAGTGAGTCTACTCATGATGTTGTTATTGACAGTGTTTACAGTTGCAGCTAGTGAGTCTACTCATGATGTTGTTATTGACTGTGTTTACAGTTGCAGCTAGTGAGTCTACTCATGATGTTGTTATTGACTGTGTTTACAGTTGCAGCTAGTGAGTCTACTCATGATGTTGTTATTGACAGTGTTTACAGTTGCAGCTAGTGAGTCTACTCATGATGTTGTTATCGACTGTGTTTACAGATAAAGGCTAAAGAAGATCAAAACTATTACGATTTATTGGTTGTGTTTACAGTTGCAGCCTGTAAGTCAAGTCATGATGTTGTTATCGACTGTGTTTACAGATAAGCATATGTTTTAGAAGATCAAACATACCAAAAAGCTTTCATAAGCCGAATTGTAATAATTGAAATAACATTGATATGTCACTGAGTAAAAATATATTGAACGAGATTGAACGGCAATCCCTCTGCACCTCACCGTAAGCGACGTTACCGCCAGATCGACGCCCGCCTCAGATCATTAAAGGACGACCTCGTCGACCACCAAGAAGCACTATGACAAGGGTGAGGTGAGGTGAAATTGGGTTTAACGTCGCGTCCAAGATTATTGCACTTATATAGCGACGTGCATGTACGTGTGTGTGTTTGTGTGGCTGCTTGTACTAGTCCGGACTGATGCCGATTTATAGTGCTAGCTCACTGAGATACCATGCCGCAGTTTAACATGAATACCCCACTCAGACACAGTATACTGACTCCGAGCCGACCAGTCCTTGTTTTAGCCCCTTAATGTCGAGCGCCAGACAGGGTAACAACAAGCATCTTTTAACGTCTTTTGGTATAGCGCGGTCGGGGATCGAACCCCGGACCTTCCGCTCTCCGGGCGGACACTATGACAAGGGATGTCCATCCCGCAATCAACCTGAATCCATCGCTCACATGTTACTGGAATGTCGAGACCATGCTCCAGCCCGGCTCGGTTAAAACAAGAATTGCAGTTAGATCCGCTATCTGTCGTAGATCTCCTTAAGCCAAGAGATGCAATAGCGAAGGCCAAATTAACTCTATTTCGGAGAGATGGACAGCTACTCGAACGTTTATTTATAAACAGAGCAGGCCAAGATAAAAAAATCAGATCAGTATACGAAAATAGAAATCATATCAATACAAAAACAGAAACTTTATGAACACTAAAACTCGCAATAGATATGTGTTCCCTACTTACACATGAGTCCCAAAGAGGGACAGGTCAGCCGAAATTGCTAAGGCAGAAGGCGACCTCTTAAACACTTGTTGTAACAGACCCGTGAAGATCCGGGGTAGACTAGATCTTCAACAGCCCATGCTTGCCGTAAAAGGCGACTATGCTTGTCGTAAGAGGCGACTAACGGGATCGGGTAGTCAGGCTTGCTGACTTGGTCATCGATCCCAATTGCGTGGATCGATGTTCATGATGTCAATCACTGTATCGTCTGGTCCAGATTCGATTATTTACAGACTGCCGTCATATAGCTGGAATATTGCTGAGTGCGGTTGTTAAACAACAAACAAACTTGTTGCAACAATCTGTGCAAGGTAGATATTGACTCCAACATCACATGACTTGACTCCCAAGTTCAAGGCCGTTCTGTGTGTTTCGGTTCGAAACCTCCGATGAGTATTGTCGACACCGGTTACTGCCAAATCTTTGTGGTTCCAGGCTGATATTTTGCGATTTAAGTGACAAGTGGCAGGCTGGTCAGCATGCAACATGAAAACAGCTTACACGACCAATATTGGTGCGCTGTCTTGTCACTGCAAAGAAGGAAAATATACTGAACCAAATTAAAAACTTCACAATCCTAAAATTTTAACATTTTGACCAGTTATCATTGTGGGCCCTTATTGTGTATTTAAACAGTAATGGCCACGTATTGTCTTCAGATAACACCCGTTTTTGTGCAGGTGAATCGATCAAAATCATGTGCACAGCCATTTGTCATGCCACGCCTTTCAAATGTGCAACGTGAACGTGCCATCGGCATGTTGCAGACGGGAACGTCCGTAGCTGAAGTCGCAAGGACGATGGGTTGTAGTCGACGGACTGTTTATGATTTACAGACGCGTCTACAGCAAACGGGTACCACCGCTGATCGCCCTCGGTTATGTCGACCACGTGTGACGTCACATGCAGAGGATCGTCAGATTGTCTTACGTCACCTCCGTAACCGATTTTTGACGGCTACATCAACCAGAAATGAACTGTTTGGGGTAGACTGAGTGTGCAAACTGTTCGAAACCGTCTGAGAACTGCTCACCTTCAAGCACGACGGCCATACTGCGGGCCGATTCTGACTCAATTACACAGACGTCAACGTCAATTGTGGGCACAGCGACACTTACGATGGACTCAGAGGAATTGGAATCAAGTCGTCTTCAGTGATGAATCCTGATTTAATCTTCGATTTGCTGATGGTAGGGCGAGGTTGTGGAGGCGCCGTCATGAACGTTACGCCCAGTGTTGTGTACAGGAAGTTGACAGAGTTCGAGGCGGAAGTGTCATGGTGTGGGGTACTTTCTATGGCAATGCACGTTCCAGGCTTCTTGTCATCCGTGGCAACCTCAACGCTGCTGCTTACCGCGACCAGGTACTGGCACCAGAACTTCTGCCTTTTATGGCAGCACATGGACCCGGTTTGATCTTCCAACACGACAATGCCAGACCCCACACAGCAATTTTGAAAAGGAATTTCCTTCAGAATGCGGGAGTCAACGTCATGGACTGGCCGTCAAGGTCTCCCGACCTCAATCCCATCGAACACGTCTGGGATGCTCTTTGGCAGAAGTCTGCGCACTCTCCAGAACCAACCACAGAATTTGCAAGATCTTGGCACCATTTTGCAGCAGCAATGGCGTCGTCTTCCCAATCATGTGTTCACAAGCATCACAAGGTCTATGCGTTGTTTTGCAGTTGTCAGCGCACATGGTGGCCATACACGCTACTGAACATACACGCTACTGTGTGCCATCAGATTCTCGTGCTTGGGACTTATGATTTGAACTGTTGATGTTATTACCGAATACCGTAGGTGCTTGGAACAAATTCTTTGGACATTAATGATTAAAAATTACCTTCTCTGATACATTTGTCCGTTGTATATCATATATGGGATTACTTTTAAAAATGTGAAGTTTTTAATTTGACTCAGTATATTTGTGTATCAGGCCATATTACTTGCATTTGTTTCAACAAGATGGCGGCACCCAGTTAAGATGATCTGATCGATAATCAAAATCTATATGGTAATAATATGAATGTGACCTCGCGAAGTGCATCACATTACTTGCACACCTTGATTAAAACATGAAAATATTTGGATAATATCTGTCAACTCCGAATTGACGGTACACATGCTTTGCAACTCCTGCAATCGACCAAATTCTGCAAGTCAATTTACGAACCTGATGTCGATTTTATATTTCGCGACTTAGATTGGACTAGGCATATAACTCCGAAATTCGATCCTAGCTCGGCAACAGTCGGTTAACACAGTTGCCTGGTGATGGCCTACGTTAATGAAGTTGGTTGCAAATTATTATTTTAACATAATCCCATTCTTTTTCCACACACTTCCGCCAAAACAACTGGCAGAAGGACTCCTGGTTGTATAAAATGTCCTCCACAACAGAAATGACCCCTAAGGTTGACACCATTTTCGCATGGATGGCTGTTGGAGTTAACCCATTCTGTTGGAGATATTAAGGATATCGTGGTAGCCAACAGAGGATACCTAGTCACTTTCACGCCTGCAGACAAAAGGCTGCCTGGCAGTGTACATGGTTCCAATGCCAGCCTGTAAACATGGAAAGTGTTTGACTTAATACATGCCAACTTCAAGTTTTCAGCCACATCTGTACTGTCCGTATGCTGTTAACCCAACTCAGCACTTCCGCTATTGTACCAGCCACTAAGTCGGGAAACAGCTTGTGCCCTCTCATCACTCATCACTTTGTAATCTTGCAAAGACACAACAAGCAAGTCTTTTTATCACAAACAATGAAATTACGAAGTTACTTTACCTGTTTCACTCTTCTGCAGCCTACTGTTGGGCTACACCAAAGTGGGAAACGTCCAAGACCTGGCAGCGTTTACCTTCAAATGACGGTGTCACTCACTCACTTATCCACCCTCTCACTCAACCACCCTCTCACTAACTCACTCATCCACCCTTTCACTCACTCATCCACTCTCTCACTCAACCACCCTCTCACTCACTCACTCATCCACCCACTGACTCACTCACCCACCCTCTCACTAACTCACACATCCACCCACTCACTCAACCACCCTCTCACTCATCAACCCACTCACTCAGTCACCCACCCTCTCACTAACTCATCCACCCTCTCACTAACTCACTGAACCACCCTCTCACTCACCCACCCTCTCACTAACTCACACATCCACCCACTCACTCAACCACCCTCTCACTCATCAACCCACTCACTCAGTCACCCACCCTCTCACTAACTCATCCACCCTCTCACTAACTCACTGAACCACCCTCTCACTCACCCACCCTCTCACTAACTCACTCATCCACCCTCTCTCTCACTCACTCACTCAACCACCCTCTCTCTCACTCACTCACTCATCCCCCTCACTCACTCATCCACCCACTCACTCAGTCACCCACCCTCTCACAAACTCATCCACACTCCCACTCACTCACTCACTCATCCACCCACTCACTCACTCACTCATCCACCCACTCACTCATCCACCCTCACTCACTCATCCACCCACTCACTCAGTCACCCACCCTCTCACTCACTCACTCATCCACCCTCTCACTAACTCATCCACCCTCTGACTCACTCACTCAACCACCCTCTCACTCACTCACTCATCAACCCACTCACTTACCCACCCTCTCACTAACTCACTCATCCACCCTCTCTCTCGCTCACTCACTCAACCACCCTCTCTCTCACTCACTCACTCATCCCCCTCACTCACTCATCCACCCACTCACTCAGTCACCCACCCTCACTAACTCATCCAACCTCTCACTAACTCATCCACCCTCTCACTCATTCACTCAACCACCCTCTCACTCACTCACTCACCCACCCACTCACTCAATCACCCACCCTCTCACTAACTCATCCACCCTCTCACTCATTCACTCAACCACCCTCTCACTCACTCACTCATCCACCCACTCACTCACTCATCCACCCACTCACTCAGTCACCCACCCTCTCACTAACTCATCCACCCTCTCACTCACTAACTCAACCACCCTCTCTCACTCACTCATCCACCCTCTCACTCACTCATCCCCCTCTCTCATTTACTCATCCACCCTCTCACTAACTCATCCACCCTCTCACTCACTCACTCAACCAGCCTCTCACCCTCTCACTCATCCACCCTCTCACTCACTCACCCATCCACTCACTTACTCATCCACCCTCTCACTAACTCATCCACCCTCTCACTCACTCACTCAACCACCCTCTCACTCACTCACTCATCCACCCACTCACTCACTCACCCACCCTCTCACACATCCACCCTCTCACTCAACCACCCTCTCACTCATCCAGCCGCTCACTCAGTCACCCACCCTCTCACTAACTCACCCATCCTCTCACTCACTCACTCAACCACCCTCTCACTCACTCGTCCACCCACTCACTCACTCATCCACCCTCTCTCACTCACTCATCCACCCTCTCACTCACTCATCCCCCTCTCATTTACTCATCCACCCTCTCACTAACTCATCCACCCTCTCACTCACCCACCCTCTCACTAACTCACCCATCCTCTCACTCACTCACTCATCCTCTCACTCACTCAACCACCCTCTCACTCACTCATCCACCCACTCACTCACTCACCAACCCTCTCACTAACTCACCCATCCTCTCACTAACTCATCCACCCTCTCACTAACTCACCCATCCTCTCACCCACTCACCCACCCTCTCACTAACTCACCCACCCTCTCACTCACTCATCCTCTCACTCACTCACTCATCCTCTCACTCACTCACTCATCCTCTCACTCACTCATCCACCCTCTTACTCACTCATCCACCCTCTCACTAACTCATCCACCCTCTGACTCACTCACTCAACCACCCTCTCACTCACTCACTCATCAACCCACTCACTTACCCACCCTCTCACTAACTCACTCATCCACCCTCTCTCTCACTCACTCACTCAACCACCCTCTCTCTCACTCACTCACTCATCCCCCTCACTCACTCATCCATCCACTCACTCAGTCACCCAACCTCTCACTAACTCATCCACCCTCTCACTAACTCATCCACCCTCTCACTCATTCACTCAACCACCCTCTCACTCACTCACTCATCCACCCACTCACTCAGTCACCCACCCTCTCACTAACTCATCCACCCTCTCACTCACTCACTCAACCACCCTCTCACTCACTCACTCATCCACCCTCTCTCACTCACTCATCCACCCTCTCACTCACTCATCCCCCTCTCATTTACTCATCCACCCTCTCACTAACTCATCCACCCTCTCACTCACTCACTCAACCAGCCTCTCCCTCTCACTCATCCACCCTCTCACTCACTCACCCATCCACTCACTTACTCATCCACCCTCTCACTAACTCATCCACCCTCTCACTCACTCACTCAACCACCCTCTCTCACTCACTCATCCACCCACTCACTCACTCACCCACCCTCTCACACATCCACCCTCTCACTCAACCACCCTCTCGCTCATCCACCCACTCACTCAGTCACCCACCCTCTCACTAACTCACCCATCCTCTCACTCACTCAACCACCCTCTCACCCACGCAACCACCCACTCACTCACTCAACCACCCTCTCACTCACTCGCTCCTTCACCCTCTCACTCACTCACCCTCACTCAACCACTCTCTCACTCAACTACCCTCTCACTCACTCACCACTAAATGAGACATGGAAACGATACGAGTTTTCGATATTCTTATACTTACTGCCTGATTGTTCAGTGTCATGTGTTTCACGCTGTTGTGGTACGTCAGGTGTGCGTGCTAGGATTCTGTGGTCGTGGGTTCGAATCCCAGATTCTGAGTCATGGTTTGTCAGCACCACACCGATTCTCTTGCCTCCTGAACAATCCTTGCTGCAGTTTGTATGCATGTGCCACACCCATGCTGCACACATCTGAGAAGTTGTCATTTTCCCAGACCGAGAAACGCGTTTCCAAAAGCAGCTAATTTATTTGGCCTTTTCAATGATAGAATACAATTAGTCGAAGACGGCCATTGAGTAAATTGCTTCAGACGAATCCTGTCTTCTCACATTAGATCCAATGACTGTAAGAGCCGAGTAAAATGAAGACCGTGGTCGGGTAACTTGGCTGATTGTGTGTCCTCGTACCACGATTGAAGACCCGTGAAGATCCGGGGTAGAATAGGTCTTCAGCAACCCATGCTTGCCGTAAGAGGCGACTATGTTTGTCGAAAAAGGCGACTAACGGGATCGGGTGGTCATTGACCTTGGGTGATGCATGTCATCGATCCCAATTGCGTGGATCGATGCTCATGATGTCAAACACTGGATTGTCTGGTCCAGACTCGATTATTTACAGACCGCCGTCATATAGGTGGAATATTGCTGAGTGCGGCGTTAAACCTCAAGCAAAAAAAACCCACGATTGAATGAATCTTAATTCTGTTATTTAGTAAACTTCAAATGCAGGACAGATGGTTTAAAAGATGCAAAACAGATTTGTAAGCATTTTACATTCCTGTATGCTAGTTCTTTTTCAAAGGTAAAAACACATTCTAATACACGTATATATTTATATCTCGCACTTCATTGTGAGTTGATAGACACCAGGAACTGATATCGCTGCTGTCGGTAAGAATGTGCATTCATCGTTTAACTATCACAAAGTGAAACCACGACGGAATGTATATGTCATTAATGTTCCGCAGCGCAAATGCAGCAAGGAACTAGTCCGTGTTATATTTAGTGCACGCACAAAGCTTTGACATCGCGATTAGTTGAATATGTGTTAACAAATCTGAACAGTAACATCAGTACATGTGTGTATGTAATTAAACATTTTGAAACACATTTTACGAACACGACACTTTGGCAAATTTTAGAAGAAAAAATATGTTCATTGGTTGTTACGCTTACCACAGTCTTGCATAAAAGAAATGAAAAGCGGTTTATACTAACATCGTCGGGTGACCCGTTTATATCCGGGGTAGAACAGTTCTTCAGCAAGTTCTTGCCGTAAAAGGCGACTGTGCTTGCCGTAAGTTGACACAGGGATCAGGTGGTCAGGCTTGTCATCGTATCCCAATTGCGTGGATCAATGCTCATGATGTCCATCACTGGACTGTCTGGTCCAGACTTGATTATTTACACACCATCGTCATATAGCTGGAATATTGATGAGTGCGGCGTTAAACAACAAACAAACAAACAAACAAAACATCGTCGGGTATCAGAAAATTGAAGTTTTTTACTATGTCTTTTGTATATTTCAAAACCATACAGGAGTTAGTGACTAAGTATGGTTTCACTCAGCTCTAATCCAGTAATATCACGACGGGGGACATCAGAAATGGGTTTCACCCATTGTACCCATTTTGGAAGCGAACCCGGGTATTCGGCGTGACAAGCGAACGCTTTAACCACTAGGCTACCCGACCGCCCCTTGATACTTGAGGATACAACTGTATCACTGTATCACTCTATGTATCTACAATGATACGTGAGAAGAACGAAACTATTTATGTTAATCATACTTACATCGCAGCTAGGATAATAAGTATATTGATGATACTAGTAGTTTATAAAATAAATAGAGGCTACTTCATGCTTGTTGTCGAATACGATTTATATTTCGTCGAGTGAAGCCTCAAACCCCATATTGTTTCGAGAAAACACGGATATTTATCGATGTATAAACTTACTGCTTTCCCTTAAGCTTTCGCTGGACGAAATCTATAACCAGTGTCCAAATTAACCTTTCAGTTTCATACAGTATGTTTGTCAGTTTAGAATGTATAAATGAGTGATACCGAGCGCAGGTTGTTTTAAGCCGCTGCTGACTGTAAATAATCGACTCTGGTTGAGGCAGGATATACAGAATCACAGAAATGTAACTGAAATACTGTTCAAAGAGGCGTTAAACCTAACTCACTCACGCAGTCTAACAAACGATTATAGAGTGAGTGAGTGAGTGAGTGAGTGAGTGAGTGAGTGAGTGAGTAAGTTGGGTTCAACGCCGCTTTTAACAGTATTCCAGTTATATCGCGGCGTGTCACCTTAATGTGGGAGGAAAGCCCGAAGTGATGCGGGTGTCGGTATGGTGCTGACAAACCTAGAAACATATAATCGGGGCGAACCGGGATTCGAACCCACAATCATAGGTGCAACTCTGCACAGCGAATCGCGGCGCCTTAGACGACAGGGCCACACAGGCCCCCTAGCCAATAGAGACAGCGTATCACAATTATACTGTCTGGTCCTAGGTTGGAAGGTAGCAGCAGACTGTTGATATAGCCCCCCCCCCCCCCCCCCCCCCCCCTTAAAAATAATAGCCCTGCTGACAACAGATGATTAAACACTTGCTTTACAAGGATCACACCCTCACCCTCGAATTATTTAATAACAATGCATCGGTGTTTAATTTAGACATTACGCACAAGCACGTTTTATTAAATAGGCATAATGCTTTTAAATGTGAGAAGTGCCAAGCAGTCGGACCTCCCAGCAGAAAGAACGCTAAAGTACTCTCTGTGTACTTACATGTTAGCGAGTTCCCTGCCCCATTACTTACCCGCTATCCCCCTTGTCAACAGATGGCGTTCACACTACGTGAGATATGATTTCTGTAAAAAATCTCAGACAACCCGTGTGCGGTTTTGTTTGAAAATATAAGTTCAAAGGATAGGTGGGCGAGACAAGCAGTAAACCTCTCGAGGCTTCCCCCCAAGGGGTCATTGAGTGTACGCGCGCACCGGCAGGGGGCGCTACCAAACACGTGCAATCTTTTTGCGGCGCTGACAGAGACGTGGTGGTTCAGAGGGACGTGGAAATAAAGATGATGTAACGATAGCGAAATGAATATTTCCTACACAAGGTTAAACATTAATGTAGATATTCACACGTTCGGCGTTCAATTACATCCCTACTGATAAGCTAAGAGTGTTTTGTCTTGACTGTAATGCACACTTAACCCCGAATGGCGTGGATGGAGGAGCGAGGTGGCGGCGGACTCAATATAATCTGAAGATGTCAAAAAGCAGGGTCGTGTTTAAATAAACTAGGTAGATCCAGTGATATATCAGTACCACACTTCTATACGTTCGAGTTAACTTGAGACCGCCTCCGTGGTTCTTTGAATACAGAGCGTGTGCCCGGGGAGCGGCAGGTCGGGGTTCGAACCCATGCAGCGCCATACCAAAACACGTAAAAAGCCGGTATTTTTCAGCCTGCCTGGTCGGCTAGGAGGCGGTACACGTGTCTGAGTGGGGTGTCCATGTTAAACGGCAACATGGCATGTCAGTGGGCCAGCACTATAAAGCAGGCGTTAGTCCAGACTAGTACCTATACAAGCAGACCATCCGATGTAGATTCCATCGGGTGATTGAGAGAACCTTGCCAAATTATTGACTTAATTTGATAGATGGGAAAGCACGTGTTTTATACACCGAAACTCTCAGTCGTGAGTTCGAATCCACCCCCACCCCCCCACCCCCCACCACCACCACACACACACGTGCATGCACGCCGCTATGTAACTGCAACGATATTGAGCGCGACGTTACACTCCTTTAACTTCAACGGAATTGTTCCCATGCGTATGAACGATTTAATTCCTGATGTTTAGCGAGCCGGGTTTTACGCCGTTTTTAACAATATGAATTTCCAGCAATACTACAATGTTCTTTATGCATGGTACAAATTGCAATGTGGGGAATCGAAACTACAATACCATACCACCTTGACTCCATATAGTAATTACTGTATTACAGTCATGCTATTGCTTCTGGAGTCGAGAAACCAGTGTTCAAAGGCAAGGGTGTTAACTGACAACGAAAGTCCAGTTTCCACCAGCAATAGAAACTAACAGTTTTAGTCCACGTGTTCTTATAATGATAAAACATAGCAAAACCCTTAAAAAGGGCAAATCTCTACTCGTGCTTATGATACCTTAACCATTGGGCAGCTTGGCAAGGACTATGGGATTTGTGCCAAATTCTATCGCTGTTACCAACCTTGCCGAACTACGCTGGAATTTCGTGGCTCTGTCGTAGCGCCACCAGTGGCTATTATGAGTTATGTCCCTTTGTCCATCCTACTGACCAATCAGATTCCATCTCTCATGTCAGTTGCATTAGCTTCAAACAAAATGGCAGCGCCCAGTCAAGGAGAACTGATCGATCATCAAGGTCTGTATTGTAATAAACGAGTCTTACCTCGCGAAGTGCATCAAGTCATTTAAACACCTTGATCAAAAACATGAAAATATTTCGAAAATAACTGTCGACGCCTATAGTTGACGGTACATAAGTTTTGCAAATCCGGCAGTCGATCGAAATCTGCACGTTGAAATCCATGCTGTTTACGAACCGGATGTCTAGTTCGTTGCACGATTTTAAGTGGACTAAGCAGGCTCGTAAGTCTAGCCAAAATGTAACTCCGGAATTCCAGTGTAGTTCGGCAAGGGTGGAAACTGGACTTACAGTCAGTTTACTCCCTTGCCTCGGGAAGATGGGCCTTTGTCGGCGCGAGGACAAAATCTTTCAGGTCATGGGCACTTTCGAGTGTTATCCCTTCGTTTCTGTTTTCACGGGCTTTCCAGAACATATTTTGGGGTATTTCGTTTATACCAGAGCCTGAACCAGTTCTTATAAGCGGAGGTGTAGTGTTGTGCTTACCCGTCGATTTGCCACGCCTAATTCAAGATCAGGGTTCAATTCTTCACACAGGGTGTGAAAGCAATTATTGGTGTCCCCCGTCATGATACGGCTTATATTTCCCTATAAGCGGCGTAAACCAAGACTCACTCACTTACCTACGCACTAAGTTCTGTCTGACAGTCACTGTTCAGAGAGCAAGAAGATGTTATTTTCCAAGTTTTCAACTAATTATGATTTAATGTCAAATAATTATCTACCACCCCATAAGCTACTGTTTCAGTGCTATTAAGAAGACGAGGGGCGCTCGGGTAGCCAAGTGGTTAAAGTGTTCGCTCGTCACGCCGAAGACCCGGGTTCGATTCCCGACATGGGTACAATGTGTGAAGCCAATTTCTGGTGTCCCCCGCCGTGATATTGCTGGAATATTGCTAAAAGCGGCGTAAAACCACACTCACTCACTCACTATTAAGAAGACGAATATCTGACCCTATGACTCTTTGAGTTATTCAAACCCTAGTCTGTGTCACAGTCCCAGCGCCATATTATTTTCCATTCCGCCCAGCCCTAACTGTAATGATATAGCCCTAACTGAAGCAAGGCTAGATTTTCCACAGGTTCAGGAATCTCCCATCTCATTGGGGCTCCTTTTCAAATTTAACGTAGTTGCTTGTTTCTATAAAAATTATATCTTTTCAGAGACTTGGCGTTAGTCTAACCAAACCCTTGACAGACAATTATTATTTCATGCAGATTGAAAAATCATTCGAAAACATGGCCAAGGTCAGACAACCCGTTAGATTCTTACACGGCCGTTAGCTACAACTTCTTACAACCCAACTATAACATTCTTGGCTGGTGAACACCCGACTGCGGTCCTGGATCGTGCATCTAACCAGTCCACAAACCGCCCCGCCCCGCCCCCACGGCGTCTGTGGTCGCCTACAGCGCCGCCTGGCATATCATCTGGGAAAACACCCCACGTGTTTTGCTCATCCTCGTGGGTTCGCAGCATCAGCAGCCATTTCCAGTTAACAAGTTGTCTGTTTACCTGAAACCTTTGAAGAAAAGACCTTTGAAGTCAGAACCACCAATGGTTCTCTGATCTCTGGCCAAATTAAGTATAAGCTGAGCACTATCGCGCGTGATTGATGCACGAGGCTCGGAAGACAAGCATCGGTAACAGAAGAAAGAAGACAATTCGGCTGTGCTCGGGACTTTCCGGAGATGATGGGATGAAGGGCTGTGTTGCATCAATGAAATGATAAAATGATATTTTTCACGGACAAGGAAATTTATTAGTTTGAATCACTAAGTTGGGGGGTTATATTCATATGGGTTTGTTGCACACACATGATAGATATTGGTGTTTGCAAGTTTTCGGTAGACAGACGCCCGAGGTATCGCGTTTGATGTATATGACAATTTGTTCGGTGTGCCATTTGTCTCAATTCGCAACCATAGCAACATGGCTTCATGTGATATTACTTATCATTATCGGGAGATCTTATTTGCCAATTCCATGTTGTTTGCAAGATCCCATATGTCATTTTCCTACACTTTCTTAAGCATGTAATGTGGAGTTGTTTTATCCAACGCGGCGGGTGTTTCCAAACAGATGCTATGAGCCGTATCAAAACAAATTGATATCATTCATCTGATTTATGGCTTGATGATGAAAATGGAAATTTGACTGATAAAAAGACCGTCTGTGGATGATACACCAATCAAAAGTGCTTGTGTTTTTTGTTGTTGTTTTTTGTTTGTTGTTTTGTTTGTTGTTTAACGCCGCACTCAGCAATATTCCAGCGATATGACGGCGGTCTGTAAATAAGCGAGTCTGGACCAGAAAATCCAGTGATTGACATCTTGAGCATCGATCCACGGATATGATGACATGCATCAACCAATTCAGCGAACCTGACCACCCGACCCCGTAAGTCGCCACCTACGACAAGTATATTCGCCTTTTTATGATATATGTTAAAAACCTGAAGTGAAATTAAAACAAATATGTACAAAATTCAATCGGCCTCACGTATATGTAATTTTACATCAGGTGCATTTCTTACCTTGTAAACGCGTAGCAAGTTTGGTCATGTGTGATTTTCTTCAGCTGACATAATCAGATTGCATCAGATGTATTTATAGCCCAGACTCGATCCCACCAATCTGATGTCCGCTCCGTTTGTCAGATATTCCCGTATTTATCCACATACGAGGCAAACTGCACGGCGTGTTAGGGACCTTCTTTTTACGTCATCATTTCATAAACATCCAAAATAGCATATGTGTAAACATTTCGGGGCAAAAGGTCACACGGACGTAATAATTCGACAATGAGTCAGTAACAAACTATCTCTTGTCTCCTCACGCTCTCGAGGGGGGCACGTGTGGCCCAGTCGTCTAAGGCGCCGCGATTCGCTGTGCAGAGTTCTGTCCCTTGGGCACGCCAGAAGCCTATGATTGTGGGTTCGAATCCTGGTTCGCTCCGATTATGTTTCTAGGTTTGTCAGCACCATACCCGTGCTCGTGGGTTTCACCGATGTGGTAAAAGTCTGAGACCTGCATCACCCCCCCCCCCCCCCCCCCCCTACACACACACACACATTAAGCTTGCACGCCGCGATATAACAGTAATACTCATACCCAACTCACTCACTCACTCTCTCGATCAGCTGTGTCTGCGTGTCGCTCTGTGTATGTCTCTAATCTGGTGTTCTCGCTGTGATATTTGTATAATACTCCTAAGGGAGGCGTAAAACCATCCTCACCCCCCCCCCCCCCCCTCTCTCTCTCTCTCTCTCTCTCTCTCTCTTATGAGTCTTGGGGCGGTGAGGGTAGCCTAGTGGTGAAAGCGTTCGTTCCTCACGCCGGGGTTCGATTCACCACGTGTGAAGCCCATTTCTGGTGTCCCCTGCCGCGATATTGCTGGAATATTACTAAAAGACAGTCTTCCCCTGACTGTGCCTGTATTTTCTTGTCTAAGATACTCTTTCTCTCCCTACCCGTCTTTCCTTGCTTACGTTACCTCCTCCGGACCTACTCCCACACCCACACACATGCACTCACCCACACTCGCACTCTCTCCCTCTTACCACACACCGCACGCGCCTATTCGTGTACCCAGATTAAAAAAACACACACTTTCGGGTCGGTTCCAAATCGGTAACAAACCGCAGACTTGTTTGTCTGGATAATCGTGACATTTCCCCCCTGTCCCCCACGTGTGAGAACAACCTTCTCACTACCGAGGGTGTGGCACCCGTGGCCTTGCACGAGCTATCATCACGACATATAGACCAAGCAACCACGTTTACGGCAAGTCGTCACGAGGTCGCGTCATCGCGTGCGCACACATGCAGGTGGCCACCACAACATCAACCTTTGACCACCATAATGGGTGGCTGTTTCCGCCGTGAGAATAATGACGTCATCAACGAACCCACTTACGCTGAAGAGCAAGGTGCTTGGAAATTTTTCGTTTTGCTGTGGGGATATTGTAACCAGCTGTCTATGAGACGCATCATGGAGGCTGGAATATATCATCCAGGCTGATTTAAGAAAATCAATTACTGCCGTTTATTTGAAAGAGATTTTGTTTCCATAAAGGGTTCAGTATTGTAGAGAAATGAGAAAGTGTTTGTTTGTTTGTTTGTTGTTTAACGCTGCACTCAGCAATATTCCAGCTATATCACGGCGGTCTGTAAATATTCGAATATGGACCAGACAATCCAGTGATTGACATCATGAGCACTAATCCACGAAATTGGAATACGATGACATGCATTAACCAAGTCAGCGAGCCTTACCGGCCGATCTCGTAAGTCGCCTCTTACGACAAGCATAGTCGCCTTTTACGGCAAGCAGGGGGTTGCTGAAGACCTATTTTATCCTGGATCTTCACGGGTCGAGTGAGTGAGTGAGTGAGGTTTTACGTCGCTTTTAGCAATTTTTAAGCATTATCACGGCGGGGTACACCAGGAATGGGCTTCACACATTTTACCCATAGGCAATCTCATTTAAATCAGATCTTTGTTTTGTAACCTCTAACTTTGTTTAACGGTAGCGAGAACAAAGATCTGATCTTACACGAGCGAACGCTTTTCCACTACTACCCCCAGTAGAGAAATCAACACCCCGGGTGAGGTGAGGTGAGGTGAGGTGAAATGGGGTTTAACGTCGCGTCCAAGATTATTGCACTTATATAGCGACGTGCATGTACGTGTGTGTGTTTGTATGGCGGCTTGTACTAGTCCGGACTGATGCCGATTTATAGTGCTAGCTCACTGAGATACCATGCCGCAGTTTAACATGAATACCCCACTCCGACACAGTATACTGACTCCGAGCCGACCAGTCCTTGTTTAAGCCCCGAGCGCCAGACAGGGTAACAACAAGTACCATCTTTTAACGTCTTTTGGTATGACGCGGTCGGGGATCGAAACCCGGACCTTCCACTCTCCGGGCGGACGCTCTACCACTAGACCACGGAGGCGGTCTCCCCGGGAAAGGGATTTATGAATACACAATATGGCCCCCTGAAGATCCGGGTTGCAATTAGTCTTCAGCAACCGGCGTGTGTCGTAACAGGCGACTAACGGGATCGGGTTGGCAGACTTGCAGACTTGCAGACTTGGTTGATCGAAGCCCATGTTAGGCGATATTACATGCATCATGTCAATGCAACTGTTTTCAGCCTTGCCAGGTTTGTAATTTCTTGATCATATCCATTTTCAAGTGCATACTTTCTTTTGCCCGACAATTTAGCTGGAATATTGCTGAGTGCGGCGTTAACAACAAACAAAGAATGACATACATAGATCTAAAGATTGACATAAAGAACGGACAGCGCTAACCACTATACAGTAAACTACGTTTATAACGAACTGACGGATATAACGAACTTTTTTGGGGTCCCGGACATTTGTTGTATATATGCTGTATACGTGTATATGTTTTGTATAACGAACTACAATTATAACGAACTAAAATTATTGGTCCCTTTGAGTTCGTTATAACCGTAGTTTACTTTATATCGTATTGCACGCTTGCCGACCACTACTGACCTACCGCTCGCTGCATGGAGGTTGTAGTGTTTCAGTCGATACACGTGACCCAGTCTCTATTTTATCATCTTATTATCCAGATCCGCGGAGATCCGGGGTAGAATAGGTCTTCAGCAATCCATGCTTCTCGTAAAATTAGATTTAGGCTTGTCGTAAGAGGTGACTAACGGGTTTGGGTGGTCAGGCTCGCTGACTTGGTTGATGCATGTCATCGTATCCCAATTGCGTGGATCGATGCTCATGCTATCAATCATTGGATTGTCTGGTCCAGACACAATTTACAGGCCGCTATAATATTTCTGGAATATTTCTGAGTGCGGCGTTAAACAACAAACAGCAATCACCCGATCTTGTTAGTTGCCTCTTACGATAAAGAATAGTCGTCTCTTACAACAAGCATGGGTTGCTGAAGACCTGTTCTAACCCGGGTCTTCACAGGTCCATATGTATGGTGCTTACAAACCAAGAACGAATGAGGGAGAATCTGGGATTCTAACACACGATACTATATACAGAGTCAGCGAATTGCGATTGGGCCACCCGTGCTCCTAGCAACTCATTCGTCACCACTCGCCCCTTTCCGTAACCTGCAAGAAGACTCGTCCCCCTATCGATGAATGTTATGTGCGAAAATTCGACAAACCAATCAGAATGCGCGTTTGATTTCAAGTTCTTTGTCAAAGAATCCCTCAGAAATAATATTTGATTTTACATGTGTCTTGCATCTAAAAATATACCCAAGACACAGTTAAATGTGTTCAAACATACTATATAAGTCACCATGTCCTGATCTGCTTTAAATTGTATCTAAAATATATATAATATATGGAGAAATATGTGTGAACCATTACACAAGGAGTTGACAATTGTTTTAGGTATGCCCGTTTGCGCAAAGACGGAACCCGGTTGCAAAAATGGCCACGAGAGGGGCACGAGTCGCTGTTCGGCTTGTCCCGGAATAACACGAGTTGGTCACGAATGCTAGCAACTCTCAAGAACGCGCTTGCAGTCGGTCCCGGGTGTACGGAGATCAGCGAGAACAGGCGAAGAGACGTGCTGGCAGTTAGTGCCACGAGAGTTTACTACAAGTGTGGAGGGGAAGGAACACATGTGTCATGGTTGCCTCCGCTGCGCGCGCGTGTAATTCATTTCTTCACAGACATACACAACACGCTTACCCAACAACTGTTCATTTGAAGCAATTAAAGTCAGCGTTTGTGTCACGTGTATTGACTGGAACATCATCACACATGTTAGTGTCAGACAGCAATGCAAGAAATAACGGACTGGCTAGTGTTTTCTTGGTGGCTCCTAAACTAAACTTGAATTGTTTTATTGCGGTTTGGTTTTGACGCTAAACCATTATATTTAGAGTTTGTTTGTTGTTTTACGCCGCACTCAGCAATATTCCAGCTATATGACGGCGGTCTGTAAATAATCGAGTCTGGACCAGACAACCCAGTGATTAACACCATGAGCATCGATCCACGCAATTGGGATCAATGACATGCATCATCCAAGTCAGCAAGCTTGACCACCCGATCCCGTTAGTCGCATCTTACGACAAGCATAGTCGCCTTTTACGGCCAGCATGGGTTGCTGAAGACTTTATATATTGAGAGCGGGTCGTCTTGTCCTTCATTCCGGAAGAATGTCTGCTTCATTCATTCCACCTTCCGTAAGAATATCTACCTGTTATTTATTTCGAAAAAATATGTACGTGTCATTCATTCCGTAAGAATATCAACTTATTATTCCTCGAAAAGCGTGGCGGCGGGCGGGTAGCCAAGTGGTTAAAGCGTTCGCACGTCATGCCGAAGGCCGGGCTTGATTCCTGTCATGGGTACTATGTGTGAAGCCCATTTCTGGTGACCCCGCCCTGATATTGCTGGAATATTGCTAAAAGCGGCGTAAAACCATACTCACTCGGAAAGCGGGGCAGTTGGGTACTCGAGCGGTAAAAGCGTTCGCTCGTCACACCAAGATCCTGGTTCCATTTGTCACATGGATAGATGTGTGAAGCCTATTACTGGTGACCCCGCCGTGATATTGCTGGAATGTTCTTCGGAAATGCCATCTACTTGTTATTCATCCCTTAAATAAAAGCGACACACGCTTCACATGTACGTGAGATATCTATGCCAAAAGCAAGTACGAGTCGATCGTACGATTACGACTATATCAGTTGCATGTGTTTATGAATCACTATTAAATAGTGATGATGCCAGGTGTTCGCGAAAAGGTGAGTGTATCCTGCCTCACCGGTGGCATCCGTCACAAACACATGCAAAGGCAAGTCAATTGTTCACCTTAAAAAACCACGGGAACATATGGTGCAAGTCAAAATAGGGAAATGATGCGTCAAAGTTGGAAATGTCCTTCTTTTGTCTGCCGTAAAACTTTTTGAAAGCTTTACTGAGGAATTGGATGGTGTAACTTTGATGAAACAACTTCGGAGCAAGAGGGGGCGGTCGGGTAGCCTAGTGGTTAAAGCGTTCGCTCTTCACGCGGAAGACCTGGTTTCGATTCCCGACAATGCGTGAAGCCCATTTCTGGTGTCTCCCACCGTGGTATTGTTGGAATATTGCTAAAATCGGCGTAAAATCATACTTACTCACTCACTCTGAGCAAGAGTCGTATGCCTACCCTACCCATGACGCTTCTCCCTCCAAAACGATCCACTTGCTGAACGCAATTTTCAGCGTAACGTTCGTTACGACGTCGATACACACAGGCACGTCCATCAGCACGTTTCAGCAGAAAACGGGACTGTCTCCATCTTGCTTGATGCCATGTGACTCTCTGACGACACCACTGCAGACGTTCACGGAGGTGATCCGGCGTCAGGATGTTACGCCGCACGGGTCTCCTGGCTAGAATACCGGCAAAGACGATTTCGAACAGTCTGATCCGATATTCGACGCAGTCCCGGTACTTGTGAGGCTATTGACGTTGCCGTGATAAAACGATCCCGCAGGTGTCGTATCCGGATGTAGCGAGCTTAGCCAGGCGTTGTAACGCGAGGTCGTCCTGACCGTGGCCTGTCACGAACGTTGCCGGTGGTGTTGTGACGTCTCCACAAGTTAGAGATAGTCAATCTGGTCACACCCATCACCTGTGCCACATGCTGTTGTGTTCCACCCGCTTGCAGTCGGCCGATGGCGTTGTTGCGTTGTGCTTCTGATAGACGTGGCATTTTAACGGCTCATTTTCTGAATTTCTGATGTGTGCGTCAGCAGTCATTGTCCTAGCCTTGGTGACAGAGGAATTGTCACGACAGTTCAGAAAACTGCATGCTGCTGGTTTATGGCATTGCAGCTGCGTTTGGGCGAACTACTCCGTCGCGACGTCACAACATTACGTTTCGGGCAATCTGCATATTAATTTAATGATAAGTTAAGAAATATAATTAAATTTCTACCATACAAAAACGATCAGGTCAGGTGTCATCAAATTTATGCATGTATAGTTTCTTTTCTGGAAGAGTATATATATATTTATATATATCAGAAGTGAAAGCCTGGAGCTGCAAGAATATTGCTCGACATAGTGAGTGAGTGAGTGAGTACGGTTTTACGCCGCTTTTAGCAATATTCCAGCAATATCACGGCGGGGGACACCAGAAATGGGCTTCACACATTGTACCCATGTCGGGATTCGAACCCGGGTCTTCGGCGTGACGAGCGAACGCTTTAACCACTAGGCTACCCGCCCCTGCTCGACATAGAGGTCTCAAATAGGTTCTGTGAATATAATGTCTTTCCTTGATTATATTAAGGATTATGGTTAACCTTTGAGACAGAGACTTAGTGGTACATTTGCTGGACCCAGCAATATATCTCTCGGTCGATTGCAGGATTTGCAAAGAATTTGTATCGCCAACTCAGCGTCAACAGATATTTTCTAAATCTTGTCATGTTTTAAATTAACGTGCTCACGTGATTTTATGCACTTCGCAAAGTAAGACCCGTTTTATTACAAAATAGATTTTGATTATCGATCTCATCGTCTTTAATGGGCGCCACCATTTTGTTTGAAGCAAATGCAAGTGATTAGAGAGGTGGAATCTGATTGGTCAATTATAGAAGGGACATAACTCGTAATAGCCACTCGTGGGCTACGATCAAGCCCAGATATCCCAGCCTAGTCCGGCAAGGGTGGAAAGTGGACTTTTATAGTCAGTTAACTCCCTTGCCTCGGCAAGATGGTGTCAAGCCAAAATTTGATAGTACTGATGGATGGTTTGGGCAGATTTCTTCCTTAGTTAACATACTGGCATTATGTGTCGCACTACCTAGTTTTTTAATCATACAAGTATTATAGTGATGCTTACATATAATGGATATGTTATTTGAGGCTTTTTCAGTGGGAACAACCACAAACTTTTCAAGTACAGCAGCTAGACTTTGGATGGCAGCGGCTGGGACAGAATGGGTTTATTTCAATTCCGTTTCCTCTGTTTCAGTTTGTGCATTCTACCAGTGACAACATCCCGCACTGACTTAACCCATTCAACAGGTTCCTCTCCCTTCACGGAATTATTCTCTTTTGGCCCATTTTTTGCTTAAACTTCGACGTCATCTATAATGATTTTAAATTTGTGATCCCAAATGGTAGAAGACGGCTCACGATATTTTGGACAATATTTCAATAACCGACGAAGGTTGTTATTGTCAATTATAGAGAAGTCATTTGCGATTATATCAGAACATTTACTTGTGATTCATTCTGTAAGAGCATCGACCTGTTGATAATTCCGTAAGAATATCTCCTTGTTATTCTACGGACAGAACATCTTTTTGCTATTCATTCCACAAGCACATCTACTTGCTATTATGTCCATTAAAAATCTACTTTTTATTAATTACACGAGAACATCAACTTGTAATTTTTTGCGCAAGTACATCTAGTTGTTACCAGTTCCAGAAGAACACATTCTTGCTGTTCATTCCATAAAAACATATCTACTTGTTGCACTTCAGAAAGAACATCTACTTGTTATTCATTCTACAAGAATATCTACTTGCTATTATTTCCTTAGAAAAATATATCATTGTAATCCATCCCACAATTACATCTAGTTATTATCACCCTACAACAAAACCTATTTTTTATTCGTTCCATACGAACATCCTCTTGTTATTCATCCCGTAAACAAATGCGACAAAGCCCCTTCCTATATCCATGAGAAATCTCTGCGTAAAGCAGAATCGATTGTACACCTATATACTTGGTATCTATTACTCAAAAATACATCTACTTGTTATTCATTCTGTAAGAAAATCTACGTGTTATGCATTCAATAGGACCATCTACTTGTTATTCATTCCTTAAGGGCATCTGCATGTTATTCATTCCTTCAGAATATCTACTTGGTTTTATTCTACAAGTACACCCCCTTGCTATTCATTCTGTAAGAATGTCTACATTGTACTTTGTATATTTTATGTTGAAACATCTACTTGTTATATATTCCTCCAGAGCATCTACTTTTTATATATTCCTCAAGAACATCTACTTTTTATTTATTCCTCAAGAACATCTACTTTTTATATATTCCTCAAGAACATCTACTTTTTATTTATTCCTCAAGAACATCTACTTTTCATTTATTCTTCAAGAACATCTACTTGTTATTTATTCTTTAAGAACATCTACTTGTTATTTATTCCTCAAGAACATCTACTTTTTAATTATTCCTCAAGAACATCTGCTTGTTATTAGGTTCTCAAGAACACCTACTTGATATTTATTCCGTAAGTATATCTACTTGTTCCTCAAGAACATCTACTTGTTATTTATTCCTCAAGAACATCTACTTTTTATTTATTCCCCAAGAACATATATTGTTTATTCTTCAAGAACATCTACTTTTTATTTATTCCTGAAGAACATCTACTTGATATTTATTCCTCAAGAACATCTACTTTTTATTTATTCCTCAAGAACATCTACTTTTTAATTATTCGTCAAGAACATCTGCTTGTTATTAGGTTCTCAAGAACACCTACTTGATATTTATTCCGTAAGTATATCTACTTGTTCCTCAAGAACATCTACTTGTTATTAGTTCCTCAAGAACATGTACTTGTTGTTAGTTCCCCAAGAACATTTATCCGTTATCCTTTCTGTTAAAATATCTACCTCTTATTCTTTTTCTGTAAGAACTTCTACGTCTTATTCATTCCACTCGTATATCTAGCTACTTGCTGTTGATTGCCAAGAACATCTACTTGTTATACACTGTGTTAGTGTGAGGAGGCATCGCTTGTGTGACAGGGGATGACGCTTGTGTGAAAGGTGAGAGGAGACAGAGGGTGAGGTTAGGATGAGACGAGGAGCGCTTGTATGAGAAGGGGTGACGTTTGTCTGAAAGGGACGACGTTAGGGTGAGAATGGACGAGGTTAGGGTGACACGGGAAGACGTTTGTTTGAGATGGGGCTCGTCGTCAAGTCTGTACAGAGGCTTTGTGCGCTGATTAGTCTAACCTTGAGTCCAGCTGACATTACTAGTACACGAAAACTAGTTTTAGTACCAGTAACATGAATACATCTTTACTCACAGTTTATCAGTTCTTTAAAGAGGCGTGGGAACCATCATGTTGTATAGTGAGGAAACAAACCCGCTTGTTTTGCATGACGAGCGAGTGCGTGTACCACTAGGCTAACCCTTTGCCTCGCACATGTTTTGAAACTGTTAGGAATCTCTGTTCCCAATCAAAGTTACTATTACAACAATGAACCACCCGTACATATGATACTCAGGCCATGTTTTCCCTGCTGTGGAGCTCTAAGCTTCATACTCTGTTACTGATTAGCGGCATTTTCAGCCCAGACGTCCAGTTCGTACCAATTAATGGCCAACCTAACCAGGCTTTCTACCTTGAACACGAGCTGGCGTGAATTGTGCAGACAATACGAAAACCAACAGACATGGGTCTATCTCCCCCAAACCAATCATCTGTCTACATCTAACGGCATCACTACGCCACTGTTTCGCGCCCTTTTGGCCTCTTGACAAAACAAGCAGACGATGTCTGACGGCCATTTTGAATCTGGCTTTCTTCCAATATTGCCGAGTCGTTTTATCTACCGTGTCCAATATTAAAACTTTCCTTCTGTGAAACAATGCAATATTATTTCAACTGAGACAGCTGGCTCTCTCAGTATCTTTACACACAGAGACATTGACTGACTTGCCTCAACAGAGTAGCGACCAAAAGCTGCAATGGCGACACGTAGCAAAACTTGTCAGGAGCGACGTTTCTAATACTCAAGGTAAGACGAAAAATTATTTTCTTTTAAGATTACGATTTATGAATAAGATTATTGAATACTTTTAATCTATTTAATGATATTTTACAGAATATAATACGTTTTATAATCCTGTTTATGATTCTGTCGGACTAAAATTACACTTTAAGTAAGTCAATGGATTTGAATTTTATTTGTGATATATTTGACATAATTAAAAAGGGTTTTGGAATTATGACACTGCTAATGAAAATGATATGTGCGCTCGTTACATTTTTGCTTATAAATCTTTATAATATAAAGTTCCTGTAATGAAATCTCTTACTAACTTTTTGGTTCACTTTCGAAATTAACGGTAGAATACAAATAAACGGAATACTGTCTGAAACTATTTCCACCACACTTAACACACGATCTCATTTTTGTTTAAAAGTTCAATTCGGTATCATATATAGAACATGTAATAATAAAGTTTCACAAATATTGAAAAGTTTTGTGTCCCAGTTCATGCTCTTCCTATACTGCGCGTTTCCACTGATATAATTCTCACATTGAATCATTTGTATGAACAGCACGCCGATGTTACGTCAGCATCCTAAATATTGTCAGTTTATAAACAATCAGCCAACTAGAGGCAACAAAAAACTTAAACCCTTTTCTTTGAAGGGTGACAAGCTGTTAGAAAAACCTTTTCTACAAAGAAACATTCGGCTCCTAGGCGCTGAATGTCTTTCTGTGAGTAATCAACCTACAGGTTTTCCAATTGAAATTTTGCTTCGAAAATCGGATTTTCTCTCTGAATATACTCATTATTCATGAAAACAGGAATCAAGGATCTCAAATCGAATTATTTCAACCCCGACTATGAGTCATTGATCTTGTGATCGCTGGCGGCAGTAACTTCAGCGCAAGCCAGAAACGCCATCGTGTTGAAACCGTCGTCAACAGTCGCCTGCCGCACAGATAGTATTAACCAGACGCCTAGTAATACTATTACGAGCAAGGAATCACCGATGAGGTCATATATAATTGATGATCAGAGGAACTCACAACTAGAACGCGAATAAATGATAACAGTCCTCAATAGTGAATTACAGGGCAACCTTCTTGGTTCTTTTGAAAATGTAAATGTTTTAAAATCCGTTCCAACTGGCATGGGTGATGCATTCAGGTGCTTGCGATGACGACATCAGATCGGTGGGTCGCTCTATACACTGGATTTGTGCATTACCTTTAAAGGACACACCGTGGTAACTTTCACAGAGATTTAAGAAACAGAAAGGACTATTCAACATGAAACGTTTGCTACCTTCATAGTTACACGGGGACATATTGTATCGGTGTGACTTCATTTTTCAGCGTAACCTGACAAGATGGAAGCGTCGCCCCACGGTCACTTGCTTGCTGCGGTGGTGTTGTTATTAGTTGCCAGGCCAGTAGTTTTGGACGAAGCAGTGGAAATCAGTTACCAGAGTTTGAAACGACTTCATCAACTTCAAAAGGTCAAGGCCAGAATATTAGACGGCCTTCACCTTGATGGCGTTCCCAAACTACCGAAAGGCGTGACCCGCCCCACAGTACAGAAGGCTCTATCACAACTCCATAAAGCGGTCATGCCTGGACAAAACCCCAACTTTGAATATCCGGAGAATTTAGCTGTCATCCTGTTTTCGGAACCAGCTAGTAAGTATGACCATTGTTGTTATTATTCTGTATTAGCGAGTGCGTGAGAATGATGTTTTACGCCGATTTAAAGAATATTCCAGTTATATCACGGCGTGTCAGCTTGATGCGGGAGGAAAGCCCGAAGTGATGCAGGTCTCAGACGTTTACCACTTTGGTGGAACCCACAAGCACGGGTATGGTGCTAACAAAACTAGAAACATAATCGGGGCGAACCGGGATTCGAACCCACAATCATAGGTTTCTGGTGTGCCCAAGGGACACAACTCTGCACAGCGGATCGCTGCGCCTTAGACGACTGGGACACCCGTGCCCCTTTTGTTCTGTATGAATTAAAACAAAGGATGATGACATTTTCTGATCGCTGATTGTTGATTCTTGCTCTGTCCCCATCATGTGGTCGTTGGTTTCACCAACAGTAACTGCGCCCTTTACCATTTCGTGCTTTCCTCCCACATCAAGCTGACATGCCGTGATAAACAGAACTCAAATGTTCAAAACGGCGTTAAACCCAGTCCACTCACTCACTCACTCACTCACTAAATGACGCCGTTGGTGTCGCCTATCCGTTTCCTTTTGTTACATGTGGGAAAGACTTCATACACTCGAAGACTGTTACTGCGACTTACACACGTGTAGCAGAGCGGAGCTGGTCTCGTAGTGTCGGCCTCCTTTGACGTCATCAATTGTTTTATGATATTTTTTTGTATATATTTACGTCAAACCACCTCTCATGATAGCTGAAGTGCACTATGCATGAAGTCTATGGGGCCATTAAGACAGGTCTTCACAAACATGTGCGTTGGGGTAGCCAAGTGGTTTAAGCGATCGCTCGTCACACCGAGCGTCGATTACCATATGTGTACAATGTGTGGAGTCTGTTCTTGGTGCATGTGGGTGATGCCTGTATGTCCTGGTGTCTGCACGCGATGTCTGTCTGTATTGTCCCTGGTGTCTATGGGCGATGTCTGTCTGCATTGTCCCTGGTGTCTATTGGCGATGTCTGTCTGTATTGTCCCTGGTGTCAATGTACGATGTCTGTCTGTATTGTCCCTGGTGTCTATATACGATGCCTGTCTGTATTGTCCCTGGTGTCAATGTACGATGTCTGTCTGTATTGTCCCTGGTGTCTATGGGCGATGTCTTGTCTTTATTGTCCCTGGTGTCTATGGGCGATGTCTGCCTGTATTGTCCCTGGTGTCTATGGGCGATGTCTGCCTGTATTGTCCCTGGTGTCTACAGGCGATGCCTGTCTGTATTGTCCCTGGTGTCTATGGGCGATGCCTGTCTGTATTGTCCCTGGTGTCTATGGGCGATGCCTGTCTGTATTGTCCCTGGTGTCTATGGGCGATGCCTGCCTGTATTGTCCCTGGTGTCTATGGGCGATGTCTGCCTGTATTGTCCCTGGTGTCTACAGGCGATGCTTGTCTGTATTGCCCCTGGTGTCTATGTACGATGTCTTGTCTGTATTGCCCCTGGTGTCTATGGGCGATATCTATGTTGTCCCTGGTGTCTACAGGCGATGCTTGTCTGTATTGTCCCTGGTGTCTACAGGCGATGCTTGTCTGTATTGCCCCTGGTGTCTATGTACGATGTCTTGTCTGTATTGCCCCTGGTGTCTATGGGCGATATCTATGTTGTCCCTGGTGTCTACAGGCGATGCTTGTCTGTATTGTCCCTGGTGTCTACAGGCGATGCTTGTCTGTATTGTCTCTGGTGTCTATGTACGATGTCTGTATTTATATCTATGTTGTCCATGGTGTCTATGTACGATGTCTTGTCTGTATTGTCCCTGGTGTCTACAGGCGATGCTTGTCTGTATTGTCCCTGGTGTCTATGTACGATGTCTTGTCTGTATTGCGCCTGGTGTCTATGGGCGATATCTATGTTGTCCCTGGTGTCTATGTACGATGTCTTGTCTATATTGTCCCTGGTGTCTACAGGCGATGCTTGTCTGTATTGTCTCTGGTGTCTATGGGCGATGTCTGTCTGTATTGTCCCTGGTGTCTATGTACGATGTCTTGTCTGTATTGCCCCTGGTGTCTATGGGCGATATCTATGTTGTCCCTGGTGTCTACAGGCGATGCTTGTCTGTATTGTCCCTGGTGTCTACAGGCGATGCTTGTCTGTATTGTCCCTGGTGTCTATGTACGATGTCTTGTCTGTATTGCCCCTGGTGTCTATGGGCGATATATATGTTGTCCCTGGTGTCTATGTACGATGTCTTGTCTATATTGTCCCTGGTGTCTACAGGCGATGCTTGTCTGTATTGTCTCTGGTGTCTATGTACGATGTCTTGTCTGTATTGCGCCTGGTGTCTATGGACGATATCTATGTTGTCCCTGGTGTCTATGTACGATGTCTGCCTGTATTGCCCCTGGTGTCTATGTACGATGTCTGCCTGTATTGCCCCTGGTGTCTATTGGCGATGTCTTGTCTGTATTGTCCCTGGTGTCTATGTACGATGTCTGCCTGTATTGCCCCTGGTGTCTATGTACGATGTCTGCCTGTATTGTCCCTGGTGTCTATTGGCGATGTCTGTCTGTATTGTCCCTGGTGTCTATGTACGATGTCTGCCTGTATTGCCCCTGGTGTCTATTGGCGATGTCTTGTCTGTATTGTCCCTGGTGTCTATGGGCGATGTCTGTCTATATTGTCCCTGGTGTCTATGTACGATGTCTGTCTGTATTGCCCCTGGTGTCAATGTACGATGTCTGTCTGTATTGTCCCTGGTGTCTATGGGCGATGTCTATATTGTCCCTGGTGTCTATGTACGATGTCTTGTCTGTATTGTCCCTGGTGTCTATGGGCGATGTCTATATTGTCCCTGGTGTCTATGTACGATGTCTGTATTTATATCTATGTTGTCCCTGGTGTCTATGTACGATGTCTTGTCTGTATTGCCCCTGGTGTCTATGGGCGATGTCTATATTGTCCCTGGTGTCTATGTACGATGTCTTGTCTGTATTGTCCCTGGTGTCTATGTACGATGTCTTGTCTGTATTGTCCCTGGTGTCTATGGGCGATGTCTATATTGTCCCTGGTGTCTATGTACGATGTCTGTATTTATATCTATGTTGTCCCTGGTGTCTATGTACGATGTCTTGTCTGTATTGTCCCTGGTGTATATGTACGATGTCTGGTCTGTATTGCCCCTGGTGTCTATGTACGATGTCTTGTCTGTTTTGCCCCTGGTGTCTATGGGCGATGTCTTGTCTGTATTGCCCCTGGTGTCTATGTACGATGTCTTGTCTGTTTTGTCCCTGGTGTATATGTACGATGTCTGTCTGTATTGCCCCTGGTGTCTATGGGCGATGTCTTGTCTGTATTGCCCCTGGTGTCTATGTACGATGTCTTGTCTGTTTTGTCCCTGGTGTATATGTACGATGTCTGTCTGTATTGTCCCTGGTGTCTTTATACGATCTCTGTACTGCCCCTGGTGTCTATATACGATGTCTATAATCTCCCTGGTGTCTATGTACGATGTCTTGTCTGTTTTGTCCCTGGTGTATATGTACGATGTCTGTCTGTATTGTCCTTGGTTTCTATGTACGATATTCTCCCTGGTGTCTATGTACGTTGTATGTCTGTACTATCCTTGGTGTCTATGTGCGGTGTCTGTATTGTCCCTGGTGTTTATATACGATGTATGTCTGTATTGCCCCCGGTGTCTATATACGATGTCTGTATTCTCTCTGTGTCTATGTACGTTGTATGTCTGTATTGTCCCCGGTGTCTATGTACGATGTCTGTATTCTCCCTGTGTCTATGTACGTTGTATGTCTGTATTCTCTGTGTGTCTATGTACGTTGTATGTCTGTATTGTCCCCGGTGTCTATATACGATGTCTGTATTCTCTCTGTGTCTATGTACGTTGTATGTCTGTATTGTCCCCGGTGTCTATATACGATGTCTGTATTCTCTCTGTGTCTATGTACGTTGTATGTCTGTATTGTCCCTGGTGTCTATGTACGTTGTATGTCTGTATTCTCTCTGTGTCTATGTACGTTGTATGTCTGTATTGCCCCCGGTGTTTATATACGATGTCTGTATTGTCCCTGGTGTTTATATACGATGTCTGTATTGTCCCTGGTGTTTATATACGATGTCTGTATTGTCTCTGTGTCTATGTACGATGTATGTCTGTATTGTCCCTGGTGTTTATATACGATGTCTGTATTGTCCCTGGTGTTTATATACGATGTCTGTAATTCTCTCTGTGTCTATGTACGTTGTATGTCTGTATTGTCCCTGGTGTTTATATACGATGTCTGTATTGTCCCTGGTGTTTATATACGATGTCTGTATTGTCCCTGGTGTTTATATACGATGTCTGTATTGTCCCTGGTGTTTATATACGATGTCTGTATTATCCCTGGTGTTTATATACGATGTCTGTATTGTCCCTGTGTCTATGTACGTTGTATGTCTGTATTGTCCCTGGTGTTTATATACGATGTCTGTATTGTCCCTGGTGTTTATATACGATGTCTGTAATTCTCTCTGTGTCTATGTACGTTGTATGTCTGTATTGTCCCTGGTGTTTATATACGATGTCTGTATTGTCCCTGGTGTTTATATACGATGTCTGTATTGTCCCTGGTGTTTATATACGATGTCTGTAATTCTCTCTGTGTCTATGTACGTTGTATGTCTGTATTGCCCCTGCTGTCTATATACGATGTCTGTATTGTCCCTGTGTCTATGTACGTTGTATGTCTGTATTGTCCCTGTGTCTATGTACGTTGTATGTCTGTATTGTCCCTGGTGTTTATATACGATGTCTGTATTGTCCCTGGTGTTTATATACGATGTCTCTATTGTCCCTGTGTCTATGTACGTTGTATGTCTGTATTGCCCCTGGTGTCTATATACGATGTCTGTATTGTCCCTGTGTCTATGTACGTTGTATGTCTGTATTGTCCTTGGTGTCTATATACGATGTATGTATTGTCCTTGGTGTCTATATACGATGTATGTATTGTCCTTGGTGTCTATATACGATGTATGGTCCCTGATATCAAAAGAAAATGTCTGTCTGTATTGTCCCTGGCGTCTGTGTACGATGTCTGTATTGTCCCTGGCGTCTGTGTACGATGTCTGTATGTCCCTGGACAATGTAAGCACGTGTTGTCCTTGGGATATATGGACGATGTTTGTGATGTCACTTGTGGTAAATAAGACACGATGTCATCTGTAGCCTTTGACACCAATGGACGATGTAGTGTTCTATAAGACCTATGTTCTATATATCTAGAAAAAACCCGATCCGATCCCCTATATTTTCTAACCAGACTATATGATTCGACTAACCACATTGTAGTTGAAACAAGGAGTATTACATTATACTATACAATGAAAGTCCGCTAGTAACGTCTTAACTTGTCCGGAGTAACCAGCGATT
Source organism: Haliotis rufescens (assembly GCF_023055435.1). Lineage (NCBI taxonomy): Eukaryota > Metazoa > Mollusca > Gastropoda > Lepetellida > Haliotidae > Haliotis > Haliotis rufescens. The sequence goes on along the minus strand of NW_025963780.1, from coordinate 36,413,202 downwards.
CGTCACCACAATTGCAATGAAGTTCGTTGTGATAATTCCGGGAGAAATGTGATCTCCAGCAACCCCTGCTGGTGGTTAGATTTGTTTGTGTCTTTGTTTGTTGTTTAACGCCGCACTCATTAATATTCCAGCTATATGACGGCGGTCTGTAAATAATCGAGTCTGGACCAGACAATCCAGTGATTGACACCATGAGCGAGCCTGACCACCCGATCCCGTTAGTCGCCTTTTACGACAAGCATAGTCGCCTTTTACGGCAAGCGTGGGTTGCTGAAGACCTATTCTATCCCGGATCTTCACAAAAAGTGACCAAATAGATCGGGTGGTCAGCCTCGGTGACGTTGATGGTGGTACGTCATGGCAACCGACGGCGTGGATCGTTGTTCACAAAAGTAATCTCTGAATTGTCTGGTCCAGACGCGATTAATTACAGGCCGCAGAGTGCGACGTAAAACAGCAACAACAAAAAAGCCACGGTAGTTATGTTTATTAGAGGCACTTGCCATTAGTTACATATCCAGATTCTGGGGCTCGGGTACTCCAGTCGTCTACGGCGCCGCAATTCACTTTGTAGAGTTGCCTCCCTTGGGCACACCAGAACATATAGCCGTCGGTTCGAATCCCGGTTCGCCCCGATTATATTTCCAGGTTTGTCAGCATCATACCCGTGCTCGTGGGTTTCACCAAAGTGGTAAACGTCGGAGACATGCATCACGTCGGGCTTTCCTCCCACATTAAGCTGACGCGCCGTGATATAACTGGAATACTGTTGAAAACGGCGTTAAACCCAACTCACTCACTCACTAATTTACTAAATGACGCATAAAATCAACACAACAAATTTAATCACTGATTAATTGAAGTATTTCACATCTGTTATTGTTGTTTTAAAAGCAAGATGTCATCGGAGGCTTTCCCACATTTAGCACGTTAACTGTTTAATACAATCCTAAACATGTCAAAATTATGGCACAAGGAACGTGTTTAGGTTTCTGTTGAGGATCTAAACACATTTTATACAGTGTATTCGTCTCCATGCCTACCCCCGCGGTCGGGTAACCTAGTGGTTAAAGCGTTCGCTCGTCACGCCGAAGACCCGGGTTTGATTCCCCACATGGGTACAATGTGTGAAGCCCATTTCTGGTGTTCCCCGCCGTGATATTGCTGGAATATTGCTAAAAGCGGCGTAAAACCATACTCACTGCATATGACACTGCTTACAACTCGGTTCATTTTGTACGTAATGACTGAAGTGAGTCGGCAGTGCTGAGATGCGTTCACCTATTTACGTCAAGTCATCACACTGGTTGGAGCTGCTCATGGTAATCTTGAAGCCTCATATACTGAATTCCTCGGCAGGGGATTATCTTGACTTGACATAGTCTTATCTCGTGTTTATATTTATGATTCATCTAGATTTATTTACGGTGCATACAATAATCTATTTATTTCGCATTCCTTGTGATAACCGCGCCTTGTGTTCCCGCTGGGAAGATAGGGATGCGTATATACGATTCTTGTAGGTAAAATTGGTACCTCATGGCCCTCTCGCGTTAAAGAGTTAAGGTCAGCGAGGTTCAGTCACGTTGGTGGCGGAAGGTATAGGTGGGTGGGTGGCCGTGTTAAATACATTCTAGGGCTCGATCCTGCTCCACACTCATGTCAGCAATAAATGGGTACCCGGTAGGACGCGCTGGCAAAGTGAGTCTTAACCTTCAATTGCCTCACGGACACCTTGGGTTGTATACTCACAAGGAAGACGACAATGAAAGTCGAGTGCACAATGAATGAATGAATGAATGAATGAATGAATGATCTGTTGGCCAATTGTTGTGTTGCTCCATCAGTTCAAGTGACACATAATCTTCAACATCTAGATTGCCAATAAACATGTAAAGCATGCATCTCTTTCTTCAAGAGCACATTCACATTTCAATATCACATGACAGTCTTAGTCACGGGCAAATCTCTTGTATAATGGGCATTCGCGTGAACATAAGTTCCAGAGGCAATCGTTATCATAAATGGAAGTTCATCTCGTCATTCTGTCCCCAGTAAAGTAACTTTGTAAAGTCAGTGTCGAGCTTTTGAATTTCGTGACAGGTCGTTTCTGAGAGAAAGATGTTTTTTTCCAAAGCAACCCTGCATGAGAGTTTATAGCATTAACAACAATTTGTCACCACTTGAGCTTAGATGGAACCCCTCCACATAAATAATAATGAAAATCATGATGAAGTAGACCATCGTCATCAAAATCTTCTTTGTCATTATAAAACGCTATACGCCATTATTATTATTATTATTATTATAATTATTATTATTATTATTATTATTATTATTATTTACAGATTAAAATTTTAAAAATGCAGCAAAGACTGGCACAGTCAGGCTGGTCAGGCATTTTTTGGTGTTTTTATCTATTTTAATTCACAAGTCCCTGTTACAGCCCCAGGGTAGACATGAACCTCTTTTAAATAATTATTTTATCCAAACTAACTTCAAACAATGGTCTTGTGATGTTTTATGAAATTAAAAGGACATACACATCGCATTAAGGGCACTATCTACACAGAACAATGTATACAAGTTTGTACCAGATCAATGAGAATTACATCACTGCTTCTCTAAAAGACAATGATACAGCATACATACACCACTCACCCAGAACAATGTATACAAGTTTGTACCAGGTCAAGTACATGAGAATTACATCACTGCGTCTCTAAAAGACAATGATACAGCATACATACACCACTCACCCAGAACAATGTATACAAGTTTGTACCAGGTCAAGTATATGTGAATTACATCGCTTATTGTCAAAAAGACAATGATACAGCTTACATACACCACTCATCCAGAACAATGTATACAAGTTTGTACCAGGTCAAGTACATGAGAATTACATCACTGATTCTCTAAAAGACAATGATACAGCATCCAAACACCATTCACCCAGAACAATGTATACAAGTTTGTACCAGGTCAAGTACATGAGAATTACATCACTGTTTCTCAAAAAGACAATGATACAGCATCTATACACCACTCACCCAGAACAATGTATACAAGTTTGTACCAGGTCAAGTACATGAGAATTACATCACTGTTTCTCAAAAAGACAATGATACAGCATACATACACTATTCACCCAGAACAATGTATACAAGTTTGTACCAGGTCAAGTACATGTGAATTACATCACTGCTTCTCTAAAAGACAATGATACAGCATCCATACACCACTCATCCAGAACAATGTATACAAGTTTGTACCAGGTCAAGTACATGAGAATTACATCACTGTTTCTCAAAAAGACAATAATACAGCATCCATACACCACTCACCCAGAACAATGTATACAAGTTTGTACCAGGTCACGCACTTGTGAATTACATCACTGCTTCTCAAAAGACAATGATACAGCATCCATAAACCATTCACCCAGAACAATGTATACAAGTTTGAACCAGGTCAAGTACATGAAAATTACATCGCTGCTTCTCTAAAAGACAATGATACAGCATACATACAGCATCCAAGTTTGTACCAGGTCAAGTACATGAAAATTACATCCCTGCTTCTCTAAAAGACAATGATACAGCATACATACAGCATCCAAGTTTGTACCAGGTCAAGTACATGAGAATTACATCGCTGCTTCTCTAAAAGACAATGATACAGCATACATACAGCACTCACCCAGAACAATGTATACAAGTTTGTACCAGGTCAAGTACATGAGAATTACATCGCTGCTTCTCTAAAAGACAATGATACAGCATACATACAGCATCCAAGTTTGTACCAGGTCAAGTACATGTGAATTACATCACTGATTCTCTAAAAGACAATGATACAGCATACATACAGCATCCAAGTTTGTACCAGGTCAAGTACATGAAAATTACATCGCTGCTTCTCTAAAAGACAATGATACAGCATACATACAGCATCCAAGTTTGTACCAGGTCAAGTACATGAACATTACATCGCTGCTTCTCTAAAAGACAATGATACAGCATACATACAGCATCCAAGTTTGTACCAGGTCAAGTACATGAGAATCACATCGCTGCTTCTCTAAAAGACAATGATACAGCATACATACAGCATCCAAGTTTGTACCAGGTCAAGTACATGAGAATTACATCGCTGCTTCTCTAAAAGACAATGATACAGCATACATACAGCATCCAAGTTTGTACCAGGTCAAGTACATGAGAATTACATCGCTGCTTCTCTAAAAGACAATGATACAGCATACATACAGCATCCAAGTTTGTACCAGGTCAAGTACATGAGAATTACATCACTGCTTCTCTAAAAGACAATGATACAGCATACATACAGCACTCACCCAGAACAATGTATACAAGTTTGTACCAGGTCAAGTACATGAGAATTACATCACTGCTTCTCTAAAAGACAATGATACAGCATACATACAGCACTCACCCGGAACAATGTATACAAGTTTGTACCAGGTCAAGTACATGTGAATTACATCACTGCTTCTCTAAAAGACAATGATCTATTGTGGATAACACTTGCTGAGTACTTCGATTAAAAAGAATACATATTTCAAAATTTTAACGAGAGTGTAATTCTCGTTTGAAATGGTTAAAGTTACGAGAAATATCCTCCGCCTTGCATTTATTGATGAAATATTTGGCAAATACTATAATATAATCAAAGACTTTGACAGTCACTTCTTTCAGTGGCATTTAGAAGTTGGTGTGATGAAGTAAGACGAGTTTTATGGATGAACAACTTCTTTATTATAATCTGTGTTCATTAGTCATCCACTGGCTTCCAATTATCTTAATCAACTCTCTCTGTCCACCAATCACCTTACTGTATAAACTTTGATGTTAATAAGTATATATACCCATGTTGTTTAGCACTATCCCCCGTGTGCGAAATACGCATCAGTCGGAAAGCGCACGTTAAATCTCCAAAGTAAGTAAGTAAGTAAGCACTATCCATCACTTGCTTGATAATGGTGTTAGGATCTACACCGAAACGTCGCACTAATTGTAATAAAGAAGTTGTTCATCCATAGGACTCGTCTGACTTTGTCAGTGTAAACACAGTTTTCACATACATAATATAAACTCTGTGTCATGTAAATTACGCTCACATGCATGTGAACATTTATCTTAAAACCCATCCATCAGGGATTTCAAAATATGTTTTATATTCAAACATCAACATTATGAGAACGGGTGGGTATTATCTTTTACATTCGTGACCAACTCGTGTTATTCCGGTACAAGCCGAATAGCGACTCGTGCCCCTCTCGTGGCCATTTTTGCAACCGGGTTCCGTCTTTGCGCAAACGGGCATACCTAAAACAATTGTCAACTCGTTGTGTAATGGTTCACACATATTTCCCCGTACATTATATATATTTTAGATACAATTTAAAGCAGATCTGGACATGGTGACTTATACAGTATGTTTGAACACATTTAACTGTGTCTTGGGTATATTTTTAGATGCAAGACACATGTAAAATAAAATACTATTTCTGAGGGATTCTTTGACAAAGAACTTGAAATCAAACGCGCATTCTGATTGGTTTGTCGAATTTTCGCACATAACATTCATCGATAGGGGGACGAGTCTACTTGCAGGTTACGGAAAGTGGCGAGAGGTGACGAATGATCATGGCCATTTTTGCGACCGGGTTCCGTCTTTGCGCAAACGGGCATACCTAAAACAATTGTAAACTCGTTGTGTAATGGTTCACATTTATTTCCCCGTATATTATATATATTTCAGATGCAATTTAAAGCACATCGGGACATGCGGAATTATACAGTATGATTGAACACATTTAACTGTGTCTTGGGTATATATTTAGATGCAAGACATATGTATAATCAAAAAATTATTTCTGAGGGATTCTTTGACGAAGAACTTGAAATCAAACGCGCATTCTGATTGGTTTGTCGTATTTTCGCACATAACATTCATCGATAGGGGGACGAGTCTTAAAACCCATCCATCAGGGATTTCAAAATATGTTTTACATTCAAACATCAACATTATGAGAACGGCTCGGTATTACCTTTTACATTCGTGACCAACTCGTGTTATTCCGGGACAAGCCATGCCGTTTACGGAAAGGGGCGAGTGGTGACGAATGTATCTTTTAGTGAATGGCAGGTAGCAGGTTGTCAGTGTAACATGGCCTCATTCACGAGCAGGGATTTGGGGTATTTGAACAGAAAGTGTCATAGATTAGACACTCACAATTTACTGCTCATGTTGGTTGTGATTAATGTAATGTTCGAAAGTGAAACTAGGTGTGTTATTGTCACGTCACTATCTGTCTTCTGACCATTCGTTGCAAAAGTTATCTTCAGTTTAGATAATTAGTGTATTTTGAATAAACCAAAAGAAACGCGTTTTAGTGTAGCAACACTACACTAGGGAATGTCATTCTTACAAAGGGAATGTAAAAAGTGTGGGTGAGTGAGTTTGGGTTAACGCCGTTTTGAGTGAGTGAGTTGGGTTTAACGCCGCTTTTAACAGTATTCCAGTTATATCACGGCGTGTCAGCTTAATGTTGGAGGAAAGCCCGAAGTGATGCAGGTCTCAGACGTTTACCACTTCGGTGAAACCCACGAGCATGGGCATAGTGCTCACAAACCTAGAAACATAATTGGGGAGAACCGGGATTCGGACCCACATTCATAGGTTTCTGGCGTGCCCAAAGGGACGCATCTCTGCACAGCGAATCGCGGCGCCTTAGACGACTGGGCCACCCGTGCCCCCAACGCCGCTTTGAAAAGAATTCCAGTTATAATGTGGGAGGAAAGCCCGAAGTGATGTAGATCTAATACCCCGTTCACATACGCCTCTATACATGTGTGTGTATATGTGCATACGTGTGTGAAAATACACACGTAAGTATACAAAACCAATCAGTATATTCGGTAATTAGGACTCAGGCCCACGTACAGATATATATCAGGTGCTGCATGGAATAATATTTACAGGTAAGAAGAACGAAGACAGATAGCATTTTTAACATAATTGGCAAAGTTCTTAAGACAGGTTACATCCGAATATTTTAACATTCTAACTAGTACGTCTTTACGATTATTACCAGTAATAAAGTCTAAATATGGGAAATATTTTGAGCGATATCTTCATAAATAGGGCAAACGAGAATGAAATGAATTTCATTTTCAACTGCCCTTACTTGCAGAAAACTTTTGCCCTTAACTTGGATACCTTGGATTCCTTGGATTCATTTTTCATAAAATATATATATTCCACGGTCATGGTGCAGGACTAAGCATACAACATCAACTTTTATGCGTAGGTGGGCTGACGGTATTTTTCTTTGGTTTTAAGGGGTCAACATTTGAATTAAAGACATGTTGCATCATGCGAAGATTTCTGTCAAATTGCTCTCTTCTCTCTCGACTTTGTTTGGAAAACAAGTCACGAAAAGATTGATGAATATGTGTTCCTTATACCATTAACATACCTTATTTACACACCTAAGTTCATTTTCATGTGAACACATAGTAAATTTACATATGCACACGTATGTATATTTACGCATATGCAAAATTACTTTCGTGCGTAAATGTTCTGCATGTGAACGGAGTTGCATCCCTTGGTCACGCCAGGAACTTATGATCCTTGGTTCGAACCTAGGTTCGCCCCAATTATGTTTCTATGTTTGTCAGCACCATACCAGTGCTCGTGGGTTTCACCGAAGTAGTGAACGTAATACCCCGTTCACATGCGCCGCTATACATATGTGTGTATATGTGTATACGTGTGTGGAAATACATGCGTGAGTATACTTGTCATGTTAACGCGTTTACTCATGTGTGTATATTTACACCAGGAGCAAATTTGAATCATGTCTGGAGCAGGTGCAAATGTAAATGTAAATTTACTTATACGCACGTATGTATAGTTACACATGTTAGAAATTACTTACGTTAGTAAATGTTGTGCTTGTGAACGGGGTATAAGAGACCTGTACCCTCCCAACATTTCGATCATTATTTGCTATGAAAGGAGGGCTATAAGATCTTGGAAATCCTGATCAGCGTAAAATGATATTTGGTTTTCTTTCACGGAATTTGAATATCTTTGATTTCATTTCAGAATCGCTAGAAGACAAGAACACTCTCCAGTTCCAGTTAAACGCCAACGGGAACAGTTCTCCGATCGAGGTGAAAAGTGCTAGTCTTTTTATTCGAATAAAAACGAAGAAGGCCGAAGGCAACGAAAAGCCCCCGAAGTCTAACAAATCCAGGAAGAAAAACAATTCACAGAGGAAAATAAAACTGCTGATTCGACACTTTGACCGGAAGCGGAAGCGTTTCCGGAGGGTCACCCTTCTCAAGGCCAGCATTAGGAAAACAAAATGGCTGAAACTTCACATACCGCAGTCTTCGGTGCAGCGAGACTTGAATTCGGGAAATAAGACTATTTTACTGAAGGTCACATGTAAGAGGTGTAAACAAAGTTTGAGTCTTGACCTTCTCTACAAGAAGAACGCCAAAAAAAACAAAATAGGGAAACGTCGGAAGTCCAAAAAACGACGTTTGAGCCACACGCGACCTTTCCTCGTGGTGTACACGAAACCCCAGATTTCCACGCGACCTCGTCGTAACCTTGACGACTGCTCAGTCGCCAACATGTCACACTGCTGCACGAGACAAATGTACGTCGATTTTCGAGAGATAGGCTGGGACAACTGGATACTGTATCCCCCGGGGTTCACAACATCAACATGTGATGGCGGGTGCGATACATCCACGGCGCATGTCGTGACCTCAAATCAAGCGTCACGTGGTCGTAATTCGACGAATCAGGAAGTGGCGTGTCGACCTACTTCGACCGAGCCCTTGACCGTCGTCTACTATAAAAGAATCAACGTAATCGTCCGACGAACCATCCCAAATTTGGTCGATGGCAACTGCGGTTGTGTTTAATTTCACGCACATTCTTAACTTATAAACATGTGACCACAGACGCTACTGCGAAAAATAAATAAGTGGACCTTTCTGTCGGAAATGCGTTTTATCATATCTGCTTTCAATATGTCATTTGATCGGATGAAGAAATGCCCGTTTAACAAGATTGGGTTTCTTGGCTCTGTTCTTTGTGTTGTGCGTATTGATATATAAACTGAAAGAGACGTTTTTCCTGTCATGAGATGTTGTATGACTAAAGGGTTATTGGTATATTGAATCCAATCTCATTAAAATCAGATCTTAGTTCTGGCTATCGCTAAACAAAGATCTGAAGACATCCCATTACGGGTCACGTCAGAACGACCTTTCATCCGACCAATCAAAGCGTCGCTTACCAGATCCTGAAAGTGACAGTCGGAATGTGTTTTCTAATCATGCAACCTCGAAAACGTTAACATGGGGTATGCCGAGCGACAGTTACGGCCCGTACGACTGATTCCGTCATAATCATCGTCTACCTCTCGCTTCCATTCGAGAAACATTTGAACGGAAGAAGTGTTGCATAGTACATGGGAAGCACTGCCATACAATCTCAACCATATATTAGACATTCCGGAAAGTTCGTTTGTTCAGTTTTCAAAATTTTAATCGAGAACTCTGTCAACATATATTTCAAGGGTAGTCTGAGATGGAAGTCGCCAGGTTGAAACGAGTGCCGTAAAGCTCGAGAAAGCTGCTTTCTAATTGGCTGATGTCGACTTCTTGTTAGTCATTTCAGTGGTCGGTCAAAGTTCGCGAAAGGTCGTTTTGATGTGACCCGTAAAGCCTCAGATCTTTGTTTAGCGATAACGAGAACTAAGATCTGATTTTAATGAGATTGATATTGAATCCGAAATCGTTTGTAGGAGACATTTTTTAGGGTAAAATATACTTGTAGCTCTACTGGTCACAGATCAGTGAGCTTATGAAATGGCGCCGCATTCATCGTACGACTCGCGGTCACGTCATACATTGTGTGTTTTGAGATGTTACCTTCAACAAATGTAAATGGATTGTGACTAAAGTTTATTTGACGTCTATTGTGGAAGCAGGCAGATATTCAAGGGAGGCAATCCTCCATAATCTTAAGCGCGTTTTATATGTAGTCTAAACGTTGTAATTATTGCACTGAGTGAAAATTGGGAAATTGTGTTTGTGGAAGTTTTGTTCTAGACTTATCTACATCGTAAAATTGGAGTTGGTAGACAGAAAGGTGTATGAATAACCTGAATCTAAATGTCCGGACCTGCTAATTTTACCGGACCACGCCCCCGTAGGTCAAAGGTTTTCTTTTTGCGGCCATCATGCACAGAAACATTATGGTCAATATTCCAATCACCTCTAAAGTATATGGAAATGTTAATGTGTGACTCACTAACTACGGCAGTGATGGTTCGACAGTTGCTAGCCCAACTGATCGTCATTGTCGCCAATATGTCTACCAGCTTTAATGCGACATTAAGAAAAAGGATTTATGTTAACCGTTATCTTATCTAACGGTTGTCCCACCTCCATGCAATGCCATCATGTCTGGTAGATCTACCACGTCTTAGCAAGTCGTAATTATTAACCCAATGGCCACTCTTATTTTCTAACTGATCTGTAGTTGTTTCTACCTCAAGTAAGACGTTCAGTATTAAGCATGTGTGATGTTTTATATTTTATTTCCGTGTACTGTAATGATTTTGTTTAGAATGCCATCGTGTTATGTTGCAACTTAATACTTTAATGTGATTTGTAATAAAAGACCTTACGTTTTACAAAAGGGCATATCTCATTCCTTTGTGGACATCCCTGGGGTATTGAGTCAGCATAATCAACACTATTCTGGCTGATGAACACACTGAACGCATGTGGGAATCGAACCAGGGTGGTTAAAGCGTATACTCGTTGTGTCGAAGCCCTGCTCCACAAAGCGAGCTCAGCGATACGACTTGTGTAAATCAATGTTATGTATGGGAGTAACGATCGTCACGGCGCTAAGATCGCTTTGTAGAACACGGATCAAGGACATTCGGCGTGACGAGAGTATGTGTAAGCCTCTGGGCTACCTATCCCCCTCCCACGTCGACGAGGGCGGGAGTGTCCAAAAATGTAACTCACTTGGATAGTGCCAAGACAGTTTTGTAAAACTAGGCCCACGGCCTCTCTACTCAAGGTCGGATATAATGAGTCCCATCAGCGACAGTCAAGTCCTGATATAACGTGTCCCGTCAGCTATAGTCAAGTCCAGATATAACGTGTCCCGTCAGCGACAGAAAAGTCCTTATATAACGTGTCCCGCCAGCAACAGTCAAGTCCAGATATAACGTGTCCCGTCAGCTATAGTCAAGTCCTCATATAACGTGTCCCATCACCTATAGTCAAGTCCAGATATAACGTGTCCCGTCAGCGAAAGTCAAGTCCTGATATAATGTGTCCCGTCAGCTATAGTCAAGTCCAGATATAACGTGTCCCATCAGCGAAAGTCAAGTCCTGATATAACGTGTTCCGTCAGCGAAAGTCAAGTCCTAATATAACGTTTCCCGTCAGCGAAAGTCAAGTCCTGATATAACGTGTCCCGTCAGCGACAGTCAAGTCCTGATATGACGTGTCCCGTCAGCGAAAGTCAAGTCCTGATATAACGTGTCCCGACAGCGAAAGTCAAGTCCTGATATAACGGGTCCCATCAGCGACAGTCAAGTCCTGATATAACGTGTCCCGTCATCTATAGTCAAGTCCTGATATAACGTGTCCCGTCAGCTATAGTCAAGTCCAGATATAACGTGTCCCGTAAGCGAGAGTCAAGTCCTGATATAACGTGTTCCGTCAGCGAAAGTCAAGTCCAGATATAACGTGTCCCGTCAGCTATAGTCAAGTCCTGATATAACGTGTCCCGTCAGCTATAGTCAAGTCCTGATATAACGTGTCCCGTCAGCTATAGTCAGGTCCTGATATTACGTGTCCCGTAAGCGACAGTCAAATCCTGATATAATGAGTCCCGTCAGCTATAGTCAAGTCCTGATATAACGTGTCCCGTAAGCGACAGTCAAGTCCTGATATAACGTGTCCCGTCAGCTATAGTCAAGTCCTGATATAACGTGTCCCGTAAGCGACAGTCATGTCCTGATATAACGTGTCCCGTCAGCTATAGTCAAGTCCTGATATAACGTGTCCCGTAAGCGACAGTCAAGTCCTGATAAAACGTGTCCCATCAGCGAAAGTCAAGTCCAGATATAACGTGTCCCGTAAGCGAGAGTCAAGTCCTGATATAACGTGTCCCGTCAGCTATAGTCAAGTCCTGATATAACGTGTCCCGTCAGCGAAAGTCAAGTCCAGATATAACGTGTCCCGTCAGCTATAGTCAAGTCCTGATATAACGTGTCCCGTCAGCTATAGTCAAGTCCTGATATAACGTGTCCCGTCAGCTATAGTCAAGTCCTGATGTTACGTGTCCCGTAAGCGACAGTCATGTCCTGATATAATGAGTTCCGTCAGCTATAGTCAAGTCCAGATATAACGTGTCCCGTAAGCGACAGTCAAGTCCTGATATAACGTGTCCCGTCAGCTATAGTCAAGTCCTGATAAAATGTGTCCCGTCAGTTATAGTGAAGTCCTGATATAACGTGTCCCGTCAGCTATAGTCAGGTCCTGATATAACGTGTCCCGTCAGCGACAGTCAAGCCCAGATATATCGTGTCGCGTCAGCGACAGTCAAGTCCTGATATAACGTGTCCCGTCAGCTATAGTCAAGTCCTGATATAACGTGTCCCGTCAGTTATAGTGAAGTCCTGATATAACGTGTCCCATCAGCTATAGTCAAGTCCTGATATGACGTGTCCCATCAGCGACAGACAAGTCCTGATATATCGTGTCGCGTCAGCTATAGTCAAGTCCTGATATATCATGTCGCGTCAGCTACATTCAAGTCCTGATATATCGTGTCGCGTCAGCTACATTCAAGTCCTGATATATCGTGTCACGTCAGCTATAGTCAAGTCCTGATATATCGTGTCGCGTCAGCTATAGTCAAGTCCTGATATATCGTGTCGCGTCAGCTACATTCAAGTCCTGATATATCGTGTCGCGTCAGCTACATTCAAGTCCTGATAGAGCGATGCTTAGTGTGTGTCCTTGTAGTGTGGTGTGGTGTGGTGCAGTGTGGTGTGGTGAAGTGGTCAGTGTGATGTGGTGCAGTGTGATGTGGTGCAGTGTGATGTGGTGCAGTGTGATGTGGTGTAGTGTGGTGTGGTGAAGTGGTCAGTGTGATGTGGTGCAGTGTGATGTGGTGCAGTGTGATGTGGTGCAGTGTGATGTGGTGTAGTGTGGTGTGGTGAAGTGGTCAGTGTGATGTGGTGCAGTGTGATGTGGTGCAGTGTGATGTGGTGCAGTGTGATGTGGTGTAGTGTGGTGTGGTGAAGTGGTCAGTGTGATGTGGTGCAGTGTGATGTGGTGTAGTGTGGTGTGGTGTGTTGTAGTGTGGTGTGGTGTGGTGCAGTGTGGTTAGTTTTATGTAGTGTGGTGAAGTGGTCAGTGTGATGTAGTGTGGTGTAGTGGTCAGCGTGATGAAGTGCGGTGTAGTGTGGTGTAGTGGTCAGTGTGATGTAGTGTGGTGTAGTGTGGTGAAGTGGTCAGCGTGATGTAGTGTGGTGTAGTGTGGAGAAGTGGTCAGCGTGATGTAGTGCGGTGTAGTGTGGTGAAGTGGTCAGTGTGATGTAGTGTGGTGTAGTGTGGTGAAGTGGTCAGTGTAATGAAGTGGTTAGTGTGATGCAGTGTGGTGTAGTGTGGTGAAGTGGTCAGTGTGATGTAGTTTGGTGAAGTGTAGTGAAGTGGTCAGTGTGATGTAGTTTGGTGTAGTGTGGTGAAGTGGTCAGTGTAATGAAGTGGTTAGTGTGATGCAGTGTGGTGTAGTGTGGTGAAGTGGTCAGTGTGATGTAGTTTTGTGTAGTGTGGTGAAGTGGTCAGTGTGATGTAGTTTGGTGTAGTGTGGTGAAGTGGTCAGTGTAATGAAGAGGTTAGTGTGATGCAATGTGGTGTAGTGTGGTGAAGTGGTCAGTGTGATGTAGTTTGGTGTAGTGTGGTGAAGTGGTCAGTGTGATGTAGTTTGGTGTAGTGTGGTGAAGTGGTCAGTGTAATCAAGTGGTTAGTGTGATGCAATGTGGTGTAGTGTGGTGAAGTGGTCAGTGTGATGTAGTTTGGTGTAGTGTGGTGAAGTGTTGTGTAGTGTTGTGAAGTCGTTAGTGTGATGCAGTGTGGTGTAGTGTGGTGAAGTGGTCAGTGTGATGTAGTTTGGTGTAGTGTGGTGAAGTGTTGTGTAGTGTGGTGAAGTGGTCAGTGTGATGCAGTGTGGTGTAGTGTGGTGTAGTGTGGTGAAGTGATTTGTGTGGTGAAGTTGTTAATGTGGTGAAGTGTGGTGTAGTGTTGTGTGGTGAAGTGGTCAGTGTAATGAAGCGGTTAGTGTGATGTAGTGTGGTGTAGTGTGGTGAAGTGGTTAGTGTGATGTAGTTTGGTGTAGTGTGGTGAAGTGGTTAGTTTTGTGTAGTGTTGTGAAGTGGTTATTGTGGTGTTGTGAGGGGGAGGGGTTAGCGTGGTTAGTGTGGTGAAGTGTGGTGAAGTGGTTAGTGTTGTGTAGTGTAGTGAAGTGGTTAGTTTGGTGTAGTGTGGTGAAGTGGTTAGTGGGGTGTAGTGCAGTGAAGTGGTTAGTGTGGTTAGTGTGGTGTAGTATGGTGAAGTGGTTAGTGTGGTGTAGTGTCGTGAAGTTGTTAGTGTGGTGTTGTGTGGTGAAGTGGTTAGTGTGGTGTTGTGTGGTGAAGTGGTTAGTGTGGTGTAGTGCAGTGAAGTGGTTAGTGTGGTTAGTGTGATGTAGTGTAGTGAAGTGTTTAGTGTGGTGTAGTGTGGTGAAGTGGTTAGTGTGGTGTTGTGTGGTGAAGTGGTTAGTGTGGTTAGTGTGGTGAAGTGGTGTAGTGTGGTGTAGTGTGGTGTAGTGTGGTGAAGTGGTTAGTGTGGTAAGTGTGGTGTAGTGTGGTGAAATGGTTAATGTTGTGTTGTGTGGTGAAGTGTAGTGAAGTGGTGAGTGTGGTTAGTGTGGTTAGTGTGGTTAGTGTGGTAAGTGTGGTGTAGTGTGGTGAAGTGGTTAGTGTTGTTAGTGTGGTGAAGTGGTTAGTGTGGTGCAGTTTGGTGAAGTGGTTAGTGTGGTTAGTGTGGTGAAGTGTAGTGAAGTGGTTAGTGTGGTTAGTGTGGTTAGTGTGGTTAGTGTGGTGAAGTGGTCAGTGTGATGTAGTGTGGTGTAGTGGTCAGCGTGATGTAGTGCGGTGTAGTGTGGTGTAGTGGTCAGTGTGATGTAGTGTGGTGTAGTGTGGTGAAGTGGTCAGCGTGATGTAGTGTGGTGTAGTGTGGTGAAGTGGTCAGAGTGATGAAGTTTGGTGTAATGTGGTGAAGTGGTCAGTGTGATGTAGTGTGGTGTAGTGTGGTGAAGTGGTCAGTGTAATGAAGTGGTTAGTGTGATGCAGTGTGGTGTAGTGTGGTGAAGTGGCCAGTGTAATGAAGTGGTTAGTGTGATGCAGTGTGGTGTAGTGTGGTGAAGTGGTCAGTGTGATGTAGTTTGGTGTAGTGTGGTGAAGTGATTTGTGTGGTGAAGTTGTTAATGTGGTGAAGTGTGGTGTGTTGAAGTGGTCAGTGAAATGAAGAGGTTAGTGTGATGTAATGTGGTGTAGTTTGGTGTGGTGTGGTGTAGTGTGGTGAAGTGATTTGTGTGGTGAAGTTGTTAATGTGGTGAAGTGTGATGTAGTGTTGTGTGGTGAAGTGGTCAGTGTAATGAAGCGGTTAGTGTGATGTAGTGTGGTGTAGTGTGGTGTGGTGTGGTGTAGTGTGGTGAAGTGATTTGTGTGGTGAAGTTGTTAATGTGGTGAAGTGTGGTGTAGTGTTGTGTGGTGAAGTGGTCAGTGTAATGAAGAGGTTAGTGTGATTTAGTGTGGTGTAGTGTGGTGAAGTGGTTAGTGTGATGTAGTTTGGTGTAGTGTGGTGAAGTGGTTAGTTTTGTGTAGTGTTGTGAAGTGGTTATTGTGGTGTTGTGTGGTGAAGTGGTTAGCGTGGTTAGTGTGGTGAAGTGTGGTGAAGTGGTTAGTGTGGTGTAGTGTAGTGAAGTGGTTAGTGTGGTGTAGTGTGGTGTAGTGGTTAGTGTAGTGTAGTGCAGTGAAGTGGTTAGTGTGGTTAGTGTGATGTAGTATTGTGAATTGGTTAGTGTGGTTAGTGTCGTGTAGTGTGGTGAAGTGGTTAGTGTGGTGTAGTGTGGTGAAGTGGTTAGTTTGGTGTTGTGTGGTGAAGTGGTTAGTGTGGTGAAGTGTAGTGCAGTGTTTAGTGTGGTGTAGTGTGGTGTAGTGTGGTGCAGTGTGGTGTAGTGTGGTGTAGTGTGGTGTAGTGTGGTGTAGTGTGGTGAAGTGGTTAGTGTGGTTAGTGTGGTGTAATGTGGTGAAATGGTTAATGTTGCGTGTGTGGTGAAGTTTGGTGAAGTTTAGTGTGGTGTAGTGTGGTGAGTGTGGTTAGTTAGTGGTGTGGTTAGTGTGGTTAGTGTGGTGAAGTGGTTAGTGTTGTTAGTGTGGTGAAGTGGTTAGTGTGGTGCAGTTTGGTGAATTGGTTAGTGTGGTTAGTGTGGTGAAGTGTAGTGAAGTGGTTAGTGTGGTTAGTGTGGTGAAGTGGTTAGTGTGGTTAGTGTGGTGTTGTGTGGTGAAGTTATTAGTGTGGTGTTGTGTGGTGAAGTGGTTAGTGTGGTGTAGTGTGCTGAAGTGGTTAGTGTGGTGAAGTATGGTTGAGTGGTTAGTGTGGTGTAGTGCGGTGAAGGGGTTAGTGTGGTGAAGTTTTCAGTGTAGTGAAGTTGTTAGTGTGGTGTAGTTTGGTGTAGTGTTTAGTGTGGTGTTGTGTGGTGAAGTGGTTGGTGTGGTGTAGTGTAGTTAAGTGGTTAGTGTGGTGAGGTTTTCAGTGTGGTGAAGTGGTAAGTGTGGTGAAGTGGTAAGTATGGTGAAGTTGTTAGTGTGGTGAAGTGGTTAGTGTGGTGAAGTGGTTAGTATAGTGAAGTTGTTTGTGTGGTGAAGTGGTAAGTGTGGTGAAGTGGTTATTGTGGTGAAGTTGTTAGTGTGGTGAAGTGGTTAGTGTGGTGAGGTTGTTAGTGTGGTGAAGTGGTTAGTGTGGTGAAGTGGTTAGTATGGTGAAGTTGTTAGTGTGGTTAAGTTGTCAGTGTGATGAAGTGGTTATTGTGGTGGAGTGGTTAGTATGGTGAAGTTGTTAGTGTGGTGAAGTGGTTAGTGTGGTGTAGTATGGTGAAGTGGTTAGTGTGGTGTTGTGTGGTGAAGTGGTTAGTGTGGTTAGTGTGGTGAAGTGGTTAGTGTGGTGTAGTGTGGTGAAGTTGTTAGTGTTGTTAGTGTGGTGAAGTGGTTAGTGTGGTGCAGTTTGGTGAAGTGGTTAGTGTGGTTAGTGTGGTGTAGAGTGGTGAAGTGGTTAGTGTGCTGAAATGGTTAGTGTTGTTAGTGTGGTGAAGTGGTTAGTGTGGTGTTGTGTGGTGAAGTTGTTAGTGTGGTGTTGTGTGGTGAAGTGGTTAGTATGGTGAAGTTGTTAGTGTGGTTAAGTTGTCAGTGTGATGAAGTGGTTATTGTGGTGGAGTGGTTAGTATGGTGAAGTTGTTAGTGTGGTGAAGTGGTTAGTGTGGTGTAGTATGGTGAAGTGGTTAGTGTGGTGTTGTGTGGTGAAGTGGTTAGTGTGGTGTAGTGTGGTGGAGTGGTTAGTGTGGTTAGTGTGGTGAAGTGGTTAGTATGGTGAAGTTGTTAGTGTGGTGAAGTGGTTAGTGTGGTGAAGTGGTTAGTATGGTGAAGTTGTTAGTGTGGTGAAGTGGTTAGTGTGGTGAAGTGGTTATTGTGGTGAAGTGGTTAGTGTGGTGAAGTGGTTAGTGTGGTGAAACGGTTAGTATGGTGAAGTGGTTAGTGTGGTGAAGTTGTTAGTATGGTGAAGTGGTTAGAATGGTGAAGTTGTCATTCTGGTGAAGTGGGTAGTGTGGTGAAGTGGTTAATGTGGTGAAGTGGTTAGTATGGTGAAGTGGTTAGTGTGGTTAAGTTGTCAGTGTGGTGAAGTGGTAAGTGTGGTGAAGTGGTTAGTATGGTGAAGTTGTTAGTGTGGTGAAGTGGTAAGTGTGGTGAAGTGGTTAGAATGGTGAAGTTGTCATTCTGGTGAAGTGGTTAGTGTGGTGAAGTGGTTAGTGTGGTGAAGTGGTTAGTATGGTGAAGTTGTTAGTGTGGTTAAGTTGTCAGTGTGGTGAAGTGGTAAGTGTGGTGAAGTGGTTAGTATTGTGAAGTTGTTAGTGTGGTGAAGTGGTAAGTGTGGTGAAGTGGTTAGAATGGTGAAGTTGTCATTCTGGTGAAGTGGTTAGTGTGGTGAAGTGGTTAGTGTGGTGAAGTGGTTAGTATAGTGAAGTTGTCAGTGTGGTGAAGTGGTAAGTGTGGTGAAGTGGTTAGTGTGGTGAAGTGGTTAGTATGATGAAGTTGTTAGTGTGGTGAAGTGGTTAGTGTGGTGAAGTGGTTATTGTGGTGAAGTGGTTAGTGTGATGAAGCGGTTAGTTTGGTGAAGTGGTTAGTATGGTGAAGTGGTTAGTGTGGTGAATTTGTTAGTGTGGTGAAGTGGTTAGTGTGGTGAAATGGTTAGTATGGTGAAGTTGTTAGTGTGGTTAAGTTGTCAGTGTGGTGAAGTGGTTAGTGTGGTGAAGTGGTTAGTATGGTGAAGTTGTTAGTGTGGTGAAGTAGTTAGTGTGGTGAAGTGGTTAGAATGGTGAAGTTGTCATTCTGGTGAAGTGGTTAGTGTGGTGAAGTGGTTAGTGTGATGAAGTGGTTAGTATGGTGAAGTTCTTAGTGTGGTGAAGTGGTTAGTGTGGTGAAGTGGTTAGTATGGTGAAGTTGTCAGTCTGGTGAAGTGGTTAGTGTGGTGAAGTGGTTAGTGTGGTGAAGTGGTTAGTATGGCGAAGTTGTTAGTGTGGTGAAGTGGTTAGTGTGGTGAAGTGGTTAGTATAGTAAAGTGGTCAGTGTGGTGAAGTGGTTAGTGTGGTGAAGTGGTTAGTATGGTGAAGTTGTTAGTGTGGTGAAGTGGTTAGTGTGGTGAAGTGGTTAGTATGGTGAAGTTGTCAGTCTGGTGAAGTGGTTAGTGTGGTGAAGTGGTTAGTGTGGTGAAGTGGTTAGTATGGTGAAGTTATTAGTGTGGTGAAGTGGTTAGTGTGGTGAAGTGGTTAGTATAGTGAAGTTGTCGGTGTGGTGAAGTGGTTAGTGTGGTGAAGTGGTTAGTGTGTCGAAGTGGTTAGTGTGGTGAAGTGGTTAGTATGGTGAAGTTGTCAGTGTGGTGAAGTGGTTAGTGTGGTGTAGTGTGGTGGAGTGGTTAGTGTGGTTAGTGTGGTGAAGTGGTTAGTATGGTGAAGTTGTTAGTGTGGTGAAGTGGTTAGTGTGGTGAAGTGGTTAGTATGGTGAAGTTGTTAGTGTGGTGAAGTGGTTAGTGTGGTGAAGTGGTTATTGTGGTGAAGTGGTTAGTGTGGTGAAGTGGTTAGTGTGGTGAAACGGTTAGTATGGTGAAGTGGTTAGTGTGGTGAAGTTGTTAGTATGGTGAAGTGGTTAGAATGGTGAAGTTGTCATTCTGGTGAAGTGGGTAGTGTGGTGAAGTGGTTAATGTGGTGAAGTGGTTAGTATGGTGAAGTGGTTAGTGTGGTTAAGTTGTCAGTGTGGTGAAGTGGTAAGTGTGGTGAAGTGGTTAGTATGGTGAAGTTGTTAGTGTGGTGAAGTGGTAAGTGTGGTGAAGTTGTTAGAATGGTGAAGTTGTCATTCTGGTGAAGTGGTTAGTGTGGTGAAGTGGTTAGTGTGGTGAAGTGGTTAGTATGGTGAAGTTGTTAGTGTGGTTAAGTTGTCAGTGTGGTGAAGTGGTAAGTGTGGTGAAGTGGTTAGTATTGTGAAGTTGTTAGTGTGGTGAAGTGGTAAGTGTGGTGAAGTGGTTAGAATGGTGAAGTTGTCATTCTGGTGAAGTGGTTAGTGTGGTGAAGTGGTTAGTGTGGTGAAGTGGTTAGTATAGTGAAGTTGTCAGTGTGGTGAAGTGGTAAGTGTGGTGAAGTGGTTAGTGTGGTGAAGTGGTTAGTATGATGAAGTTGTTAGTGTGGTGAAGTGGTTAGTGTGGTGAAGTGGTTATTGTGGTGAAGTGGTTAGTGTGATGAAGCGGTTAGTTTGGTGAAGTGGTTAGTATGGTGAAGTGGTTAGTGTGGTGAATTTGTTAGTGTGGTGAAGTGGTTAGTGTGGTGAAATGGTTAGTATGGTGAAGTTGTTAGTGTGGTTAAGTTGTCAGTGTGGTGAAGTGGTTAGTGTGGTGAAGTGGTTAGTATGGTGAAGTTGTTAGTGTGGTGAAGTAGTTAGTGTGGTGAAGTGGTTAGAATGGTGAAGTTGTCATTCTGGTGAAGTGGTTAGTGTGGTGAAGTGGTTAGTGTGATGAAGTGGTTAGTATGGTGAAGTTCTTAGTGTGGTGAAGTGGTTAGTGTGGTGAAGTGGTTAGTATGGTGAAGTTGTCAGTCTGGTGAAGTGGTTAGTGTGGTGAAGTGGTTAGTGTGGTGAAGTGGTTAGTATGGCGAAGTTGTTAGTGTGGTGAAGTGGTTAGTGTGGTGAAGTGGTTAGTATAGTAAAGTGGTCAGTGTGGTGAAGTGGTTAGTGTGGTGAAGTGGTTAGTATGGTGAAGTTGTTAGTGTGGTGAAGTGGTTAGTGTGGTGAAGTGGTTAGTATGGTGAAGTTGTCAGTCTGGTGAAGTGGTTAGTGTGGTGAAGTGGTTAGTGTGGTGAAGTGGTTAGTATGGTGAAGTTATTAGTGTGGTGAAGTGGTTAGTGTGGTGAAGTGGTTAGTATAGTGAAGTTGTCGGTGTGGTGAAGTGGTTAGTGTGGTGAAGTGGTTAGTGTGTCGAAGTGGTTAGTGTGGTGAAGTGGTTAGTATGGTGAAGTTGTCAGTGTGGTGAAGTTGTTAGTGTTGTGTAGTTGTTAGTGTAGTGAAGTTGTTAGTGTAGTGAAGTTGTTAGTGTAGTGAAGTTGTTAGTGTAGTGAAGTTGTTAGTATGGTGTAGAGGTTAGTGTGGTATTGATTGTTTGTTTGTTTATTTGTTGCTTAACGCCACACTCAGCAATATTCCAACTATATGACGGCGGTCTGTAAGGAATCGAGTCTGGACCAGACAATCCAGTGATGAGGTGGAGAATAGGTCTTCAGCAACCCATGCTTGGTTGATGCTTGTCATCGTACTCAATTACGTGGATCGATGCTCATGATGTCAATCACTGGATTGTCAGGTCCAGACTCGATTATTTACAGACCGCCCTCATATAGCTGGAATATTGCTGAGTGTGGCTTTAAACAACAAACAAACATATGACACAAACAAATCTTACACTTTAATTTAACTGTGGCAAATATCTTTCCTAAAGTACACTCAAGCATGTTTACTTGGCACAGAAGGAACCTAGTCTCAACAACAGAAGGTTTTTAGTCGTGTCTCAAATTGGTAAATTGCACCCGTTAAACAATCCTCCATTACAGAACGAGGCTTGAAATGAAGGTGGGGGGCGGTGTGCCCGCACTCAAAGGAAAGATAAGACAACTAACGGGATCTCCGTTTGATGTGGAGAAGCTAGTCTGACTGAAGACACCAACAGAATCGGAACGCCAGACTTTGGACTTTTGCCGAGACGTGGCCCTTATTCATTTGCGGAGGAATTGGATCCAGAACTGCGTGACATGCCATGCGCGTAGTAATATTTTTCTAGCTATCCGGGCCGTGAGAAGTTGTGAATGAAAAATGTTGCGCATGTGCCTTGGGGTGCTATCTGACTGCAAACAGGTTCACTGTATATGCGCTGATTTCAGCAGACAGTGTCTAGTTTGTTTTCCCGAACCCTCCATCCTACCTCCCAGCTGTTAAACCAACCATTCTTATAAATCTTCGTGTCTGAAGTTATTCTTGTATGCAAATGACGAAAAAGGGTAGTTTGTAGGAGGAAAAACGTCCATTACACGATAAGTAGCCAAATGCCTGTCTACATTGTATATCAATCGTGAATATATTTCTTGGTCTATATATATATTCAGCATGATTGTTATCGAGATAATTTTGGTGCAATCTCATTGTCTTCCGGGTTACTAAATAAGATACAAATAAGTTGATGTCTCGAAATAGTCCGGTGCCTCACTGCACCGCCTGGAACGTGGAGAGATGTCACCTACATATGTATGAAGCAGCTCCGATTGCAATCAGGCATTGTTGAAATATCCCTATGACTGTGCGCATCTTCACTCCTTGAGGCGTTGAAGTTGAGGATTTCAACTGAGTGATTGAGTGAGTATGGTTTTCCGCCGCTTTTAGCAATATTCCAGCAATATCACGGCGGGGGACACCAGAAATGGGCTTCACACATTGTACCCATGTCGGGAATCGAACCCGGGTCTTCGGCGTGACGAGCGAACGCTTTAACCACTAGGCTACCCGACCGCCCCGTTTTCAACTGAAGATATTGCAATTCGCTCTCATTATAGTAAATGAGTTTCGAGAGACATTAGGGACGGGTCAATTATTATAGGGGAGTGGGGGTGAGATAGGGGTGGGGTGGGGTGGGGTGGGGGTGGGGTCATGAAAACATGACGCAGCTAAATCGGTTGTGTGTGTGTGTGTGGGGGGGGGGGGGGGGGTGGGGGGGGGTGAGGTATGAAGTTAAATGGGGTTTAACGTCGCGTTCAAGGTTATTGCATTTACATAGCGACGCGCATGCGTGTTTGTGTGGATGCTTGTAGTCCGGACTAAGGCTTATGGTGCTAGCCAACTGAGATTTCATGCCGCAGTTTAACACGGATGCACCAGGCAGGGTAACAACAAGTACCATCTTTGAACGTATTTTGCTATGACACGGCTGAAGATCGAACCCACGGAAGCGGCCCTTTACAGAGAGCGACAGGGTGTAACGTCGCCTAGAAGAGTATTTCGGTTTTATGAAAGTGTTTCAGCTTATGATAACTGCACCCGTGGTAGACGTATTCAGGGGAATCTAGGATTCGAACCCACGACCAGGGAATCCGTGACAAGAAGGCGGGACCTGGGTGAGATGAAATGGGGTTCGAGGTGGCGTTCAAAATCATTTTACGTATGTTGTGTTTCTTGCTTAACGGGGGGCACGGGTGGCCCAGTTGTCTAAGGCGCCGCGATTCGCTGTGCAGAGTTGCGTCCCTTTGGCACGCCAGAAACCTATGAGTGTGGGTACGAATCCCGGATCGCCCCGATTATGTTTCTAGGTTTGTCAGCACCATACCCGCGCTCATGGGTTTCACCGAAGTGGTAAACGTCTAAGACCTGCATCACTTGGGGCTTTCCTCCCACATTAAGCTGACACGCCGCGATATAACTGGAATACTGTTAAAAGCGGCGTTAAACCCAACTCACTCACTCACTCTTGCTTAACGCTTCACTCAGCAATGTTTTTAGTTATATATATATATGACAGTGGCCTGTATATATTCGAATCTAGACAAGACAATCCAGTGTTTGACATCATGAGCATCAATGTATGCAGTGGGATACGAGCATCACCACCCGATCCCGTTAGTCGCCTCTTACGACAAGGATAGTCGCCTCTTAGGGCAAGCATGGGTTGCTGAAGACCTATTCTAACCCGAATTTTCACTTATGTAGCGGTGTGCACACAAATATGCGTGTTACTGCATATACAAAACTGCCGGGCAAACATTGGATTTGTTAAAAAAATATTACAAACGTTATTAAAACGTTACTAAGCTTGAAAAAAGTCGCCGAAACACCTCAAACTTAAGTATCAACTACACCACCATCGAGTAACCATTTCTTGTTAATTACATTTTTAGCTACCGTTTTATTTATTTATTTGTTTTATTTATCCGACAGTTCTTTAATGTCCGTTTTTCAGTTCTAGTCTTGTAAGAAACAAACCGTGGGTTTAAATGAACCCCCATTCAGACACTGACTCAGACTCGGAGCTGACCAATCATTGTTTTATCCTCTTGATGCTGAGCGCTGGGTAGTCAGCGTGGTCGCAGACTGCTTGGCGATGGAAGGGAGGTCGTCAACACCGTCTGAGCTGACCAGTCATTGTTTTATCCTCTTGATGCTGAGCGCTGGGTAGTCAGCGTGGTCGCAGAGTGCTTGGCGATGGAAGGGAGGTCGTCAACACCGTCGCGGTAGGGTGTCTTCCTGTAACTGTCAGGGAAATACACTTCTATACTTGAACTATGAATGAGTTGGGTTTCAGGTCGCTTTGAACATTATTACAGTCATATCACGGCGTGTCAGCTTAAAGGAAAGCATGCAGTGACGCAGGTCTCAGACGTTTACCACTGTATCACGAGCACGGGTATGATGCTGACAAACCTAGAAACATTATCGGGGCGAACAGGGATTCGAACCCACGACCATAGGTTTCTGGTGTGCCCAAGGGGCATTTAAAAAGAATTTAGAAGAGAGAAATATACTCAACAACAAAAGTTCCTGTGACACCAATATTTTAGTGTATTTTTCAAACAAGTAAAGTTTGGTTTTCAATATTGTAGTACATGTATGGAATCAAGTCACAAAACGCAACTGCTACAGAAAAGCATGCATTCCATGCAAATGTTGACTTTTATGCAAGGCCCCATGCATTTCACTACCCAAGAAATATGCATTGTTTAGCATCGTGCTGACAATTACCATTCAGAATAACAACAAAATAATCAATAATTTTTATTCAACATAACGAAATGCCACGCCTGTCCGAAAGTGGGCGTCTGCGAGCCATTGGTATGCTTGAAGCAGGATCGAGTCAACGTGATGTTGCAAGACAATTTAACGTCCACAGAAACACCATTTGGTGTTTATGGCAACGTTGGCAACAGACGCATGCAGTCAGAGACCATCCTCGGAGTGGCAGGCCACGCGTAACCAATAATCGACAAGACAACTGGATTCGAACAACACACCTACGAAATCGATTCCAGCCAGCAACAGTGACTGCAAGAAGCATCCCTGGCCTTCGACGAATATCTTCACAAACCGTACGTCGCCGCCTCAGATGTGCAGGGATTGTCGCCAGAAGACCCGCCAGACGTCCCATTTTGACAGGAAACCACCGTCAAGCACATCTACAGTGGTGCAGACGGCGTCTACGCTGGACGGCCATGCAGTGGAGACAAGTTCTATTCACTGACGAGTCTCGTTTTCACCTCGGCCACAGCGATGGACGGATTCGAGTGTACCGACGTCGAGGTGAACGTTACGTCAATCATTGTGTCATGGAAGAAGATCGGTTCGGGGGCGGCAGCGTTATGGTATGGGATGGGATTACAGCAAGTCAAATTAAACCATTTGAACACTCACAGGAGTCTTTTATCTGTTGCAAACCGAAATTGTTATCAGATTTGGTAAAAAACATAACTTTGCATTAAATCTTATTCAATGTCAAAGGAACTTTTGTTGTTCAGTATATATAATATTATATAGGTTTTCCTCGACTATATTTTAGTATAAGAACGCATATACTTCTGTTGGAGGGAAAGTTTCGTGCGGTTTAGACAGAGGTCCGGAGTAATAAGATTATAGTGGGAGATTAAACTGTGAAAAGGATAAGGCTGACACATATTGTATTTGTCGTACGACATTTTCGATCTCAAATGTGGTTGTTGGTTGGTTGGTTTGTTATTTAAAGCCGCACTCAGCTCGAAAATGTGGTCCGGAATTGACAGAAATATGTAAGTCAGTCACTGAATTAGTACTTTGGTGCAATCCACAGACACGGATATGGTCCTGACAAACCTAGAAACATGACCTGACAAACCTCGGGGCGAACCGAGATGCTAACACACAATCATAGGATTCTGGCGAGCCCAAGGGACGCAACTCTGAACAGCGAATTGCTGCGCCTTAGAAGACTGGGCCACTCAGTAATGATAAGGAGAAGAAGGAGAAGAAAAATATTTTCGATATTAATGTAGCTATAGTGAGCTTAGGTCATTTAAACGCCTTTTCTCAAAGAAACGGGGCGGTCGGGTAGCCTAGTGGTTAAAGCTTTCGCTCGTCACGCCGAAGACCCGGGTTCGATTCCCGACGTGGGTACAATGTGTGAAGCCCATTTCTGTGATATTGCTGGAATATTGTTAAAAGCGGCGTAAAACCATACCCGCCCACTCACTCACTCTCAAAGAAACGGTAATCAGAATGTCTTCATACCAAGACTGTCCGGATTTGGGGACTGGACACGCTGTTATTGCAAGTGGGAACTGTATTCTACATACCAGGTAGTGAACGTGCTTCGTGGAGCTATCTAAACTGAAGGTGTGTTTTCTGACCTACTAAGCACACCTGGCGGCTCACATCAAAGTGCACCTGTTGTTAATACCTTGATCCATTGTCCAGTACTTTAAACACTCGCCATGCTGCTGCTCCTTGTTATATCTGCTGCCTGTGTCGCTGTCGGTGAGTGCCCAAATACTCCTCTGTATTCTCCAGTTACCGCCAACCTTCGTTAAATCAAGTACAACATATAAGTCTTCGAATCAGCATTCCCCATCACCTCATCCTCGTGCCCCTTTAAACTGCCGACATCGTTCAAGGGTCGTATGTTGGATGTACCGCCGGTGCTTATACAGACGGTCATTCCACTGAAAAATACAATATATCTGTTATACTGCCTATTCCCAATACCTAATATTCTTGTGGGCATGTATCCTCTCAAATACATAGTTACCTAAAATTTTCTCGTTTTATAAAACGAATAAAAAATGCTTTCCTTAATCGACCTATTCGAAATACAGTGAAACCTCGCTATAGTGCGGATACTCTCAGTGAGGTGTATTAATGTGGGCAAAGTCTAACATAAAGTTCTTATAACGAGCCCGGATTCGTTTAATTAAAAAAAAATAAAATCTGCATACATTTTTTATTGCGAAATTTTGCCATTTGGATTAACGGGAATTATAAAAATATCTGTTGTATATATCTTTTATCTCCTGCGGAGAAACAGTTTAAGGGTGTGAGAAGAGTGTTATCAGTTACGCGGGGGGGTGGTGGGGGGGGGGGGGGGGGGGTTGGTCAGGCTCGGTGACTTGGGCGACTTCATGTCAGCGTTCCCCGGCTCTGCTCATACTATCAACCACCAGTAGTCATGACTGCTGTGTTCTAAATGTTATCCTTTAATCACATGCTCTCGTTTTAACGCCATACTTATTTAAAACATGTATTCGTTTTTAGTGACGTCAGTTTACAATTTAGCTCTATGTGAGACTTCCGCCTCTCTCGTGGCATTTTATAGCTGAATACAGAGAGCAAAGTGTACGATATCTCGTACACCGCCTGCCCCGATATAACACCACTCGTCCTACATCATTCGACCAGTTATAACAGGGGTGTGTGGGTCAGAGGGAATCAGGGGAGGGTCACCTAAAATCTGACAGTTTCTAGGGGTGGTTGTGTGTCATAAAAAACAAACAATACACATACATTTATTTGAGGAGGGTCAGGAAAAATGTGGACATTTTTTTCTAGAAATAAACGACGAGTGAGAGTTGTTTATCTTACGCTGCAGGGAGAATAAGCCATAAGGGCGTTATTCTGGAAATTCAAACTTGATGACGTCGTAAAATGGACGGCGTTATTTTTAATTTTTAAGGGAAGTGTCTAGTGAGTGTTCCCCATAGATGTTGCTGGGCAACGTAGGTAACGCATTTGCCGAACGAACGCTTCCAAAAGTAGGAGAGCTATGGCAATCGGTATTGGGAGAAAAGGTACAGATAATCGACGTGAAAATTGTGAGAGTATGCGGGAAAGACCAAATTTAATCCCCCTGTTCATAAAATTGACTTGTCCGACATTGCCGCGGTCGGATTCCTTACAGGGAGATGCGCCCCTCATGGTTAATTCTCCCTGCAGTGCTTAATCGTGCGATAAACAACTCCCACTCGTCGTTAAATTTCTTAAATAAACCACGCTTCGTTCTTCATTGTTCTTTGCGATTGATCGCATAGTTATCTTATATGATAAAGTATTTTGTCTTTTTAAGGTGGTTATGAAAAAAAAGTCGAAATTGGGAGGGTCATTCGATAACATGACAACAATTAGTAAACTTTGTCATCTGTTACGATTCAGAATAACTGGCCACATCAAGCAACACGTTTCCTTATGTGGGTGGGGAGATATTCATACTTTGGTCTGGTTTATGACAGTTTTAGCTGACAATGACATTTTTTCATAGATAAACGCATTCCCGTTTGTTATATGTTATTGCAACAGATGGGCTACCAACAAGCATCAGGCACAGACAAACACTCCCATTACGTGTTTATGCAAATTATGCGAGTGACGGGTGCTATCAGTAGGGCAGGACATGCTCATCCTTTTCGCGAACACCTGGTGTTATCACTGATTTTCAGTGGTCCAATCAGATCATTTTCACTGCTATTTGGCCTTTTACGCGCCATGGAATCTGTTTCGGGAGATATTGGAGACTGGTTGTTCTCTGGTGTTGATGTTTTTTAGTCATTCGTGACCAACTCGTGTTATTCCGGGACAAGCCGAATCATTCGTGACCAACTCGTGTTATTCCGGGACAAGCCTTCTTGCAGATTACGGAAAGGGGCGAGTGGTGACGGATGAAGCCGAATAGCAGGTTAAGGAAAGGGGTGGTGACGAATGTTTTTTTAGTCTGTTGGAGCCATATTTGGGGTGATTCCTTCCGATTTTACGGGCGTTTGGGGAATTTTAGTCAGAGGTTAAAAGAAGCGTACATAAAATAAAACCTGCAATGGCCTGATGAACTTCGTTGTTGTTTTGTTTGTTTAACGCCGCACTCAGCAGTATTCCAGCTATATGACGGCGGTCTGTAATTAACTGAGTCTGGACCAGAGAATCCGATGATTGATACATGAGCATTGATAAACGCAATTGGGATAGTGACATGCATCTAACAAGTCACCGGGCCTGACCAACCGATCCCATCGTCGCCTCTTATAAGCATGGGTTAGACCAATTCTTACCCGGAGCTTCACGGATCGAATAAATTCTTCATTACTCGGATGGACAACAGTTGGTCACGAATGGTGCGAACATGGACCATTTATTTAATCCAAAATTACATGTGACTAACGGGGATTTGAATAAAACTCACTTATTCATTTTCCTTCAGGTACAGCAGATGTCACTGTAAGTAGAGCGTTTGTTTGTTTGTTGTTTAAAGCCGCACTCAGCAGTATTTCAGCTATATAATGGCGGTCTGTAAATAATCGAGTCTGGACCAGACAATCCACTGATTGACAGCATGCGCATCGAACCATGAAATTGGGATACCATGACATCAACCAAGTCAGTGAGCCTGACCACCCAATCCCGTTAGTCGCCTTTTACGGGAAGCATGGGTTGCTGAAGAACTATTCTACCCCGGATCTTCACGGGTCGAAAGTAGAGCGACGTCATTCAAGTATTACTAACCAGAATGGGGACTCCAAGAGATGAACAGGATTCAGTAATCAATTGGTTTTGTAAATACAAATATTTAACAGCATGAACACATCCATCACGAATGACGCCACTGAGAGCTCTCTGGTGTCGCCGGTTAACAGTACTGCAGTTATACCACAGTGAGTTTTATGTGGGAGAAAAGTCTGAAGTGATTCAGGTCTTAGATGTTACCATTTTACTGAAACTCACGATCACGACCTGGTGCTGACAGACCAAGGGTCAAAATCGGGACGAATCAAGACAAGCAATCCTGACACGGCTAAGGGGCGTAACTCTGCAAAGTTGGATGCACTGCCCATGGCCAATATACCCTTAGCCTAAACTAACATGTTTTCAAATTACAATCTTAAGATGAATACCTCCATGGTCAAGTGGATAGAGCGTCTGCCCGGAGAGCGGGAGGTAGGGGGTCGATCTTCGGCCGCGTCATACCAAAAGACGTTAAAAGATGGTACTTGTTGTTACCCTGCCTGGCGCCCAGCATTAAGAGAATAAAAAAAGGACTGTGCAAAATACAAGTGCAATAATCTTGAACGCGACATTACACCCAATTTCAACAAACCTTACCACCTAAGATGCATAATTTGCATTGTGCTTCATCTCAGTAATGTATGAATTCTATTTATATTTACCATGTCATTATTTGTCTCTTCTACAGTGCCCCTTTCTGCCATGTCCTTTCGTGGGGTTCTGCAAGAAGACCATTCCCACCTACTACGACCATGACGGCGTGAGATGTCGCGGCTGTGACCAGTGCTCCATGGACCCAGAAGATGTACGCCAACACAGTTGCCCCAAACTATCTAGTTAACTCCCTTATCGTCGTTATTCACGACATTCTCTTCAGTATTCCATCCGCCTCCGTGGCCTAGTGGTTGAGCGTCCGCCCGGAGGTCCGGTGTTCGATCCCCAGCCGCGTCATACCAAAAGACGTTAAATGATGGTACTTGTTGTTACCCTGTCTGATGCTCGACAAACGGAGCTAAAACAAGGACTGGTCGGCTCGGAGTCAGTATACTGTGTCTGAGAGGGGTATTCATGTTAAACTGTTGCATGGCGTCTCAGTGGGCTAGCACTATAAATCGGCATCAGTCCGGACTAGTACAAGCAGACACACACACACACACACACACACACACACACACACACACACACACACGTACATGCACGTCGCTATATAATCTTGGACGCGACGTTAAACCCCATTTCATCTGACTTCTCTATTCCATACTGACAAGATTCATAAACTTGTGACTGACTTTCTAGTTCAACATACGACTGAGAGTTAAAATGGCAACCTCCCAATTGTCAGACGGCTTATACTGGGATTAGGTAAGGTTGAATACAATTAGTCTAGTAATTGTTAGCTGTTTACCTTCGTGTAATGTGGAACAGTCCTACAGAAATGACAGGGAACCAAAATATCATTGCTCAACAAAGCTTTAGCAAATGAGGGGCGGTCGGGTAGCCTAGTGGTTAAAGCGTTCGCACGTCACCCGGGTTCGATTCCCGACATGGGTACAATGTGTGAAGCCCATTTCTGGTGTCCCCCGCCGTGATATTGCTGGAATATTGCTAAAAGCGGCGTAAAACCATACTCACTCACTCACTTTAGCAAATGTCCAACTGCATCTAAGAATTTAAGGAGTCTTCTGCCCACTGCACAACTTCTCCTTCAGACCGCTGCAGTCCCTCAGACTCTCTGTAACAGCTTCATCCTGGGTGCGGGAGCAGCACCAAAGTCAGTCTGGGTCAGCTTAGCATCTTGTGACTTCTCAATCCCTTGTACCAGTTCTACAAATCTGAAGAGGTTTGGTACTGATGTGGGAGACTGCGGTCTACACGAGCATGGAAACGATACATATACAACATGTGGGATTGAACGCAAAACTGACGTGCCTGACAATCGGGGCGTCTGACAAATGGGGCGACTGACAAATGGGGCGACTGACAAATGGGGCGTCTGACAAATGGGGCGTCTGACAAATGGGGCGAATGACAAATGGGGCGTCTGACAAATGGGGCGACTGACAAATGGGGCGTCTGACAAATGGGGCGACTGACAAATGGGGCGACTGACAAATGGGGCGTCTGACAAATGGGGCGACTGACATTTTGGGGTGAACCGTACATTCGGCAATACTTCAGCCAAATATGCTGAGAATGAAAATTGGTTGCACACTGATCCATTGAATGATGTTGACGTTCTGATGAATTTGGCGCTGTGCAAATTCACATATTATTGTATTATTTATGTAACGTCGCATTATTAGACTCGCTTTATTATGCCCACAGGCCCCCGTCACTCAGCTGCCCACAATACACGCGATCCAGTTCCACATGTGCCCGATGTATATGTGCATGAACCCCGGACAATGCAGCGTCCCCTACACCTACAGCCACTTCATGGTCAACGGCCTCAACTGCACAGGATGTCCCTCGTGCCCGACCGGAGGGCACCCTGATGGATCGGTGAGTGAGTGGGTGAGTGAGTGGGTGGGTGAGTGAGTGAGTGAGTGGGTGGGTGGGTGAGTGAGTCTTTGGATCGGTGAGTGAGTGAGTGAGTGGGTGGATGAGTGAGTCTTTGGATCGGTGAGTGAGTGAGTGAGTGAGAGAGTGAGTGAGTGAGTGAGTGAGTGAGTGAGTGGATCGGTGAGTGAGTGAGTGAGTGAGTGAGTGAGTCTTTGGATCGGTGAGTGAGTGAGTGAGTGAGTCTTTGGATCGGTGAGTGAGTGAGTGAGTGAGAGAGTGAGTGAGTGAGTCGATCGGTGAGTGAGTGAGTGGGTGGGTGAGTGAGTGAGTGAGTGAGTGAGTGAGTGAGTGAGTGAGTGAGTGAGTGAGTCTTTTGGTGGGTGAGTGAGTCTTTGGGTGAGTGAGTGAGTGGGTGAGTGAGTGAGTGAGTGAGTGAGTGAGTGAGTGAGTGGTGGGTTGGTGAGTGAGTGAGTGTGTGAGTGCTCACTCAGCGGACACCGGATTTCGGCTTCATACATTGTTGGAGAATCGAACCCATGTATTCGGCGAGAAGAGCACACTTTAGCCACTAGGCTACATCACTGGCCAGGCGAAACAATAGCTCTTCAGCATCGCTAACCCCTGAAAGTAATAAGCTGACAAAGACGAACAGTAATCCTGACAACGTACAAATAGAGATACTAGTTATTTTCATGGATGTGTTCACAATTCCGATCGGTAAATCCAGCTTTGTAAATGTTGTCTGTAAGCTTTTGTAATTTACCAAGTAATTGAATTACGTTAAAGAGTTTTCACGCTTTCGCAAGTGTGAAAACAACATCGCCAAAATATGTTGATATAAGGCGCCGCAATTAGTTGTACAGAGTTGCGTCCCTTAGATGTGCAAGAAACCCATGATGGCAGTTCGAATTTCCGGACAGGGGCGGCGGTGTAGCCTAGTGTTTAAAGCGTTTGCCAGTCACGCCGAAAGCCCGGGTTTGATTCCCCACATGGGTGCAATGTGTGAAGCCCATTTCTGGTGTCCCCCTGCGGTGATGTTGCTAGAATATTGCTAAACACGGCGTAAAACCACACTCACTTACTATTCTATGCATTGCAAGAGAGAAGTCTACAGTGTTCTGTCCCATAGCCGCACCAGGATCCGCTGAACTTCCGACGTGAAGTTGACACACCGTGGCTTGGTGAAATGCTGCCCAAAGCGGGTTAAACCCAACTCACTCACTCACTCACATGTAATGTTTTTTATTTTAGATAATTCTGAAGAAAAAACAGCTGCAGCCAACAGGGGGTCTGGTCCATATCAACATGTGCCCAATGGTGATGTGTATGCAGCCCGCGTCATGTGACGTGCCTTACAAGACGTCCACCATGCATGTCGCCGGCCGCGACTGTCCCGGGTGTCCCTATTGCCCGACCACCACCACCACCACCACCGCCGCTTGACCTGTTAATTACAGTTAATATACATCACCCTGACTCCTGTTATATTAGTTTGTGTTTCTTCTAAAGATTTTAGTTACATCAGTCACGTGACATAGTGCTTAAAGCCGTAGAACTTAGTGTGCTTAAAGCGGTAGAATTGTGTACTTAAAGCGATAGAACTTAGTGTGCTTAAAGTGGTAGAACTAAGTGTGCTTAAAGCGGTAGAACTCAGCATGCTAAAAGTGCCAGAACACAGTGTGCTTAAATCGGTAGAACTCAGTGTGCTTAAAGCGGTAGAACTCGATATGCTTAAAGCGGTAGAACTCAGCGTGCTTAAAACGCCAGAACAAAATGTGCTTAAAGTGGTAGAACTCAGTGTGCTTAAAGCGGTAGAACTCGGTGTGCTTAAAGCGGTAGAACTCAGTGTGCTTAAAGCGGGAGAACTCGGTGTGCTTGGCACGAGTGTGTGAATCTATTCTACAATGCACATACCAGTTCCTTGTTGACCGTGAAGTCTACTGTAGACAACCTAACCGGTTCATGTATATTGGAATGGACTCGTTACAGTCGTACCAAGCATACCGTAAAGTGTTGTAACATTTAGCATACCCCCATTAACCTTTTTCACACGATCGCCACTTTGGATTAAAAGACGGGGCATGGAGTGAAAAGCTTATCCAGTCTTTGTCAATACAAGCACTTTCCAAACGTATGCTCCAAAAAGGTGTAGGTGCATGTGCGTGCGTTCGTTCGTGCGTGCGTCTATGTTATATAAGCAAAGTCAGTGTGCTTAAAGCGGTAGAACTGGGTGTACTAAAAGCGGTAGACCTCAGTGTGCTTAAAGCGATTGAGCTCGGTGTGCTTAAAGCGATTGAGCTCGGTGTGCTTAAAGCGATAGAACTCGGTGTGCTGAAAGCCATTGAACTCGCTGTGCTTAAAGCGATAGAACTCGGTGTGCTGAAAGCGATTGAGCTCGGTGTGCTTAAAGCGATAGAACTCGGTGTGCTTAAAGCCATTGAACTCGGTGTGCTTAAAGCGATAGAACTCAGTGTGCTTAAAGCGATAGAACTCGGTGTGCTTAAAGCGATTGAGCTCGGTGTGCTTAAAGCGATAGAACTCGGTGTGCTTAAAGCCATTGCACTCGGTGTGCTTAAAGCGATAGAACTCAGTGTGCTTAAAGCGATAGAACTCGGTGTGCTTAAAGCCATTGAGCTCGGTGTGCTTAAAGCGATAGAACTCGGTGTGTGTAGATCACGGTTGTCTTTTCTTATTCCGATGGTGACCTTGCCCTTCGTTCGAAGCTGTCACTGACTTGCAAGCATACTTGAGTTTGGTGATTTTAACGTCTTCACATATCGGGTCGTACAGTTAACATGGATGTCTTCTGCGAGCACTCTGATTTCTCTCTTCCAAAACGGTAAGGACAGGATATAAATTCAGCTGATAGATCAAGAAAACCGCAAAATTTTGATTGCACAGTCGGGAACTCCGGCGGTGCGAGTGACCGACTGTTTGTCCGATATTCAAAGCGCGGCGCTGAATAACTTTTTCGATTTTTGTGTCGTGCGTACTGACAACAATGCGCTTGAATTACCATAATTTAAGTTGAATGAATTCTTAAAAAAAATAATTTCAAGCGTTGATGCTGCCATGTTTGCACACACAACAGCAGGAACATGTTGTTAATGCGTATGCATAGAAATGTCAACAATGCCAATATTTGGGCATATATCAATATTCATGCGCAACCAGATGTGCAACCGGTTTCAGTTTGATCTGTCAACGAAAGAAAGTTTTTATGTATTTTACACTTAAATACATATTTTTACATGGGTAATAAATAAAATACCACACTCATTCTCGTTAGATACAATTTTTACGAAACTCGTGAACATTCAATGATAACATAGAAAGTCCACTCGTTTTGTAAAAAATGGTATCCAACGAGAATGATTGTAGTTTTCTCTATATATCTCGCTTGTACCAACAATTTAGAAGCTTCCCCTCTGATTGGCTAATTAGAATGTCCACCTGACGTCACCACCTTTGTCCTGACGTCATGTCCTATGAGGGGCTTTGTCAGATCTTGAAGAAAGTTAAATAGCGGATCGGAGTAAAAGATCAGAGTTTTAAATCTACAAATTTGCTGCTTTATCATTGCGACCTGCACATAAATTAGGTAGGGACAGTTCAGGGTTCCCTCCCTTAGACGTGCCAGGAACCTATGAAACCCCAGGTTTACCTATGATTCTGAGTTTGGCGTTGGTTTCCACAAAGTGGTAACCGTCTGAGACCTGCTCGATTTCGGATTTTCTCCCACATAAAACTGACACACTGTGATATGGCTGAAACAGTGTCCAAAACTGCGTTAGTGAGTGAGTGTGGTTTTACGCCGCTTTCAGAAATATTCCAGCAATATCACGGCGGGGGACACCAGAAAAATGGGTTTCACACATTGGACCCATGTCGGGAATCGAACACTGTCTTCGGCGTGACGAGCGAACGATGTAACCACTAAGCTACCCGACCGCCCCTCAAAACTGCGTTAAACCTACTGTGACTCACTCACTCTTCATTGGGTTCGAATCCCAGATTCGCCTCGAGTAAGATCCGCGGTCTACCAAAGTGGTAAACGTCTAAAACCTCCTCTATTTCCAACAACATTAAAGACCCTTGAGGACGCCAGAAACCTATAATACTGGGTTCGAACCCGGTTTGCCCCCGTCTGTCAGCACCATACCCGTGCTCATGGGTTTCACCAAAGTGGTAAACGGCTGAGACCTGCATGACTTCAGGCTTTACTTTCACACGAAGCACATATATAGTGTTCAAAGCGGCGTTAACTCCAACTCACTCACTCACTCCTTCAACAGTAATATTAGCTGACATGGCGTTGTATAACTGATAACTGATGAAAGCATAGTAACGCATCACATATAGGTGAACGGTATAAATGGCCATTAGAAGTCGAGGGCACGGGTAGCCCAGTCGTTAAAGGCGCTGCAAGAGTTGCGTCCCTTGGGCACGCCCGAAACCTATCATCGTGGGTTCGAATCCTGGATCGCCTTGATTATGTTTCTAGGTTTGTAAGCTCCCCACCCGAGACCTGCAGCATTTCGGGCTTTCCTCCCTTAGTAAGCTGACAGGCCGTCACATTACTGGAATACTGTTCAAAACTCATTTACTCACTATCGCAAGTGTCAATTATCGATAGACAACCAATGGGGCAATGCCAAAAAGTGTATTCAACATTGTATAATGATATATACATGACTAACTCGAGCATTTCCTGAAAGAATCAGTTTCAGAGACGACTGATGTACAGTCCACCCTGGTTATAATGAAACGGAAAATATCGCATTATAACCAGGGTGGACAGTACATGAATACAAAAGATAAGTAACCTACAAATATCACGCCCGTCACCAGTCGTACAATTCCGGAATTAATCGGATGACATCGGCACGGAACGTATGGCCATGACCGTCCTCGACGGCAGCTAGTAATGCGGCCATGTTTTGATGAGCTCCCAGAGTTTCTGGCCGGGACAAGCGGTCTGGTTTTCGGGCATGTCGCGGTGACCTCGTAGAATGTAAGTGGAGGAGATCTTGCCGTTGCTGACGCCGCAGTTAATCAGTTGTTTCAGAGTATTCAGGGCCGCCTGGTTGGGAAGTCTCTCCATGAAGTTGCCAATAACGCAGATGCCTGTCAAGGGGGACAAATGCAAGGTATCTATGTCAGGTTAGAGACAAAACAACAAACTTAAAGTCGTGTTTGTTTATTGTTTAACGCTGCAGCTAGCATGGGCGGATACAGAGGGGGTGCGCCCCCCCCCCCCCCCCCCCCCCCCTTTTTTTTAATTTCGAAAAAATCTTTTTTTCTGTATAAATTACCACCAAAGACAATAAATAGATCTTAATTGTGCACCCCACCCCCCCACCCCCAACTAGATCACTGAGATCCTCGTCATCGGCTACAATGGTTCACAAAGTCAGTTCTAGTCTGTCTGTCTGTCTGTTTAATGTTTAACGCCGCACTCAGCAATATTCCAGCAATATGGCGGCGGTCTGAAAATAACCGAGTCTGGACCAGACAATCCAGTGATTGACATCATGAGCCTCGATCTACGCAATTGGGATCGATGACATGCATCAACCAAGTCAGCGAGCCTGACCACCCGATCCTGTTCGTCGCCTCTTACGACAAGCATAATCGCCTATTGCGGCAAGCATGGGTTGCTGAAGACCTATTCTACCCCGGATCTTCACGGGTCCAATTCTAATCGACATGCATGAGGCACAATGAGCTTTTTCTCATCGGCAGTCGCCATTAAGGTGGAATCTATCATCCGTGTGAGTGAGTGAATGCGATTTTATGCCGCTTTTAGCAATACATTTGTATTCCAGCAATATCACGGCGAGGGACGCCAGAAATGGGCTTCACACGTTGTACCCAAATGGGGAATCGAACCCAGTACTTCGGCGTGACGAACGAACGCTTTAACCACTGGGCTACCCCACCACCGCTCATCACTTTAGGGGTTGTATTTGGTCATGGTTCCCTGAAATACATACCGAGGCCGACGCTGTTGTAGCCGTAGGTATGGGCGCCGATGGTGTCCCATCCTCTTGCTTCGTAGGCGTGGCCGTCTTCGCCGACTACGAAGCTGTAGCCAATGTCGGGCCAACCTGCAATAACAACGTCCTAGTCCTTGTAACAGTGAGTGAGGTGTTCTCACCGCCGCTAATAACAGAATGTTACGTTAATCTCAATTTGAGAAGTGGCCTGGACTTTAATTGGGTAAATGTGCACTCAGCAATATTCCAGCCATATGACGGCGGTCTGTAAATAATCGAGTCTGGACCAGACAATCCAGTGACTGATATCATGAGCATCGATCCACGCAATTGGGATCGATGACATGCATCAACCAAGTCAGCGAGCCTGACCACCCGATCCCGTTAGTCGCCTCTTACGACAAGCATAGTCGCATTTTACGGCAAGCATAGGTTGCTGAAGATCTATTCTACCCCGGATCTTCACGGGTCCTGTTAAGACAGGAATCATACAGGGCTCGAACCCATGACAACAGGATCCTGCCATTAGGTCAGCCATGCGCATGTTAAAGTGGTGGAAGAAAGTCTCGTGCAGGGACGCATGGTACAGAGGTTAAGAGTAAGTGAGTGAGGGTTTTAACCACTAGACTACCCCGCTGCCCATGAAGGTAAGAAATTTGATTTGGATGGGAAATGACAACGGTTATAAATCAAAATGTTTTACTATATATCCTGAAGTTTCTGAAACATCTGTCAAATATTTGTCGAGCACCAAGTGATTTATGCACAGTTACTTCATTCACAATAAGCGTTAGAACATCTTTGTACAGGCAACAGTTTTACCTATTTGTGCGGACCCCGGATGACACTATGGGTTTGTGTATCTGAACCATAGCCCGAAAGGACCTGTAGCTTACCTACCTAGTCGAATAAACGATGCCTTTGTATCGACGGTCAGAAATTCCTTAGGACAAACTGGAGTCAAGGTATACGTGGTACAACTCTGTCGATCTTCCCGTATCAACTCTGCTTCAAACTTTTACTAGCTTTTACTTTTATATTGTTTTCAACTCATAGTTTTCGTTTTTCATAATATCAACAAACATGTTGTTTGTTATATAATTACATTAACAAATCATATCTGTATTTTCATTGGTTGAGAAAGGGTCACATGGCCTCCTTTAGAACACGATATTGCCCTGAGACACAAAGAAGAGAAACATTTACAGCCAAACAGCGAGAGCGAAAAATTTGAATTTTGTTTTTTTATATTATACATTAAAACTATTATTGACCACTATTCGAGCAATATCATTTTTTTATGGACCCCAGAAAACTGACACTGACCTCGGTCTCTGGCCTTCAGTTTCATGGGTCCATGAATATGACAATGTCCCCATGGATGGTCAATAATTGATACTTATTTCCTACAAGTCACGATATAGTGAAGGTTATGTTAATTACCGTGTGTGTCCATGTGATACTTCTGATACGACAGGACCTCGGCCTTGCAAGCAGCCTCGTTATAACACGGGGCGGTGGCACCGTGGTGAACAAAGACATACTTCGGAGTGACCCCCATCTTGCCGATGACGTATTTAGGTGAGCGTGCACCCCATTCAGCACGTGTGATGATGTGCGGGCAACCGCTCAGCTGAAGAACGTTATTATGAGCTAGAAATAAACGCAGAGATTAAGTATTTAAGGGAATGTTATTTTACGACCCAGACTGAATTATCCAGCTACAACCAACCTTGCCGTCGGGGTCATCGCTAACCAACCTTGCCGTCGGGGTCATCGCTAACCAACCTTGCCGTCGGGGTCATCGCTAACCAACCTTGCCATCGGGGTCATCGCTCACCAACTTTGCCGTCGAGATCTTCGCTAACCAACCTTGCCGTCGGGGTCATCGCTAACCAACCTTGCCGTCGGGGTCATCGCTAACCAACCTTGCCGTCGAGGTCATCGCTAACCAACCTTGCCGTCGGGGTCATCGCTAACCAGCCTTGCCGTCGGGGTCATCGCTAACCAACCTTGCCGTCGGGGTCATCGCTAACCAACCTTGCCGTCGAGGTCATCGCTAACCAACCTTGCCGTCGAGGTCATCGCTAACCAACCTTGCCGTCGAGGTCATCGCTAACCAGCCTTGCCGTCGGGGCCATCGCTAACCAGCCTTGCCGTCGGGGTCATCGCTAACCAACCTTGCCGTCGGGGTCTTCGCTAACCAGCCTTGCCGTCGAGGTCATCGCTAACCAACCTTGCCGTCGAGGTCATCGATAACCAACCTTGCCGTCGGGGTCATCGCTAACCAACCTTGCCGTCGAGGTCTTCGCTAGCCAAGTCGCACAATAACAACAGGCAATATATAGTGTAAAGTTAGTAGGGTCTTTCGTCACTCATTGGTTACTGGGTACCGAATCTGCGCCTGCGCACCGTTCCTCAAAACGCTAAGGTGATCAGAACTACTTTAATATCGACTTACGACAGTCGTAGCGCTACCCATCGCTTCGTGGAATAGGCACTGCCCAAGGTGTCGTTTCAAAAAGCAGTCGTACGTCTTACGTATGTGTAATACTAGCGTAACTTGGAAATACTGAACTTGTGGTTTAACAAAGCTTGTGTAATATTACATACGTGTACAATTGTGAGGTGGCTGCGGGTTACGGCAGTTTCATTGTGGTGTTAGACCATGGCGTACACTTAACGCAAATGCAGCGAAAGTTCTAAGAGCGTGTAAATTATTGACGGTCCATTGAAACGAACCCCTGCAGAAATTTTCCACTGGGCCCCGTCCGCTAAGGGATCGTAGCCCTTTGACGATAGCAACTCCTATACTTTAACATAGACTTGCGACAGTCGTAGCGCTAAGATCGCTTTGTGGAACGGTGCCATGCTGTTTATGTCCATTCGTTGTCAATGTGGCACCTATCCAGTGATGGTAACTGTCCTAACGGAACTCGTTAACTAGACTGGGCATGGACGCTACCTTACCCCCACATGGATGAATGTTGAGCCAGTTGACCGCGGCATAACCATCCTGAAGTGTACAAAGCAAGGTCAGATATTACACTGCAACACTGTTAAACGAAGAACAGAATGTCAGCAATGGACCATCGGGATTAGAGATATTTTATTATGCAGCATTTTATCACAAGAAGCAGTTACCGATGGTTCAGACTTTCAGTAAGCGATACCGCACACTGTCAGAGAGTTTGGCATAACGCCGCTGTATACAACAGTAGTTGTTGTGTTTCGGTGTGTCAGTTGCATGTGGGAGAAAAAGCTCGAAATGATGCATTCATTTACTACTTTGATGAAACCCACGAGGTCGGTGCTGACAAACTGAGAAAAAAGGGAGGAGCATGTTCTAAAAAAAGCGGTTAGAAAGCTGACTCGAACGGCATCAGGCAACCATTCCCGAAATGATAGCTTGAAATGTAACGATTCAAAATGGTGATATTGATGGAATACTGCTCAAAGTGGCGTAAAACCATCTTCACTCACTCATTCGCTCACTCACTCACTCACTCACTCACTCTCTCTCTCACCCACCCACCCACCCACCCACTCACTCACTCACTCACTCACTCCAGTTGAATTAGCAAAGCGGTGTTAACGTTCATAGATCCTTTGTAGAATTTCGGCCTGCCTTCTAAGTGTCAAAAAGGGGCGGTCGGGTAGCCTAGTGGTTAAAGCGTTCGCTCGTCACGCCGAAGACCCGGGTTCGATTCCCGACATGTGTACAATGTGTGAAGCCCATTTCTGGTGTCCCCCGCCGTGATATTGCTGGAATATTGCTAAAAGCGGCGTAAAACCATACTCAGTCAGTCAGTCAGTCAGTCTAAGTGTCAAACCATTTCTTGACGTCCCCAGTCGAAACACAGCCGGAATGCTGCTTAAAGCTAATGTTCAACCAAAATCAACTGAATCACCTTTCCGTTGTAGTCGACGTGTGCCCAGGTGTAGCCATCGGCCACCTGCCGGTCACCCTTGAAGGTCACGCACTGACCGTTTGTCATGGTTCCGATGATAGGAGAGTTGAGGCTGTGGCCGGAACGCACGTGCAAGCCATATGTGGCGCATGCGCAATCTGCCGCTTCAGAGCGTGGTGCCAATAATACCAACAGGAGGCATCCGAAAAATGACTTCATCCTTGCTTTAAAAAAAAGTACATATAGAGCGTTGTTAAAACAACAAGACAATGTATTTAGACAGGTTTACTTAACAAATAACTACCGTTTTTTACCGAAAATAATTTTGACAGAGGTAAGTTCACTATGGCAGTGGTATTGCAGTGGTAAAGTCACTATCGCAGTGGTTTGGCAGTGGTAAAGTCACTATCGCAGTGGTTTGGCAGTGGTAAAGTCACTATCGCAGTGGTTTTGCAGTGGTAAAGATACTATCGCAGTGGTATTGCAGTGGTAAAGTCACTATGGCAGTGGTTTGGCAGTGGTAAAGTCACTATGGCAGTGGTTTGGCAGTGGTAAAGTCACTATGGCAGTGGTTTGGCAGTGGTAAAGTCAATATCTATGTGAGTGTTGTTTCAGTACAAACGACTTAGAATTATTCTGCTTAATGAATTTTGACAATTAACAAAAAAAACGAATTCTAATTGAACCTAATGCTTAGTTATTGCACTGTAAAGTTCAAGTATAAACAGTTAAGTTTAGGGTCAAGTAAAATGACAGGATAGCCTGCCCCAAATCGGGAAGCTATGCTCTGGACAACGCTGAAATGCCTTGTAACTGATGCTTGTCACCAGCTTCAAGTCTTTCAATAGCGCTATTTCTCGCTTTATGATTGAAGCTTTGCATGGCGGTTTTCAAAATTTACTTCGTTAACTAAATGATTTCTGAAAACGTTACGTATCATAAACATACCGAAGAAACCTGTACACAAAAATTCACCAACTGCTGTTCAATTTCCAAGGACGCGAATCATGCAAACGTCAAAGGTCAACGACAATTAACTCGTTTTCAGTGACAGTTTATAAGTGAAAAAGGACATGTTGACACAAATTGTACATTTGAAAATATTGTTACCACCTATTCGGTTTTCTTTAGCTGTGGTGGTGGTGGTTAAGGGAGACAACTCTGTCTGAAGTATGTCATCAGTGGCGTAAAACGTCTATTGCCAACACGTACGTTTTCAGGGTAACTGGGAAAAATATTGTAGCGGGCGAACCGATCGCGAAAGGCAATCATAGTAAGGTTTGGCTTTAAAAAATAAGGGAAGCTACTCTAGTCGGGGATAAACCACCACCCTTTTGCACGTGCAGGTTCGGGTTAGTAAAAGCAGCCACTCGTAAACGTGTGCGCACGTCGCTAAATTTGTGAAGATCTCTCAGACGTTTAGGGCGGTGGGGTAGCCTAGTGGTTAAAACCTTCGCTCGTCACGCCGAAGACCCGGGCTCGATTCCGTACATAGGTACAATGTGTGAAGCCCATTTCTGGTGTCCCCCCGCCGTGATATTGCTAAAAGTGGCGTAAAACCATACTCACTCACTCTCGCTATGGTGAAACCCCCAAGCACGCGTATGGCGTTGTATTTGACAAGCAAAGCTAAAGGTTTGATATATATACTTTCAGTTAAAAATTTCATATTTCACAATTGCATAATGAAAGGTGCAGATATTTTTAATACATACCTTATTTTCAGAAAATATATATGACAAGATAGATATACGCAGGATCCTTCAAAACTTTACCTTACTGCCAGTGTGGTTAGAGGTCAGCGTAAAGATAAAGGGTTGTTTATCAAATAGTTCTCAAACTGATTCAAGGAGTGTCTCTATCTGCTGCCATGGTCCACTATCACGACCAGGCATCGGAGAAATAAAGACATAATCACACCGCTGGACAAGGAAACCCAACGAACTCAAATATTTGACGACTTGTCTGAAGATCGAGACAAGCGTAGTTCCTATAAGAGAACATATATCATTTAAAGATTCTGTCGGAATTGACTCACATTGACTTCAACTACACTAAGCCCAAACTACATCATGGTTAGAATTAGTTTAGTCTTAGGCCGTTTTGATTTTTTTTCAGTTGTATCAGTGAGTATGGTTTTATTCAATATTCAAACAATATCAGCGCTGTGACAACGGAAATGGGCATCATAAATGTACCTACTTGGGTAATCGAACTCGAAGTGACAAGCGAAAACCTTAACCACTGGGCTACCCCAATCTCCCAGCTATATCTGCAGCATGTCTCTGTAATGTCTGCAGCATGTCTCTGCAGTGTTTGCAGCATGTCTCTGTAGTGTCTGCAACATGTCTCTGTAGTGTCTGCAGCATGTCTCTGTAATGTCTGCAGCATGTCTCTGTAGTGTCTGCAGCATGTCTCTGTAGTGCCTGCAGCGTGTCTCTGTAGTGTATGCAGCATGTCTCTGTAGTGTCTGCAGCATGTCTCTGTAATGTCTGCAGCATGTCTCCGTAATGTCTGCAGCATGTCTCTGTAGTGTCTGCATCATGTCTCTGTAGTGTCTGCAGCATGTCTCTGTAGTGTCTGCAGCATGTCTCTGTAGTGTCTGCAGCATGTCTCTGTAATGTCTGCAGCATTCTCTGTAGTGTCTGCAGCATGTCTCTGTAATGTCTGCAGCATGTCTCTGTAGTGTCTGCAGCATGTCTCTGTAGTGCCTGCAGCATGTCTCTGTAGTGTCTGCAGCATGTCTCTGTAGTGTCTGCAGCATGTCTCTGCAGTTTCTGCAGCATGTCTCTGTAATGTCTGCAGCATGTCTGTAGTGTCTGCAGCATGTCTCTGTAGTGTCTGCAGCATGTCTCTGTAATGTCTGCAG
Organism: Haliotis rufescens; assembly: GCF_023055435.1. NCBI lineage: Eukaryota > Metazoa > Mollusca > Gastropoda > Lepetellida > Haliotidae > Haliotis > Haliotis rufescens. The sequence goes on along the minus strand of NW_025963780.1, from coordinate 36,368,430 downwards.
CATGACTCTGTAGTATCTGGAGCGTGTCTCTGTAATGTCTGCAGCATGTCTCTGTAGTGTCTGCAGCATGTCTCTGTAGTATCTGCAGCATGTCTCTGTAGTGTCTGCAGCATGTCTCTGTAGTGTCTGCAGCATGTCTCTGTAATGTCTGCAGCATGTCTCTGTAATGTCTGCAGCATGTCTCTGTAATGTCTGCAGCATGTCTCTGTAGTGTCTGCAGCATGTCTCTGTAGTGTCTGCAGCATGTCTCTGTAGTGTCCGCAGCATGTCTCTGTAATGTCTGCAGCATTCTCTGTAGTGTCTGCAGCATGTCTCTGTAGTGTCTGCAGCATGTCTCTGTAGTGCCTGCAGCATGTCTCTGTAGTGTCTGCAGCATGTCTCTGTAGTTTCTGCAGCATGTCTCTGTAATGTCTGCAGCATGTCTGTAGTGTCTGCAGCATGTCTCTGTAGTGTCTGCAGCATATCTCTGTAATGTCTGCAGCATGTCTCTGTAGTGTCTGCAGCATGTCTCTGTAATGTCTGCAGCATGTCTCTGTAGTGTCTGCAGCATGTCTCTGTAATGTCTGCAGCATGTCTCTGTAGTGTCTGCAGCATGTCTCTGTAGTTTCTGCAGCATGTCTCTGTAATGTCTGCAGCATGTCTCTGTAGTGTCTGCAGCATATCTCTGTAGTGTCTGCAGCATGTCTCTGTAGTGTCTGCAGCATTTTTCTGTACAGTCTGCAGCATGTCTCTGTAATGTCTGCAGCATGTCTGTGTAATGTCTGCAGCATGTCTCTGTAGTGTCTGCAGCATGTCTCTGTAGTATCTGCAGCATGACTCTGTAGTATCTGGAGCATGTCTCTGTAATGTCTGCAGCATGTCTCTGTAGTGTCTGCAGCATGTCTCTGTAGTGTCTGCAGCATGTCTCTGTAGTGTCTGCAGCATTTCTCTGTAATGTCTGCAGCATGTCTCTGTAGTGTCTGCAGCATATCTCTGTAATGTCTGCAGCATGTCTCTGTAGTGTCTGCAGCATGTCTCTGTAATGTCTGCAGCATGTCTCTGTAGTATCTGCAGCATGTCTCTGTAGTGTCTGCAGCATGTCTCTGTAGTGTCTGCAGCATGTCTCTGTAGTATCTGCAGCATGTCTCTGTAGTGTCTGCAGCATGTCTCTGTAGTATCTGCAGCATGTCTCTGTAATGTCTGCAGCATGTCTCTGTAGTATCTGCAGCATGTCTCTGTAGTGTCTGCAGCATGTCTCTGTAGTGTCTGCAGCATGTCTCTGTAATGTCTGCAGCATGTCTCTGTAGTGTCTGCAGCATGTCTCTGTAGTGTCTGCAGCATGACTCTGTAGTGTCTGCAGCATGTCTCTGTAATGTCTGCAGCATGTCTCTGTAGTGTCTGCAGCATGTCTGTAGTGTCTGCAGCATGTCTCTGTAGTGTCTGCAGCATGTCTCTGTAGTGTCTGCAGCATGTCTCTGTAGTGTCTGCAGCATGTTTCTGTAGTATCTGCAGCATGTTTCAGGGACAATACCTGAAGTAACATACATTGTTGTTATTGTTCACTGGCAGCTGACGCCTCCATTGTCTAGAGTGAGTGAGTTTGATTTTACGCCACTTTTAGCAATATTCCAGCAATATCATGGAGGGGACACCAGAAATGGGCTTCACACATTGTACCCGTGTGGGGAATCGAACCCAGGTCTTTGGCATGACAAGCAAACGCTTTCACCACTACATTGGGTATGAATGCTGACATGGGTTAATCTTCAGTCTATTTTTGATGTTCCCATGGCAATATTGTCAAAAGCTGTGTGAAACTATTCTTGCATCCCCTGGATCTTGTGTCGATAGGGAAAACTGTGCCACTCACAACTCAAACACATTTAACCAAGAAAGTTTCTACTCTCAAAAATGTTTTATTCTCCATCATGTAACACATTGAAAATAACAATTCTCACAGGCACTTAATGCAAAATATGAAAATATATCACATATGAAGTTATACCTGTGTGATCCTTAAAGCTTAACAATCTGCATCAAGTGCTTGTGCCCTCAGATGCTTCTGAACATTCTTTGTCTTGTTTGTTTGTTGTTTAACACCACACTCAGCAATATTCCAGCCATATGGTGGCGGTCTGTAAATAATCGAGTCTGGACCAGACAATTCAGTGAACGACATCATGAGCATCAATCCACACAATTGGGATACGATGACATGCATCAACCAAGTCAGCAAGCCTGACCACCCGATCCCAGTGCTTCTGAACAAGCCTGCATAAACTACTCAAAAGAGTTAAAGAACACCTGATTTGTTCATATTACAATAGTTAATCTGTCAGCAGCTTTCTCTGTACAAGCCAGTGCCTTGGCCTGCTCCACTAGAAAGGCAGCCTTTGTAATTCATTCATACAAGTGCAAAATCATCTCCACCAGAAGCACTCACACAGGATAACATGAAACCCTCATCAAGCCCTTACAGCAAACAATTTCATATATAGCATATTCAACATTTTATATCTGACCATACATATAAAATACTAGTTCTGATAGGTTAAGGACTGGCAGTTATATTCCATGCAGCCCGCTCATGCTGTCCGCCGAAAAGTCAATCGAACACATCGTAGGTAACTTGCATATCTCGAATAAGTATCGTTGAGCTGAAATGAACTGATGTTTATCCAAATGCATTGGTTAAAGGGAAGTAACTCGGTTTCTTTGTGTCATCTGCTATGAGTTATGCTTATTCAGAGAAACTGCGGACAAATATTGTGTGAGCCTGACAGCCTGGGGTATATAGGGTGATGTACCCTGTGTGTGAGCCTGACAGCCCTGGGTATATAGGATCACACACAGGGTACATCACACCATATACCCCTCGAACTCGGTTGACAACTTATATTCCCTATGATTCCCCATAGGTCAGATCTTTCAAATGTTTTACCAGACCGACATCCTGCAAGACTTCACAGTGGTAGAGACAGGCACAGTTTTAAACAGAGTGATGTCTGAAAGATGTCTGTTTTCTTGTATTTCAAGATGACTGTTGACAACGCAAGGCACCAATACACAAGGATCATCGGATGGGTACTGAGTAGGACCTGGGTACCCACAGGACTACCTGGACCCATGGTTAGTCATGGGATATATTGTTTAATTACAATAACAATTAATGACCAAAATGTTTGTACCTATCTCTGGAGACCTACAGCGGGTACCTGGGTAGGGTTGGGTAATAGGGGATTGGGTACCCAATTCATCCCAGCCCTACTGTAAACAATGCCAAACTTCTTGAAAATACTGTAGAACTCTATGGTTGCACTAATGTTTGCATTTCTTCCTGACTATGCACACATTCCTTCTGACTTTATATGTTTGAATAAAGATAAAACTTCAGTCAACACTGGCAATGTTCAAGACTGTGATGGAGGGAAGAGACACGCTCATGGGAGACTGGTCAAAAAGTTACAATTATTGCATTGTCATTTTGTCATAAACACATCTACAATAAAAATTCATGACACAAAACCCTCACATGAACTACGTTCACACAAAATAAAAACATGAATTTATTATATACATATATATCTCTGCACAGATATTAGGCACGAATGTCAGCGTGTGGCAACTTGATTCTGATCATCTATCAGAGGTATCAAACCACAATAACATACCTTTATTATTTGGATGATTTACCAAGTACACACGCATAGGCACAAAGGTGCAACTTAGTGAATGACCTTCCAATCACATTTGATTCTGTTCATACATATCTTCGACTGATTTATGGTTGATGCTTCAGAAAATCATTAGACTCTGAGAGAGGGAGAGAAAGAGAGAGGAAGGGAGGGAGAGAGAGAGAGAGAGGAAGGGAGAGAGAGAGAGAGTTTAAAGATATGAGATGAAAAGTGGTATGGCAATGAAGTGTAAATTACTATTTACTTATGTTGCATGTATAAATCTTCACATCATCTTAAATCCTTTTTTCCTCAAACTTACTTGAAGTGTAATATGTTTTGGTTTGGCATCTAGTCATTCCTGATGATGATACATGTCTTTAACACGAGTGTTTTTGTATGATGCATTGTACCATGTATGTTATTGCATAGAATTATGTGTTGTAACAAGTATTGTACCACGTATGTTATTGCATAAAAACATGTCTTGTATCAAGTATTGTATCAAGTATTGTACCATGTATGTTATTGCATAGAATCATGTCTTGTATCAAGTATTGTATCAAGTATTGTACCATGTATGTTATTGCATAGAATCATGTCTTGTACCAAGTTTTGTATCAAGTATTGTACCACGTATGTTATTGCTTAGAATCATGTCTTGTATCAAGTATTGTATCAAGTATTGTACCATGTATGTTATTGCATAGAATCATGTCTTGTATCAAGTATTGTACCACGTATGTTATTGCATAGAATCATGTCTTGTATCAAGTATTTATTGTACCACGTATGTTATTGCATAGAATCATGTGTTGTATCAAGTATTGTATTAAGTATTGTACCACGTATGTTATTGCACAGAATCATGTATTGTATCAAGTATTGTACCACGTATGTTATTGCATAGAACCATGTCTTGTATCAAGTATTTATTGTACCACATATTTTATTGCATAGAATCATGTCTTGTATCAAGTATTGTACCACGTATGTTATTGCATAGAATCATGTCTTGTATCAAGTATTTATTGTACCACGTATGTTATTGCATAGAATCATGTCTTGTATCCACTACTGTATCATGCGTCGTATCACAAACTTACATTCAAGACTTGTAACCTACCCATGATAAAGTGTATGACAAGAGCTCTAACACAATAAGCATATCAATAAGATGATCAACAGTCTCTGACATAAACTGGATGAAACTCCTTAAAATCTAGGATAGATGTAAACAGACACCATTCTCAATACTTTCTCATTAACATACAAAAATGACAAAATAAATATATTTGTAGATTATTTGAGAACATCCCTACAGGAGAGTCCATCAGTTGTACTAATGGAAACATAGTAAGTCATCAAACACCCCTATGGTGATATAATGAGAACTACCCAAATGACCCAGATAATATGGATATGCATATTACACAAAGTCAGACATTGTTACCATTCCACATATCTGTTCCCTCTATTCCATATAAGGCAAAATGCAAATCTTCCCACAAATGTAAACTGCCGGGCAAAAGAAAGCATACACCCATGTTTGATGGTGGCGAAAAATAAAACAAACAAGAAATGGCAATTCGATGGTGATGTATTTTATATGGGTATCATAGTTGTCTTTTGGACCTCAAGTTTGCAGTGTTTCGGCAACTGTTTTCAGCATAGTAACACTTTGAAAACATTTGTAATTTTGGGGCTGAATACAATTTTCAAGTGTATACTTTCTTTAGCCTGGCAGCTTATTAAGAATGACAGACATGTACGGTCAACATGATGAGTATACTGATGGCAAGAAATAAGGGAACATATAGAAATGATGTCATGTGACATCCTATGGTTGAATGACGATAACCAGATGTTCCAATTCATATCCTGTCACATCACAAACTTATCAATGTTAATTGTTGTTGGAGTGATACATACTTATTCCCAGCAGTAAGTTCGTGTCTATTGTCCTATGTTCCCTTAATTCTTTTCTTGAGTATCTAGACATGAGCATGTATCAGTACCAAACACACAATGTTCCATATGGATTATACAGGTTTTAGATGAAACAAAAAAAGATGAAAGTGACAGTCTCTGTGGTTTATGTTCATAAGAAAATATATTTTATTACATATATTCATACACATATGTATCTTACAAGCAATGAGGCAGCCATGTTGGACTCATCTCCCGAAGGAAAGAACGTCAACTAGCCTTTTTATCAAAGTCTTGCCACATCAAGCCCACTTTCCTGTGCTGATTCTGATTGGACTATCACACATATTGATAGTCCAATCAGAGAACGTTTTACAAAATCAACATTCACGACTGGTACAACTTCGTATGAAAGTGATTTAAAACTGGAATATGTTTTTTTATCTTTAAAACCCTCCAACGATTGTCTATGTTTTTCTGTCATGGATGAAATCGCGAAAGTTTTCGTTGTCTGATCGACTTGGTCGTCTCCATCTTTGGTGAAGCTATACAAGATAAGAACAGTGATCTGATTGGATATCACATTTTATTACAAGTGGCACAACTTGTGATCTACGCGAGGTGGCTCCAGGGTCGAACCAAGGAAAGTGGCCTTGATGTGTCAAGGGTAGAAACTAGGCAAGTGGACAAGCTTGCCTCGTGAAGATGTGTTGGACTATGTATCAGCTGTCCTCTGTCCTCTGTCCTCACCAATCACACAGGTACTCTCTCTCGGCAACACAAGCACAAATTACATGTTCATCATAATGCCATGGTCTTTACAACATAATAAATCCCCTGATAATTGCCCCATTTGAGATCTTGCTACAGTAAACTGTTACTTCAGGAACTAATGGCTTCAATGCCTCACCCCTATCCTGTCAGTACAGTCTGGAACCTAGTTCCATTGCAGGAGTTGCCAGATCCTGAACCAAACAGGAAACACAATCCAACATGACAGACTTCCGGAAAAGCCCATAATCAGCAGTTTTTTTCAGCAGATCATGACCTCAATAACAAAAATAAATAAATAAATGAAACGTGTGTGAGAGAGTACATATTGGAATATCTGAGGCCCCGTAACCCTCACTAGCGCCCACTCCAAGCAGAAATTGTTACTAATAAATTCAGGAAGCACTGATAGGTTTTCAGTTGAGCTTTGACTAGAGGTCTAGGAGATTATTTGTCACAGTGCTTCTTGAATAAGTTTGATTTGTTTGTTGTTTAAAGCCGCACTCAGCTATTTTACAGCTATACGACGGCAGTCAGTAAACCAGACAATCCAATGATTGACATCATGAGCATCGATCAACGCAAATGCAATACAATGAAATGCAGCAACGAAGTCAGCAAGACTGACCCCCAAACCCGTTTGTGCGTCTTAATACAAGCATGGGTTCAATTCTAACCTGGAATCTTCACAGGATCTTTTGAATAAGTATGTCTTGATGTTCTTCTTAAAGTATTTAAGGCGTAGCAGCCTAATGGGCAAGTGTGATGTCATTCACTTGAGTTCACTCCCTCCCCACACCTGCTAGTCCTTCTGCACAGGTCTCCCTGCTATCGTTACTTAGACAACTCTTCGCATCCCTCAACCTCAGAAGCTACAGCTCCAGTGTAAACACTGACATTTCTCACTAACCAGTGATTCATGTGCTGTCCGCGAATTATATATTCTGTATATGACCTCATCAAAACACAACCATTAACTAAAACAAGGATCTAATCACTTTACCAGACGGTTTTAGCAAAGCTCTACAATAAACCAGTCTGGCTATCACTCATCAGTGATTGACAAATACCTGGATTTGTGCCATAGCTTTATTTGAGTGCGTACGGTTTGATGGAATAAACACGTTTACATTGTGCTGGGATTGCAAGGAGACATGGATTTCATATTCTTTATTGTTTCAATGTCATTTACATCAGATCTTAGTGCTTGCTATTGCACTTGCATGTGTATGTCTGTTTGTACTAGTCTGGACTAATGCCGATTTTTGTAGTGCTAGCTCACTGAGATACCATGCTGCAGTTTAACATGAATACCCAACTCAGACACAGTATACTCAGACTCTGAGCCAACAAGTCCTTGCTTTAGCCCCTTAATGCCGAGCGCCAGGCAGGGTTACAAGCACCGGGTTTTAACGTCTTTTGGTACGATGAGGATGGGGATCAAACTCCCAACCTCCGACACTCCGGGTGGACGCTCTACAACTGGACCACTGGGGCGGCCCCACGAACATTGACCGACCAATGAAATGACAAGAAGTTGACATTAGCCAGTGTATTAGCCAATCAGAATGCAGCTTTCTCGAGCCTTACAGCACTTGTTTCAAACTAATGACGTCCATTCCAGTATAAGCTTTGAAAAATACCGATTCAAGTTTTGAAAACTGAACAAAAGAAAATTCTTGAATGTCTAATAGATGGCCAATAGTGTATAGGAGTGACTCCCCATGTTTATCCCGCTGAATGAAGTGAAAGACGATGATTTTGACAGAATCAGTCATACAACACATTTGGAATACCCTGTGTTAACCTTTTTGAGGTTGCATGATAAGGAAACACTTTCTGAATGTCACTTTCCTGATCTGGTAAGAGAGAGTCTGACTGGTCGGATGAAAGGTCATTCTGATGTAAACCATAATGGGATGTCCTCAGATCTTTGTTTAGTGGTAGCGAGCACGAAGATCTGATTATAATGAGACTGATATTGTTTCAGTGTGAAATTTCGGTTCAGATGCTTATACCTGTATCAAGCAGGTATAAGATACAGGTATCTGCACTAAAACATCGCCATGGGGTTCAGGTGTATGAACACGGCAACGTCATGGCGATGACAGCATCGTTTACATTCTGGACAAGCCATTTAATGCTGATTGGCTGATTGGAAATTCAGCTATGTGACGTTCTGAGGAGTGAAAAAATGGTCTCATTTGCAAAGGTTATCGTAGTGCTTAGGTGATCATAACTCCCATACTTTAATATACACTTACGACATTTGAAGAGCTATGATCGCTTTCAGAAATGGGACACAGATTTTAATGAGATACGGGTAATAATGCGATCATGTGTCCATACTGTACTCCAAGCAATCTAAACTGCTTCAGTGAGCATTAACAAAAGCATTGCTCTCTCAAGCACGCTTATTCCATCAAATGCACTATCCTAGTATTGGTAACCTGGACGCAGTCATCATATGTTTCACATACATATTCAGTGGAACTGAATTCTCAATAAATAACCTTTCATAACCATCCCTCAAATGCTGACAGCTTCAAACTTCCACTTCTGCGAGTCTCCTCCATTACATGGGTTTACGATGACGGTCCCGCCAGAACTGAGATTAACTCTGTCTAAACACTTGCCAGACTTGTCCTGGATGATTGTGCCTTGGTCCTGGAATACAAACATACAAATATGGTGAAAAACTTTGAAGCAAGGGTTTATGGGTAATAATATTTACAAGATCATTAGCTAATCAGAAAGCAGCTCTCTTGAGGTTTAGGATTATTTTTGGTGGTTCTCAATCAATGGCTTCTGAAAATAGAGTGAGGGCAGGCGGTGTGTTGTTTTGTTGGTTTCGGTTTTTTTTATTTGGGTTGGTGGGGTGGGGTGTTCAAACTAGTATGTAAATAAATAAACAGTTGTATACAATCAACCTGGCAAAGGGCCTCCCTACATAAATGTATTCTTTGATGAGTAAAAATCTGGGATACAGTTGGACTACCTCTATGTGCATAAAACACACATACAATGAGTTGCGTGTTCGAGGCATGGAATAATTAAGGATTTTTGGGTTGTTTTGAAAATGGAAATAAAACGAAACATGCTGCAGACTTTAAGATGATGCTGGCGGTGCCTGAGAACCAAGACTATTATTTATTTTTATCTGATTTTAATGAGATTGGGAACAATTTCAATGGTCAGAATAATGCACATGATAGTATCTTGCAAGATATCCCATCATAAGCAACAATCATTGAGTTAGTAGATGGGTTTCCTTGGATGGGATAGTGTATGGATGGGTGTTTGGCTGGGTGTATCATAAGATGGGTGGGTGTATCTTTGGGTGTTTGGGAGGATGGTTTATTGCATGGGAAGACGTTTAGTTGGGATAGTATGGGATGTACGGGTGGGTGTATGGGTGGGTGTATCATAGGATGTATGGGTGGGTGTATCTTTGGGCGTTTGGGAGGATGGTTTATTGCATGGGAAGACGTTTAGTTGGGATAGTATGGGACGTATGGGTGGGTGTATGGGTGGGTGTATCATAGGATGTATGGGTGGGTGTATGGTCAGTGTATTGTTAGATGGGTGGGTGTATGGTCAGTGTATTGTTAGATGGGTGGGTGTATGGTCAGTGTATTGTTAGATGGGTGGGTGTATGGTCAGTGTATTGTTAGATGGGTGGGTGTACGGTCAGTGTATTGTTAGATGGGTGGGTGTACGGTCAGTGTATTGTTAGATGGGTGGGTGTATGGTCAGTGTATTGTTAGATGGGTGGGTGTACGGTCAGTGTATTGTTAGATGGGTGGGTGTATGGTCAGTGTATTGTTAGATGGGTGGGTGTATGGTCAGTGTATTGTTAGATGGGTGGGTGTACGGTCAGTGTATTGTTAGATGGGTGGGTGTACGGTCAGTGTATTGTTAGATGGGTGGGTGTACGGTCAGTGTATTGTTAGATGGGTGGGTGTATGGTCAGTGTATTGTTAGATGGGTGGGTGTACGGTCAGTGTATTGTTAGATGGGTGGGTGTACGGTCAGTGTATTGTTAGATGGGTGGGTGTATGGTCAGTGTATTGTTAGATGGGTGGGTGTATGGTCAGTGTATTGTTAGATGGGTGGGTGTATGGTCAGTGTATTGTTAGATGGGTGGGTGTACGGTCAGTGTATTGTTAGATGGGTGGGTGTATGGTCAGTGTATTGTTAGATGGGTGGGTGTACGGTCAGTGTATTGTTAGATGGGTGGGTGTATGGTCAGTGTATTGTTAGATGGGTGGGTGTATGGTCAGTGTATTGTTAGATGGGTGGGTGTATGGTCAGTGTATTGTTAGATGGGTGGGTGTATGGTCAGTGTATTGTTAGATGGGTGGGTGTACGGTCAGTGTATTGTTAGATGGGTGGGTGTATGGTCAGTGTATTGTTAGATGGGTGGGTGTATGGTCAGTGTATTGTTAGATGGGTGGGTGTACGGTCAGTGTATTGTTAGATGGGTGGGTGTATGGTCAGTGTATTGTTAGATGGGTGGGTGTATGGTCAGTGTATTGTTAGATGGGTGGGTGTATGGTCAGTGTATTGTTAGATGGGTGGGTGTATGGTCAGTGTATTGTTAGATGGGCGGGTGAAACAAGTGGTGAATGAGTGGGGGTTTCCTTTGGTGGATGGGTGGGTGGGTGTGTTGCTGGGAAGCTCTATGTCTATGTCTATATTATTGAGTGTAAGCCAAATGTACAAGGAAAGATTATTTGTTGTTAAATCACTAGAAAATCCTAGAAGCTCTTCCTTATCGCTGATGGACTCCATGCTTTGTTAAACATGAGATGTCACCTGACAGGCTGCATCATTACTTAGAAAGTTTGAAAGTTTAATTTGTGAGATTGGTCTTAACACCAAAACCTACCATGTCATATTTCCACTTCATCCCTGAAGTCTTTTTAAAACACAGCATCATCCTGGCGACGCTGCCATCATCCCCCTGGGAGTCGAGGCAAACCTCCTCCCTCCGCAGCTCATTCGTCTGACTCATGGAAAACAGCTGAAAACAGAGAAATAGTTGGAAATCTACAGAACATAACAACTTATTTCTGAAGTCCGCAGCAGCGGTGGGATAGTCATGTGGTTAAAGCGTTCGCTCGTCACACTGAAGGCCCGGGTTCAATTCCCACATGGGTACAATGTGTGAAGCCCATTTCTGGTGTTCCCTGCTGTGATATTGCTGAAATATTGCTAAAAGCGGCATAAAATCCAACTCACTCACTCACTCTGAAGTCCCCAATGCATTGCTCCTAATCATTAAATAGAATTCATAAAGCTAAAAGAAATAATAGTCTTTGTTCTCAGGGGGCCATGGGTGGCCTAGTCGTCTAAGGCGCCGCGATTCGCTGTGCAGAGAACAGAAACCTATGATTGTGGGTTCGAATCCTTGTTCACCCCTATTATGTTTCTAGGTTTGTCAGCACCATACTCGTGCTCGTGGGTTTCACCGAAGTGGTAAACGTCTGAGACCTGCATCACTTCGGACTTTCCTCCCACATTAAGCTGACATGCCTTGATATAACTGGAATACTATTAAAAGCGGCGTTAACCAAACTCACTCACTCACTTTGTTCTCAGTCACCACCCACATTATCATAAAGTCTGCTGCACGTTTCGTTTTTATTTCCATTTTCAAAAAATCAAATTACTTAAAAGCAATATAACACACAGTTACTTCCCTTTACATCACGTGTTATGGTCATGGTGGCAATAGGAGTTTGGATGCTTGTTTATTTGGTTACATACTAGTTTGAACAACAACAAACAAAAAACCAACCCCCTGCCCACCTGCACTATATTTTCAAAAGTCATTGCCTGAGAACCAGTTCTTTTATTTGTTTTAGCCTAAGACTAATAAATTCTTTGAAACAAATATACTGATGTCTTTCAGAGATGACAGTTTAATAAGACCTTAGGTCACAATGACTGTTTCAGGGGAGTCATCATAGCCATGGTGGTCATGTTTAAACTTGCACACCTTCGAAGTCAACGAGCAGTTTGTAGTGACAGTATTGCTAGGATCATCAATGCAAGTTTTCGGGGGCACGGGTGGCCCAGTCGTCTAAGGCGCCCTGATTCACTGTGCAGAGTTGCTTCCCCTGGACACGCCAGAAACCTATGATTGTGGGTTCGAATCCCGGTTCACCCCGATTATGTTTCTAGGTTTGTCAGCACCATACCCTTGTTCGTGGGTTTCACCAAAGTGGTAAAAGTTTAAGACCTGCATCACTTTGGGCTTTCCTCCCACATTAAGCTGACATGCCGCGATATAACTGGAATAATGTTAAAAGCGGCGTTTAACCCAATTCACTCACTCAATGCAAGTTCTCAGCTACATAGACCTTGTGGTTTCAGTGGAGATGGAGACTATGCAGGATCAGTTTACAACAGATGGATGACTACAGACAGTCAATACCATTGCACCATAAGTTCACCATCAGCAAAACTTACGTAGCGGCCATAATGGGATTCGAACCACGGACCTTCTGATCCAAGGTCAGACGCCTTGTCCACATGACCAAAGAGGTTAACCCCGTCAGCAAGCTGACTAGGTAAGGATGTCATCTGTGGGATGACTCCACGCCCTGCTACATACTCCCCCATCAACAGAAGGCATGTCCCGGGCCTCATAGTAGGGTACTGAGACTTATTTTGCTCAAATTTAATATGAACGTGCTCAGCCCCACGTTGGGTGCCAATGTAGCAGCAATAAAATTTCCGAGTCCTGTGATGGGATTGGAACCACAGACCTTCTGATCAGAGGTCGGACGCCTTGTCAAACATGACCGAAGAGGTTAACCTGATGTCATCTGTGGGATGACTCCACGCCCTGCTACATACTCCCCCGTCAACAGAAAGCACGTCCCGGGCCTCATAGTAGGGTACTGAGGCTTATTTTGCTCAAATTTGATATGAACTTGCTCAGCCCCTCGTTTCGCGCCAATAGAGCAGACATAAAATTTCCGAGTCCCGTGATGACAAGGTAAGTATGTCATCTGTGGGATGACTCCACGCCCTGCTACAATTAGAAGAAATAAACAAGTTAAAACATGCAGCCTTGATCACTGACCTCGTTTGCGCTGGCGCCGGACTGACACAGGAACAATCCCAGGTCGTATTCCACCTTGTCCTCTCGACCCAGAGTGTCTAGACAGAGCGAACTGCCCACACCCTTCACCTGCAAATATCAATTGAAGGAAATAATAGCCCTGCAAAAATAACCCTCTAAATCTTAAAAGTTCCACCAGGATCCTAGCCTTACACCACATGTTCACACATACACCTCGGCATCACAAGTTGGAGGATCTCAAGGTTCCACCAGGATCCCAACCTAATTATGTCACATGTTCACACATACACCTCGCCATCACAAGTTGGCGGATCTCAAAGTTCCACGAGGATCGCAACCTAATTATGTCACATGTTCACACATACACCCACCATCACAAGTTGGTGGACCTCAAAGTTCCACGAGGATCCCAACCTAATTACGTCACATGTTCAGACATACACCATGCCATCACAAGTTGGGGGACCTCACAGTTCCAACAGGATCCGAACCTAATTACGTCACATGTTCACACATACACCACGCCATCACAAGTTGGCGGACCTCACAGTTCCACCAGGATCCCAGCCTTACACCACATGTTCACACATACACCTCGCCATCACAAGTTGGGGGACCTCACAGTTCCACCAGGATCCCAGCCTTACACCACATGTTCACACATACACCTCGCCATCACAAGTTGGCAGATCTCAAAGTTCCACCAGGATCGCAACCTAATTACGTCACATGTTCACACATACACCTCCCCATCACAAGTTGGCGGATCTCAAAGTTCCACCAGGATCGCAACCTAATTACGTCACATGTTCACACATACACCTCGCCATCACAAGTTGGCAGATCTCAAAGTTCCACCAGGATCGCAACCTAATTACGTCACATGTTCACACATACACCTCGCCATCACAAGTTGGCGGACCTCACAGTTCTACCAGGATCCAAGCCTTACACCACATGTTCACACATACACCTCGCCATCACAAGTTGGGGCATCTCAAAGTTCCACTAGGATCCCAACTTCACATAACACTTTCACACAGTCATATATGCCTCTCTGTCTAAGATAGGGTTTATGTTAAGTGACTGTTTGATTTTACTTAACGCCTCTTTCAAAGTTCAAAAGAACTCTTTCAAAGACCCAGCAGCCAGTATAACGTCTACATATATTCCATGCTACCAAACACGGAGCCCCCACATGAACCCTTCCACACCGAGGTCATATGAGTCTGCTTACAGGGAGTCCTAAACACTTCATCTTTTCTTCACAGTTCTCTTATCAGTTGTGCTTAAGCATGTTTCAAGCAATTATATCAGTCAATCCATAAAAACAAAAACAAAAACAACATATGATTAATTTGTTCACAAATACATACATCCTTATATTCTGTACCAAACTTTGAGTCATCTTAACATTGAACCAGAATCCCACTTTCATATAACATGTTCGCAAATACATATATCTTTCTTGACCAAGTGAAGATCCCCTCAGACAATCCAACAGACTGTTATATATATTGAAGCACATGTGAGACATTGTGCGTGACCTCCCACTCACCATCCCCCAGGCCTTGACACCCTCATCCAGGACAAACTTCTCGGGGTACACGTTGTCCAGATACCACTTGAAGCTCTTGCACTGAAGCTTGTCCCGGAGACCAACTCGGGCAGATATGTCCCCGAAGTCTTTACCCTACAACAATATACACAGTGACATGTTAGTCAGGCGAACCTAACGCTTGTCGCGGAGAGACCAACTCGAGCGAATATGTCCCCGAAGTCTTTACCCTACAACAATATACACAGTGCAGGTTAGACAGGCGAACGTAACGCTTGTCCCGGAGACCAACTTGAGCAGATATGTCCCCGAAGTCTTTACCCTACAACAATATGTATACACACAGCCATGTTAGACAGGTGAACCTAACGCTTGTCCCGGAGGCCAACGATATGTCCCCGAAGTCTTTACCCAACAACAACATACACAGTGCAAGGTCAGACAGGAGAGCATAAAGCTTGTCCCGGAGACCACCGATATGTCCCCGGATCTTTACCCTACAACAACATACACAGTGCAAGGTCAGACAGGCGAGCGTAACGCTTGTCCCAGAGACCACCGATATGTCCCCAAAGTCTTTACCCAACAACAACGTACACAATGCCAGGTCAGACAGGAGAGCATAAAGCTTGTCCCGGAGACCAACGATATGTCCCCAAAGTCTTTACCCTACAACAATATACACAGTGTCAGGTTAGACTGACTCTTCATTGAGATTTTCATAGTTATATTATATTCCGCATATATTATATGACCGACAGGAGTTAAGTTTAGTTTTAAAAAGCAGTAGTCCAACAGACTAGTTCATTTTGTGTTTTATTAGCCTTTTATATTTCTGTCACCTCAGGCTAACAGGCAAGCATAAAGATCAAAGCCTGATTATCGGCTGACTTTAGTTTCCGACAAGCAGCCAAAGTAATCGATTGACGCAATGTTACAACACAACAAGAACACTTTAACGTGATACATACCTTCAAGTCATGTCTGTGCATATAGAACAGTCTTTTGTAATCGTCCATCCAGACCTCAGCCACCCTCACCGAGTTTATACCATGTGTGTCCTTATTACCTGAGCAGAATCAACTAAATTAGATTTATCAAAGCAAGGCCAACATTATCTACATTCTTGTTATAACACTTATAGGAAACCCCTGATCTGAATGTGTTTTCAATCTTACCTGTAAGTATCAGAGCTCCAGATAAGCTTTTGGTGTTGTGGGTATTTTACCCATGTATTTTAAAATCATTGGGTATCAGTAGTTCTATCTGGGTTTTCAAATTTCTGTTACCCACTAGTTTTTACACATGTAGGTATTTAAGTTAAATATTTAAAAACACTATTCATCTAGTCCCTGCAAACTGGTGTCGTGTGGATTCGAGAGCTTTGTAGGACTCAAAAATACCACGATACTTCCGCAAGAAAGTGTGATGGCAAATGATCATGATGTAACTGTCATCGTGGAGTTTGGCAAGGTTGACGGAATTATAATTTCAAAATATGTTGCTGATTTGCGAATCAAATACGGAGGGTTACTTCACAATATTTTGATGATACACACAAGTTTTATTTTTGTAGTGTATCTGTAATGTTCGTTGCGTATTTGATATGCTTGGATTTTATTTTACTGCATATTTCTGATGCGTATTTTACGCAGATACACATTTGTAGGTTAAATGTATATTACATAATACACTCCTCAAAAGGGCGCTTGTATGATACATGTACATACATTTTCTGTGAGAGTGAGTTAGTTGGGATTAAAGCCGTTTTTAACAGTATTCCAGTTATATCACTGTGTGTCAGCTTAATGTAAGAGAAAGCCTGAAGTGATGCAGGTCTTTGACGTTTATCACTTTGGTGAAACCCACGAGCACGGGTATATTGCTGAGAAGCCTTGAAACATAATCGGGGGTTTCTGACGTGCCAAAAGGACCCAACTCTGCACTGCGAATTGTGGCCTTAGACAATAGGGGCACCTGTGCCCCAGGTTAAACACTTTGGTGCAACACGGATATAGTGGGTCATAGGTATGTAGGTAATAACCTTCAATGTTCCATCTCACACCTGTTCTCACACACAAGTGTCACAATCCCACAGAACACTGCAGCAGTCACACAGATCACTTTGTTACCTGGGAACGTATAGGGGTGCTTGGAGCGGAAGATATGTCCGACACGGGAACAAGGCAGAAACTCCAGCCGGCCGCCACACATCCACGTCTGAAGCACAACATTGTCACAGTGGATTACACATTTGTATGGCAACAGTTAGGCATCTTGTAGATTTCTTTTCTTTTTAAGTATCAAAGTATCTAATGAAAAAAGAGAGTGACTTGTCTCTTATAAACAAATCACCACGACCTAAATTAATTCAGGTTTACAGATTCTTGGCCTAAGAAAAAAGATTTTTGGTTGGGAAGAAAATATAAAAAAATTCCAATTTCCACCTTTTTAAAAATATTTCCTCCAACATCATGAACAGACGTATTTGTACTTACTCTGAAGGAGATCTCGAGGTTCTCCCCTCCCCACACGTCCATTCCGTCATCATAGGCTCCGATCTCCCAGAAGAACTTTCTGTCCAGCGCCAGCAAGCCTCCGGCCATTGTGGGAGAGCTGCGTAATCAGACAGATTTTACAAATAATGATATGAGTTTGAAACGTCCTTCTGGACAGGATATGAGACTATTATGATTACTAGTCTACCAAACATTTTGGTGTTTGTTGTTTACCACAACACTCAGGAATATTCCAGCTGTATGTTGGTGGTCTGTCAATAATCGAGTCTGGACCAGACAATCCAGTGATTGATATCATGAGCATCCATCCACGAAATTGGGATACGATGACATGCATCAACCAAGTCAGCGAGCCTGAACATCCGATACCGTTAGTCGCCTTTTACGACAAGCATAGTCGCCTTTCACGGCAAGCATGGGTTGCTGAAGAACCAGTCTCAGGTTCAAGGACTGGTAGCAACAGGAAATGGTCATCAGGAACAAAGTGATTAATACATTGCCCTCCTTATAAGGCCTCCATGCCAATAAGCTCTCAATCATGACTAGATCAACCCTACATAAATGACTAAAATTGACAAAATAACGATATATTAAATATAAATTGACATCAAAAGAGATTGTAACCATTTTGGTGGCCATCTTGGATTTTCTACCACCAGGTGGCACTGCTGAGGTGGATCCATATCCAGAAATGTTTAGAATGGTTCAATGTATAAGTGTGCCGGGTTTGGCGTTTTTAACCCAAAGTGCACAATTTTGACTAAAATCAAGTCTTAACCGCCCCACTGCCCTGAGAATCAGCTAAGCCTATTACAGTAACAAGTTGTAAGTAGTGAGTGAGATTGGTTTTACGCTGCTTTGAACAGTATTCCAGTACACATCACGGCATGTCAGCTTAATTTGGGAGGAAAGCCGTGATGCAAGTCTTGGACGTTTACCACTTTGGTGAGAACGGGTATGGTGCTGACAAACCTAGAAACATGATTAGGCCGAACTGGGATTCGGCCCACAATCATAAGTTTTTGGCATGCCCTGGGGACAGAGGTGGAAGTATGAATTGTTGTACCTGATAGGGTCCGTGTATTTCCGGTGAACTTTCTCCCTCTCCGGGATGTCTCTCCAGGTGAAGTGCATGCTCCAGGAAAACCCGCCCACATTGTAGCCCCCATTACCAGAATACTCCAACGTGTTGTCGTTGATGGCGTCAATGATTGGGCACAACACTGTCTTCCGGTTCTCTTGTATACGAGCAAGGATCGGTTCCAACCTTCACAACAGAAAATGTTGATATCACATCTTCTGTTCTGGCAAGCAGCAAACAAAAATTTGCAATTGCCTAATATTGATATGACTTGCGTCTGATATCAATATGACTCGTGTAAAGTGGCAAAAATATCTGTTATTAATAAATGGAAGTTGTGTTATTCTTCCAGTATGACACTGCTTGATAATACAACTAAAACCTGAACCTAAACGTCACCTCTGAAGGATGAATTAAGTTGAATTTATAAGTCAATCCTGTTTTCATTGAGACCACTACTTCTAAAAGCACATGTGGAATTCTAATTAATATCCAACTTATGTGATCTAAACAGATACACTGTTACATAGTCAAAGCAACAGATAAGCAGCGTATTTGCGGAATATACCCCCGAAAATATTCAAAATCCAATTACTTTCAATTAACTTACGTACAGAAATGCATGCCTTAAATGAAAAACTCAAATGTATAAAAACAGCTCGCGTAAATACCCAATGAGACTCTTTCAGCATGCGTACAAAGGAGCTAATTTCCGAAACACAATTACAAGCTAATTTACTTTCCCGGTCATATATTTAGAACAGTTATATACATCTAAAACATTATTTCATTTATTTAAAATCTTAAAATGTTCACTTATTTTGGGAAACCCAATGGAGTGATGAATAGATGAGTAAAAAAAATATAGGTTACCTGATGAAAATGTAATAACCCAATGAAAATAGAAACCTTAGAGTAAAAACTCAATTTTTTTAAAAGTTATCTGGAGTTCTGTATAGTGCTTAAAGTTCACAGAGAAATAATGCTTAATCAAGTAATTGCTCACACAAAGGTATAATCGTCAGCAAGACATTGTGATGTTTGTTTGTTTTGCTTCAAACACATGGCAAAAAGTCTTAGACTACTGAAATCACAAAGACATAAGCTTAAGGGATGCAAATGTAAAAAGTTTCCACTCACCACTGTGTTCCCGCCTCACAGTGAGAATCCAGGAACACGATGACGTCACCCGTGGCAGCCTTGGCACCTTCAATACGGGCTCGTATCAAGCCACTCCTCTGCCGGGTCCTCACCATCTTCACAACACCATCAGGCCACGTCTTCTCCACGTAGGTCTTCAACTTGTCCCCCAACTCAGCTGCAACAGCAACAAGAGGGTCGGTGTAATATATAGCTGATATAACATAGATGGGTCTGATATAGCTGATATAGCATAGATGATCTGATATAGCTGATATAGCACAGATGGTCTGATATAGCTGATATAGCATAGATGGTCTGATATAGCTGATATAGCATAGATGGTCTGATATAGCTGTTATAGCATAGATGGTCTGATATAGCTGATATAGCATAGATGGTCTGATATAGCTGATATAGCATAGATGGTCTGATATAGCTGTTATAGCATAGATGGTCTGATATAGCTGTTATAGCATAGATGGTCTGATATAGCTGATATAGCATAGATGGTCTGATATAGCTGATATAGCATAGATGGTCTGATATAGCTGATAAAGCATAGATTGGTCTGATATATAGCTGTTACAGCACAGATGGTCTGATATAGCTGATATAGCATAGATGGTCTGATATAGCTGTTACAGCATAGATGGGTCTTATATATAACTGATATCACACAGATGGTCTGATATATAGCTGTTACAGCATAGATGGTCTGATATTGCTGACAAAACATACCGTAGATGGCCTGATATAGCACAGATGGTCTGATATAGCTGATATAGCATAGATGGGCTGATATATAACTGATATAACATAGATGGTCTGATATAGCTGTTACAGCATAGATGGTCTGATATAGCTGATATAGCATAGATGGTCTGATATAGCTGATATAACAAAGATGGGCTGATATGTAGCTGTTACAGCATTGATGGTCTGATATAACTGATATAGCATAGATGGGCTGATATATAAGTAATATAACTTAAACCATGGCTCCTTTGTCTTTGACCTTGGTCTAACTAACTGAATTGTAAGTTAAACACCACTTGGCAATGACGGAACTTCTTTTTGTCCCTATCATTTGTCTCTATGATAGAATAATTTCATGAAAAACGTTTGTCGCCAGTGGGATTTGAACCCACGAAGTCTGCACTGAAGGCCAACAAATGTCTTCTGCCAAGGCAACATGGGAGAAAGGGTATGAAATTAACAACTAAATATTTACGTGCAGCAGTACCAATTGCTTTTCCCTTTATGAACTGCGAAATGTGTTTTATGCAATTATTATACAGTATGTTACTCTATGCATTCTAGTATTTGTACAGTACTTGTGATTTTGTAGCTTTTCATTCAATGAAACGAACAGATAGAAAAGAAATTACTTTTATCTTGATCAGGGCTATATTTGTTCATAATAGGCCCATCAACCTGGGCAAGTAATATTTAGGTGATTGATAAATGTTCTCGAGTTAAACCAAAATGAATGGTATACTTGCCCTGGGACATGAATTTCATAACCGTAATCGGCAAGGTGCGAGGTGCATGTGCGAAAGGCTCGGGGAACACATTTCACATGCTTCATGCAGGGCCTACTCACACAGTGTTCTCACAGTTGAACATAGAGTTCCTCAATATCTTTCAAAATACCTTTAACAAAACAATGTTTTTAAGCATTTTTGGTGCCATAAATGTTGGACATGGCTTAAGTATGTTAGACCACGAGGACCCAGTGTCTAATCATTGAGGCTGCGCGCCTCGTGGTTTAATTAACCATTTCAATGATTAGACACTGGGTCCTCGTGGTCTAACCTATACATAGATGGTCTGATATAGCTGATGTCCTCTTACGACAAGCATAGCCACCTTTTACAGCAAGCATGGGTTGCTGAAGACCTATTCTACCCTGGATCTTCATGGGTCATGGCTGATATAGCATAGACAGGTCTGATATTGCAGATACTGCTAAAATGGGTCTAATATAGATGACATATCATAGATGGATCTGATATAGCTGAAAATGGATCTGATATAGCTGATATAGCACAGATGGGTCTGATATAGATGACATATCATAGATGGATCTGATATAGCTGATAATGGATCTGATATAGCTGATATCATGATATAGCACAGATGGGTCTGATGTAGCTGATAATGGATCTGATATAGCTGATATAGCACAGATAGGTCTGATGTAGCTGATACAGAATAGATGGGTCTGATATAGCTGATAATGGATCTGATATAGCTGATATAGCACAGATAGGTCTGATGTAGATGATACAGAATAGATGGGTCTGATATAGCTGATAATGGATCTGATATAGCTGATATAGCACAGGTGGGTCTGATGTAGCTGATATAGAATAGATGGGTCTGATATATATGATAATGGGTCTAATGTAGCTGATATAGCTTAAATGGGTCTGATGTAGCTGATATAGCATAGATGGGTCTGATATAGGTGATAATGGGTCTATTTAGCTGATAATGGGTCTAATATAGCTGATATAGCTGAAACGGGTCTAATATAGCTGACACAGGACATTTGGGAATGATACAGCTGATATAGCAAACATCTTGAAACAGTAGGAACAGTTTTTTTCTAAATTGGTTGCTTTGTTAATTGCACACACAGGCTGTCAATCAGAAGTTTCAAATCCCTGCTATACACTCCCATAAGCACCAGATTACCGAACAGATCAATGTGAAACAGCAGTCGGTCACAGCTGCAGCTGATTGACCTCTCGACATTGATCTGGCTCTTCTTGACTCGACACTCAATATAACTACAATATAAGCTCATAGTCAGTAGCAGGTGCCCTCATAACCATACAGATGATACAAGTAAATATCCATTATACATGTACCATGTAATTTTGTAGTCATTTAAAAATGTGAAAACCGTAAATAATGATTTGGCTTTGAATAAATGCTGTAATTTTTTTTCTGGTGTTTAGTATTTGATACAACAACTACTTAAAATATAATTTTAGATGTACTTGTTATATGTCATTGGGGGCGGTCGGGTAGCCTAGTGGTTAAAGCGTTCGCTCGTCACGCCGAAGACCCGGGTTCGATTCCCGACATGGGTACAATGTGTGAAGCCCATTTCTGGTGTCCCCCGCCGTGATATTGCTGGAATATTGCTAAAAGCGGCGTAAAACCATACTCACTCACTCACTATATGTCATTGGGGTATGATGACATACAATCAAGATATAGAACCTCACCAACTGATCCATCGTCTCAAGACTTTATTTTCGCTAAGAGTAAGACCTTTCAAAAACATCATCTGAAATGTTCTAGATAGGTTTCAACATGATCTCCATTCTGCTAATCTGGGACAATTGAAAAGTATTTGTTAATAGATGACAAAACTGTGATGTACTGTGTTTCCAACTGTGTGATCAGACAAGAGTATAGCCTTCAATCACCCTTGCCATGTGGCTAACCCAACATAAAAATATTTCTAGTTTCATCAGAACACACATTAGTTCACTTGCCTGGAGAAAAAGGAGAACGTCTCCCTTAATTTCAGGGTGATGTGATGATTAAAGTGATTTTGTTAGTTTGTTTGCTGTTTATATGACGGCAGCCTGTAAATAATAAAGGTGAGACCAGACACTCCAGTGATTGATATCATGAGCATCGATCCAGGCAATTTGGATACAATGACATGCATTAACCAAGTCAGCAAGCCTGACCACCCGACCCGTTAATCGCCTCTTACGACAAGCACGGGTTGCTGAAGACCTATTCTACCCCAGATCTTCACGGGTCTGATTAGAGTGAATGGTCTCAGGAGCCTAGTACCGAGATTTGCATCTTTCTTGTAATAAGAGCAGGGATTATTCTTGGGATTCCATGGCACCTTGGCAAATTCACGACTTCCTTCAAAACTGGATTTTTTTTAAATTTCTAATCTTCTTCAATGTAGAAGCATTTTTATATAATAAAATCATATTTTAATACTGCATTCAATGCCATAATGTGAAACGAAACAGAAAAGCCTCTGCCAGTATATTGGTGGTGTTAAGTCACTTTTTACAACACCGTAACATACGTTTAAGTTAAACGGTTTAACTATAATACCATGAATGTTTAATTCCAATTTAGGTATTTGAACTGACATTAGCTGCAGACTTGGGACCTTTGAGCAGGTCCAGAAAAATCCCCAATGAGCACGAGAACATAAAAGACTGTATTGGCAACAAGAAGTTTGGCATTGTTTATAGTAGGGCTGGGATGAGTTGGGTACTAGGCCTGGGACAAGTCCAAATTTACTACCCGGGTACCCATCACCCTATTGCCCGACCCTACCCGGGTACCCGCTGTAGATATCTAGAGATAGGTACAAACTGTCCGATTTGGAAAAGTTTGACCGGAGCTCTTGCAAAATGTATTTAGATACACGAGTAAAGCGATCTGGTTTACTGCATGAAGTTTTATCTTTATTCAAATATATAAAAGTCAGAAGGAATGGCTGCATAGTCAGAAAGAAATGAGAACATGAGTGACTTGTAGTGTAACCATAGAGTTTTAGATAATTTTTGTCATTAAACAATATATTATGTAACTAGTCACGGGTCTGGGTAGTCCTGTGGGTACCCGGGTCCTATTCAGGACCCACTCGACCCGAGTACCCGAGTTACCCGTCCCAGCCTTATTGGGTACCCATTCTCCTTTCACCCGACCCTACCCAGGTACCCGCAGTAGGTCTCAAGAGATAGGTACAAACTTTTTTCATTAATCAATATATCACATGACTAACCACGGGTCTGGGTAGTTCTGGGGGTACTGGGTCCTACTCAATACCCACCTGACCCGAGTACCCAAGTACCTGTCCCAGCCCTAGTTTATAGACAAACTGCCAAGACTGAAATTGATGGGGCGCAAGAAAAAATTAAGTGAAATTATCATGGCTGAGTTTGTTTGGATGTTAAAGAAAAACCTCAAACAAAACCTGAAGCTGCTGTTCATGGCCTGGTGAGCTGACATTAAGTTCTTGATTGTGACTGAGTATTTGACTCCACTAAGATCCCTTTCATAGTGGTTCATGTGATGCATTGCAGCTCATGAAAGGACAATATGTCCCACGTAATAAAGGAACTGTTTATTCATCCTGTTTACACACACATTGTCACATGGCAGGTTCTCCATCAAGTGCCTTCTATCAGGGAGAAAATCTCTTCTTGAGGCATGGCTTCAAAAATTTGCTTGTTTGTTGTTTAACGCCACACTCAGCAATATTCCAGCTATATGACGGCGGTCTGTGAATAATCGAGTCTGGACCAGACAATCTAGTGATTGATATCATGAGCATCAATCCCCGCAATTGGGATATGATAACATGCATCAACTAAGTCAACCTGACCATCCAATCCCATTAGTCGCCTCTTACGACAAGCACAGACGCCTTTTACGGAAGACATGGGTTGCTGAAGACCTATTCTACCCCGGATCCTCACGGGTCGGCTTCAAAACAATAGGACAATAAAAATATCAAAGTTGTCAGTGTACCATATTTTCTTGTTTTGTTTGTTTGTTTGCTTGTTTGTGTGAATGTTTTTAATGCCACATGCAGCAATATTCCAACAATATGGTGGCGCTCTGTAAATAATAGTCTTGTCCAGACAATCAAGTGATTGACATCATGAGCATCCATCTACGAAATTGGGACACGATGACCTGCATTAACCAAGTCAACAAGCCTGACCACCTGATCCCATTGGTGGCCCGCTTGGGATGCTGGACACGGACCTTCACGGGTACCATATTATCTTGAGTATAGTGCAAACCCAAGAAAAATGCTCACCCCTTAGAGGAGATGCAGTATTTTGAACAAATAGATTTTCCAAGTATTTTGTCATTTATGTGGTCCTTGTCATAACCCTAATGTTAAATATCAAAGTGTAAGGCTAAAAAAAAACCAACTAGTATTGGTTCTCAGGCACCGCCCACATCATCATAACGTTTGCCGCACGTTTCCTTTTGATTTCCATTTTTTTTTTTTTTAAACCAATCATTAAATATTCCCTGTCCAAGGGTAGTCAAATACTGTATTCCAGTATTTTACTCATCAAGGAATACATTTATGTTGGGAGCCTACCCAGGTTGATTGTACACAATTGTTTATTGATTACACAACTGTTTATTGGGTACATACTAGTTTGAACAACCAAAAAAAAAAAGACACCGCCCACCTGCCCGCCCACCCACACTATATTTTCAAAAACCATTGCCTGAGAACCAATTCTTTATTTTTTTAAGCTTAACGGAATCCCTGGATTCAAGTACTATTGCAGCAAACATCAATGACCCCAGCCCATACATTTCTAGCACTTCAGATATTTCCATGAAATCAAGTAGCTATGCAAAGCATGGTGCAATCTTACGTTGTCTCTGAATTTTCTATATGAAGAGACAAAAAGTACAGTCATGAGGCTCTGTATCCCTTTCTGTGTTTTTCAGAAATATTGTATCAGAAAAGTTTAAGAAAGGTAAGCGAGAAGTTTGTACACAAGATATCCTCACTACTCACTACATGTTTATAAGATTATGTAAGAGTGAATATTATCCTACCTTATTTTTTATCCATGGAATGAAATTCTTTAGTGTCAGGATGATTCTCCCAAGTGAATTTGAACCCATACCAGTGTGTTTAATCCTATCCTATCCTATACTCTAGAGTAAAACCTCCCCCGGGATAATATTTACTGGGTAGGTAGGATATAATCCTTGCTTACAATTACACCTTGAGTACCTGGGTGAGAATGGGGCCAGGATTGGATCAAGGTCAAAGGCCATAACGGTGTCAAAAGTGAAAATACCAAAAAGAACGAATGACAAATTGATCCACGCAATACATACTTCCTGCTTCCAGTGTCATGACAAATGAATGAGAAATGGAAGAGTAACGGACAATCATTAATCATTATGGCTGCTATGGACCCCATGTTTCAAATCATGGGAGCAGACAGCATGACTGGCATCCTCCGTTTAAAGTTTCAACTTCATAGTCCTGTTGTTTCAGATGAGACGAACTACGAACTACGAACAACAGACAATGCACCAAGCCATAGGCTCACTTTAAATGAAATTGAGCAAAAAATAAAACTGCCTTTTCACAAGAAGAGAGATATGATTTGTTATGATAATATATTCAAGCATGATAATCACATACTGACAACAGATGCAGACTATTTGATTGGTTTCCATGGTTACTTACGTCGGTCACTGAAATCATCCAGTAAGATAACTTCGTGCAGATATTCGGGCGGAGATCGGTTTATCACGCTGTGCACCGTCCTCAGTAACGGCGTCCAGGCCTCGTTGTGGTAGATTATCACAACACTCGCACTTGGGAGGATCCTAGGGTAGACAATATCCTTACACCTGGAAGTAAAACCAATAATCATTAAGCGTTGATTAAAATAAACTATTATGGCTCCATTATGTAGGACTGATAGAATATTCAAGCCATACAAAAGCGACACAGGCAGCTAGGGTTGTGTACTCCCCAGGGAGCTGAGAATGAAAATTGACTGCACTATGATCTATTGACCGGGATAATAATGCAGCGCTTTCAAGTCTTAGGGCATCCTTTGGGATGTTGATTTGGTGCGTTATAAATTCATGTATGCACATTATTAATATTATTATGTTGAACCAGGTCTTACAAGTGACCAGCCGTAATAGCTTTGACTTCTTTAATTAAAAGTTAGATCCACATCAAGTGCTTTTATGAGTTATCATGGTGTAATATTTATACATCATTTCATATAATTGTAGTTTAGCAAGTAATATTTACTTAAATAAAAGAGTTCAAGGTAATCTATAAGACTATGGATACATATCTTTTGTCTTATTGGATATTATGTCTGGGAGATGGGATCTTGATACCTTAGGCAAGTATTTATCTGAAAGCTTTAAATCTATTAAACTATGTAGACATAACTTTTGTCTTATTGAATAGTATGTCTAGGAGATGCGCTCCCGTTACCTTAGGCTAGCATCTATCTAAAAAGCTATAACTGAAACTACTGATATTTTTTTAATGCATTTTACCTGATGATAAGTATTACTTGCTAAACTATAATTATATGAAATGATGTATAAATATTACACCATGATAACTCATAAAAGCACTTGATGTGGATCTAATTATTATAGGAAAACTAAGTATAAATGTTATATCATGATACCACACTCGACAACATTCCAGCTTCAAAATGGTATCCTGTAAATAATCAAGTCAGAACCTAGCAGAGAGCCGTGATGGGGTCCTACAGTCAAGACGTGATTTCAGGGTCACATCTTGACTGTAAGACCCCATCGTGGCTCTCGTCTAGTCTGGACCAGACAAATTAGGGGTTGATATTATGAGCAACAAACCACGCCATCAGGGTTTGATGACACATAATCAACCAAGTCACCCAGCCTGAACAAACATTCTATTTAGATGCCTCTTATGACAAGAAAACGTTGCTTGGGATCAATTCTAACCCGGAATCGCCAAAGTGTACACCTGGTTAATACATGATTCATGAGTCGTCCAAGGTAAAACCAATATGTTTGTCAGTTTGTGTGCCATGTGATGTCACAGAGTGAGCAGAAGGGCAGTGGATCGATGCTCATGATATCAATCACTGGATTGTCTACTGATTATTTACAGACCGCCATCATATAGCTGGAATATTGCTGAGTGCGGCGTTAAACAATAAACAAAGGAGGGCCAGTGTCATATTGAGCTTAACACCCTGCTGCACTAGTCAATAAATAAATGGCTAGGGATTCTGTGGCATTTAATTATTCAATTATATCAGGCATTGCAGCTAGATGGATTGAGGAAGATAGCACAAAGTGATGCCTGTCGAATACATTTACACTTTCATGATAGTTTTATAACATAGGGAGGATTGTGAGTAATATGGAAAGAAAAAACATGTATTCAATGTTTTAATCAGAACTTCTGCATGTGATAAGAATCGGTTCAGATTCACTAAATGTGACATAAACACAATATATCAATATGAAACAATCCCCACACTGTACAAACACATACATTTAACAGATACCAGCTGATAAAAACATAATATTTTTTTATTCAAGAGAAAAATGGGCGTGGTGTTTTGACCTCATGCATCTATAAATAGCACGTTGCCTGACTAAGACAATGCGATACTGTTAGATCTCCTTCAAGTAGCTAAACACGTAGAAAGACAGGGCGGCCACTGAATAATAAATTGTTGTCATTCGGCCAAATGCCTGACGTGGAATCAAATGTTGTTATATGTACATATAGGCCTACACAAACCACACATCTCGAACCAATAGCAATCAATAAATCTGTTTATCGGTTTATCGATCTTACCTTCGATCACGAACATCCTTCACGGATCGCTCCAGCGATATTTTTTCACTTGCAACTATATTAAACGCTTCTTTATGCATAAGTTTTTCTCCTAAAAGTTTTTCTTCCCCTTCTAAATGCACCGGTAATCCTTTTTCGCCGGGTCCTGTTCGAAGTGACTCGCTAGCTTGGTAGGCATCAAACCGCTTCTTTCGAATAAACAGAACATGGCTGGGTACCTTTTCCGAAGACGGCCATTGTCCGACGAAGTTTATGTACAAAATCGCTGCACTCACACAAAATAATGCAATAAACGCTATGTGCTTAATTTTAAACCTTTTAAACCGTACGACTCTCATCCTGTGTCGTTCACAGACTATTCCAAAAGTGACATGACAACTTGGTTTGCAGGAATGTTAGTGTGTCGTTTTTCAAGGGCGGATAACTCTAAATCGTCTAGCAGACGATGCGACATGGCGCATATAGCCACAGGCATTGACACGTAGCATTGTGTTTATTAAACAGCCTGTAGGTAAATAGATAAATGTTTTGATTATCGCTGTATACATGCCGCCGGTTACATTGATCCGTATCATGCATACTTGAACAAAAGGAAAAGACAATGTCAACTCGTATTGGCCAAATAATTATTTGGGATCGTTATCTCGGTCATTCTGACAATGCCGATATTTTCTGAGTGAAATAACAATATTCATTTCTATGTAAGACACATAACATAAATGTATACGTGCGGGTTATATGTATTTCCACAGACTGTGAAAAACAGATATTGGCTTTCTGATACACTGGCGCTGCAAGAATGATTTCCACATTTATATTAGGGATGGGATGGTAACGCGGGTACACGGGTCGGGTGGGCACTGAGTAGGACCCGGGTACCCACGCATGGGTGGATACAGAGGGAGGGTGCGGGGGTGCGCACCCCCCCCCCCCCCCCCCCCCCCCCACACACACACCCCACACACACACCCCACACCCCACACCCCTTTTTTTTATTTCCCAAAAAATCTTTATTTCTGTATAAATTACCACCAATAAAAAAAATAAATAGATCTTAATTGTGCACCCCCCTTTTAAAAAAAGCTGTATCCGCCCATGCCACGGGACTACCCGGACCCCATTGTTAGTCATGGGATATATTGTTTATAACAAAAAAGATCTAGAACTATATCGTTACACTACAAGTCTGACTTTGAAATAAAGAAAAACGCCAGTCAGCTTCAGTGTATGCATGATAACTAGATCGTTTTATACGTGCATCCCAATACATTTTGTCCAGGGCTACGGTCAAACTATTCCCAATAGAGCTTGAGACCTACAGCGGGTACCCGGGTAGGGTCGAGGGTGGGTATCCGGGTAGTAAATTTGGACTCGTCCCAGCCCTAATTTATATGCACTGGACGCTATGTGGCGGAATATGGATCCCAACAGCTTACCTGTGAATTATTAGTTTGAGATGAGCAATTTTACGTGTAGGAGCTCAATTACTTCTTACAAAATAATCAGGTGCTCAGTTACCGTATTCGACGTAATAAGCGCCCAGCTCTAATAAGCGCCCACGGCTTTATTTGCTAATACGTTGACTAATAATAAAAATCCCA
The DNA here is from genome assembly GCF_023055435.1 of Haliotis rufescens. NCBI lineage: Eukaryota > Metazoa > Mollusca > Gastropoda > Lepetellida > Haliotidae > Haliotis > Haliotis rufescens. The sequence goes on along the minus strand of NW_025963780.1, from coordinate 36,337,697 downwards.
GTTCCGATTGATCAATGTACACAAGACTTATTTATTTGCGTAAAATACGCACTCGTTTGTATTATGCACCCTTAAATATGGGCAATTAAATTCTCGAAAACATACCTATCGTGTATATTACACAAATTCTTCTTTTATATCATTTCAGACTGTCAGCATAAACCTCAAAATTTACAATCTTTCAACCTCGTTTTTAATCTCACCAAAATTATATTCTAATAAGAGCCTCCTATTTCTAATTTTGAGAGCGCACTGGGCGCTTATTACGTCGAATACGGTATTATTATTTTTAAATAAATAAGAATAATGAACTGTATTCTTTAGACATTATATTGTCTGCAAGAAAAGGGCGCATTATTCATTTATTTTCAGTAAAACAGTAAATAATGTTAAAAATGGTTTCTTATAAATTTTAATGAATAAAATAATTCAGTGTGAAACCAAAGATAATAAAAATATGTAATTTGTATAACTGAAGTTGTGCGTGTGATCACGTTGCACGTGCTGTTTAGACGACTCCGATAACTGATTCAGTTAGTCGACTTGAAAGACCTCTTTTGACTGTTGTGATTCCCTCTCGTTGGGTTAAAACGGAATAGACTCAAATACAGAATAAACGCATTTGCTTATTGTTACACAAAAGTCAAAGTCATTGGTACAGTCTACTTCATGCACGATCCATTTCAGAAATAACACGGAACAAAATGACGCTAACTGGTCTGTAACCAGAGTGCATAAACACAAAACAGCACCTGACATCACAAAAAAAACATCGTTAAAATGGTGACAAAAAAGAACAATTGCCCCCAGTGTTTTGTGCCCTGACGACGTGGGTGAAGCTAAGACTCGCTTATGTGTAGGTAACCGTAAAACAGCCGGACAAAGTAAAGAATGCACTTGATGATTCACACTCCACTCTGCTCATAACTGGGTGACTATGCTTGTCGTAAGAGGCGACTATGCTTCTCGTAAAAGGTGACTATGCTTGTCGTAAAAGGTGACTATGCTTGCCGTAAAAGGCGACTATGCTTGTCGTAAGAGGCGACTATGCTTGTCGTAAAAGGTGACTATGCTTGTCGTAAAAGGTGACTATGCTTGTCGTAAAAGGTGACTATGCTTGTCGTTAGAGGCGACTATGCTTCTCGTAAAAAGTGACTATGCTTGCCGTAAAAGGCGACTATGCTTGCCGTAAGAGGCGACTATGCTTGTCGTAAGAGGCGACTATGCTTGTCGTAAGAGGCGACTAACAGGACCGGCTGGTCAGGCTCGCTGACTTTGTTGATGCATGTCATCGTATCCCAATTGCGTGGATCGATGCTCATGATGACAATCACTGGATCGTCTGGTTCAGACTCGATTATTTACAGACCGCCATCATATAGCTGGAATATTGCTGAGTGCGGCGTTGAACAAGAAAAAAACAAACAAACAAAACGTTACCATGTACAGTGAAATTGCGACCTCATGTTCCTGGTGACGTCACGCTGGTTCATATGAGGCATGTAATATCGCCTATGACGCCCGTTTTAAATTCATCATCATCGAATAACCATTTGTTTGTTTCATTCGTAGCCACCATAAAACATGGGGTTATACTTTATTTTGCCCGGAAGTATAGCTTGAATGGGGCGCATTCCATTCGTGATCAACTCGTGTTATTCCGGGACAAGCCAAAAATTGGTTACGGAAAGAGGCGAGTGGTGACAAACGAATAGGGCGTATATTGGGGCGTAAAACTACATATATCCTCACCACGTAAAAACTCCCTGTGACAAACACAGTCAGCTGTGTGGAATGACTTAAACAACTCTTTATTATTAAACACTCGACGCCTTTAAACAAACATAAAAGAAACACCGATCCACTGAACAATTGAATTACGTAATCCCATTGTGATCTCTTGCTGGGGAAATATATCACGTATTACCACTGGTACTACATACTGAGATAAGGCCGGGGTGTGACACGTTAAACACATTACCCCGGGGGTGAGGGCTAGGGGCCTGGACCCAGGGGGTAGATAGATTTAGTGAGTGATACTATAATAAAAAAATCAATTAAAAGGTTACCCCCTTTAGGGCCGCTGATAACAGACTTGGTCAAACTTTCTCTTTTAAAAACACGCACAATAAGATGTCTTGTCTCAATCAAGTAAAAACATGTACATAAGTCATAATTTCCTCGGTACCTTTTTCAACATTTCTTTTTTTTTTCCTTTTTCAACAATATATTTGTTGTTTGATAGGCATTTCTTAGAAGTTGATGGATGACAAATTAGATACAATTTATGGATAACAACTTCTTTATAATACTGTAATGCTATATTTGTTGAGGTGATAATAGGTATTTGTTATTATTTACAGTACTAAGAGATACGACTCTACGCAAGGACAAGGTTATATAACTCCTAAGATGTGTAATCTATTGTGTGACCTTTCAAGTGATCAGTTAGATATTATATATAGTCAATATGAGAGATGTGTTATCACATGTTAGCTTTGATATCTAGTGGTTATCTGTATGGCTTCGGGTGCACGGGTGGCCCAGTCGTCTAAGGCGCCGCGATTCGCTGTGCAGAGTTGCGTCCCTTGGGCACGCCAGAAACCTATGATTGTCGGTTCGAATCCCGGTTCGCCCCGATTATGTTTCTAGGTTTGTTAGCACCATACCCGTGCTCGTGGGTTTCACTGAAGTGGTAAACGTCTTAGACCTGCGTCACTTCGGGCTTTCCTCCCACATTAAGCTGACACGCCGTGATATAACTGGAATACTGTTAAAAGCGGCGTTAAACCCAACTCACTCACTCACTCACTGTATGGCTTCACGTACTTCAGATTTCTGGTGTGTTGCACGTGTATTTCATGGGTTTTACACACAGGGCAGCGTGATCCATGTGAAATTAAAACTTTCCTCCACAGGATAGTAGGCTGCACGTGCATTTAAGTGTGCGTAAACTTTAAGAGCTTAATCCATAGGATAGCGTTGGGCCTATCCATATAACAGTGTACTGCACGTGCATTTAAGGCTTTAGTTAAGTATTTTATTAACAGGATAATGTGTTGCACGTGGTTTAACGGGTTTCATGTATTGGATAGTGGGATGCACGTGCGTAAAGGGATATCCCACAGGGTATTGAACTGCACGTGCGCGTGACTGTTTTATCCATTGGGTTGGTTGGTTGGTTTGTTGTTTAACGCCGCACTCAGCAAATATTCCAGCTATATGACGGCGGTCTGTAAATAATCGAGTCTGGACCAGACAATCCAGTGATTGATATCATGAGCATCAATCCACGCGTTTGGGATCGATGACATGCATCAACCAAGTCAGCGAGCCTGACCACCCGATCCCGTTAGTCGCCTTTTACGACAAGCATGGGTTGCTGAAGACCTATTCTACCCCGGAATCTTCACGGGTCTTATCCATTGGGTAGTGTGCTGCCTTTGTACTTCGGGGTTCAGAATATGACGCAATCAGCCACCGCATGCGTTTCAAGTAGAACGTGTTATTAGCTATTTGTGATAAACAGCTCACTTGCGGTAGGACATTGGAGCCCCCCGTGGGATAGAATAGGTCCCCAATTGTGCTGGACGTACGTAGGCAACCAAATGGATCGGGTGGTCAGGCTCGGTGACTTGGTTGGTGCATGTCATCGAACCACCGACGGCGCGGATCGTTGTTCCAAATGTCAATTACTAGATTGTCTCGTCCAGACTCCTTTCTTTGATAGGCATTTAGAAGTTGGAATATTAAGTAAGGATAGGATTAATGGATGAACAACTTCTTTATTACAATTAAGAGCGATGTTTCGGTGTAGGTTCTAACCTATCAAACAAGTGCTTGATAACAGTGTAAGAACCTACACCGAAACGTCGCTCTAAACTGTCATAAAGAAGTTGTTCATCCATTAATCCCATCCTTACTTGGTCCAGACTCGATTCTTTACAGGCCGCCGTCATATAGCTGGAATATTGCTGAGTGTGGTTAAACAGTAAACAATCATTATGGGAGCAAGGCGCTCTCTGCTCCACGAGGGCTCTCGATGTGTCCAGTTGTATTGATGCGTGGTAACAGGTTATGTCGTCATAGATTTCAGCACGACTCTAACAGTCAGGTTCTACCTGTCCGTGTACATTAAGTAATGTCAACATTAACGGCCTATTGAGCGACACCTGGTCATATGTGCTGAGTCATTCTGGAAATGGAAATGCATTCAAATCAATTGGTTACAGGATGTCAAGATATTGATAATTCTGAATGAGAGATTTGTGAAACACCTGTTTCTCTATCGACCCAACTTATGCATCTTGTATGTATGGTAAAATAGAGGGTGAGGGGCTATATGTATGCGTTATTATTATATAGACATGCACTTATGCAGGCATAGACTTTAGGGTTCTGAAGGAGTGAGTATGGTTTTATGCCGCTTTTAGCAATATTCCAGCAATATTACGGCGGGGGACACCAGAAATGGGCTTCATACATTGTACCCATGTCGGGAATCGAACCCGGGTCTTTGGCGTGACGAGCGAACGCTTTAACCACTAGGCTACCCGACCGCCCCTGGGTTCTCAAGGAAGTGCACGAATGAGTTAGGTATAATACCGCTTTTAACACTATTTCACTATAGACAATATTTCAGTTATTTGTAAAGAAGACCAACCTTAGGTACGCACAGATTTTTTGTTTGTTGATTTTTGCTGTGTTTTTTATGTTAGAGGCACTGCTTTAGAACACGCATTTTTTTCTGTGAAAGGTGATCCATATGATCATATTTCTGTCAGGACATCCAGCATATATTTAGCTTACAATTTTTTTTATATATTATTTGTTTCCACTTTATTTTTGAACAAATAATAATGATAATAAATAATATAATCTCAAATTGTATGTTGTGAAGCACTGACTGAAAAAGTTTCTGACTGTTTCAAACAAAAATCCCGGGAACAGCCTCATTTTCACTCCTGGCACTGAATATACATCATGGATGCCAGGAGTGAGTGAGTTTGGTTTGACACCCCTTTGAACATTATTCCAGATATACCACGACGTGTCAGCTTAATATGGGGGAAAGTCCGACGTGATGCAGATCTTAGAGGTTTACCACTTTGGTGAAACCCAGCTCAAACGACAAACGATAAACATAGTCTGGGCAAATCATAGGTTTCTGGAGTGCCCAAGGGACGCAACTCTGCACAGCCAGAAAGCGGCTGAACGTGCTCGTTGTTTGAAAAGGAACGGCTATAGGTTAGATAAGTTCCAGTATATATCAATGTCATCAAAATCAGATCTTTCACTCCAATACAATACCTCTCTGCGTTTGAGATCTGAGGACAGGCCGCGTCAGAGGAACCAGGAGTGAACTTTGACCGCCTAATCTAATTGAAGGCTGCGTAGCGTGGATTCTTGAGCCAATCAGATGTCAGCTTTCCAAAAAGATTCAACTTCATTTCCTTACAACCTCTACTTCGATTTGTACTGATGAAAACCCACACAGAAATATTCGTTGATGGTACTCCCTTTTGGATGAAAATGGCATGGCGCTCAGAAACGACAGGGTCTACAACATTACTACAACAATAATGGCGAGGCTTTATGTATGTCAGTCGGACGTCCCCGATTATAATCGTTTTCGAGATACAAATTCAGATATTCTTGTCTAAATGCTTCGCTCTCACGTATAAAGAACGTTAATGTCAACGCTGATTGACTGATTAGCAAGTTCACCAGACGCGACCTGCTCTTGAAGCGTCCTCAGATCGTATCCCGGAGAGGTCGGATATCGGAGAAACGAATCTGATTTTCTTGAGGTTAAGTATATTTATTTATTACGTTTTGCTTCACGCTGATTGGTTGGTTCATGCGAACTGTTCTTTCGTCAGGACTGTTTACGAAGCGGCTATAGCAAAGGGGCGTCTTGTAAAGACAATGTCACAAGGACGTCCTTCATGACGTCACAGATGATTTTAACTCACCTCGTTCCAACAATAAGAGAGCCAGTTTCGTAGACAAAAATACCATATGTATTTTAGAATAACCTACGAGTTAGAAAGAAAAAAAGTATTATCTGTCCCGAATGAAATATATTTATATATATCTACGTTTCGAGCCTCTGTGGTCAGCATGTATAGGCATGTCTCGTTATAACGCTAAGTATAGCTATAAAGTATATTATTTACACATTTCATGTCAATTATATTCGGATTCTTTTTGTGTCGTGATCGCTCTTCTCGCTTCAGTGCCTGGTACAACTATGGCGGTATAACGAAGCGTCGTGCAGCCTATACGAGAACATGCAGTTTGCCGATAGATCTTCATTGTACTGCGTGGCTAACATTGTCACCATGAACCCGTGTCCATGGCAACACAATATGGTAAATACATAAAACTAAGTAAACACAGTCAACCCGTGTCCATGACAACACAATATGGTAAATACATAAAACTAAGTAAACAGTCAACCCGTGTCCGTGACAACACAATACGGTAAATACATAAAACTCTTAGTTGACACAATGAACCCGTGTCCATGACAACACAATATGGTAAATACATAAAACTAAGTAAACACAGTCAACCCGTGTCCGTGACAACACAATACGGTAAATACATAAAACTCTTAGTTGACACAATGAGCCCGTGTCCGTGACAACACAATATGGTAAACACATAAAACTCTTAGTTGACACAATGAACCCGTGTCCATGACAACACAATATGGTAAATACACAAAACTAAGTAAACTCAATGAACCCGTGTCCATGACAACACAATATGGTAAATACACAAAACTAAGTAAACTCAATGAACCCGTGTCCCTGACAACACAATATGGTAAACACATAAAACTCTTAGTTGACACAATGAACTCGTGTCCCTGACAACACAATATGGTAAATACATAAAACTAAGTAAACACAGTCAACCCGTGTCCGTGACAACACAATATGGTAAACACATAAAACTCTTAGTTGACACAATGAACCCGTGTCCATGACAACACACTATGGTAAATACACAAAACTAAGTAAACTCAATGAACCCGTGTCCCTGACAACACAATATGGTAAATACATAAAACTAAGTAAACACAGTCAACCCGTGTCAGTGACAACACAATATGGTAAATACATCAAACTCTTAGTTGACACAATGAACTCGTGTCCATGACAACACATAAAACCAATATAGAGAATTTTATCCCAAGGCAGAGATTTATATCCAAGACAAGAGACATGTGAGTGAGGTCGATGTGTTCCTTTATGCCCTTGGCACAAACTGCAATTGAAGATAAAAGTAGTTGAATGCAAATGTGATACATAACTTCTTGACTGGGTTCTGTTGTGTTTGTTCGTTGTTTAACGCCGCACTCAGCAATATTCCAGCTATGATGACCGCGGTTTGTCAATAATTGAGTCTGGACCAGACAATCCATGGATTGATAGCATGAGCATCGATCTGTAAAATTGGGATGCGATGACATGCATCAACCAAGACAGCAAGCCTGACCACCCGATCCCGTTAGTCGCCTCTTCCGACAGGTATTGGTGCCTGAAGACTAATTCTTACCCGGATCTTCGCGGGTCGGCTGGGTTCCGCCTATGCATCACAGAGATGATTAAGTGATATACGGTAAACTACGGTTATAACGAACACGCTTAAAACGAACTTACTTGTTAGGCCCGGCCATGTGTTGCATATATGCTGTATATATGCTTATAACGAACTGCGGTTATTACGAACTAAAATGGGCGGTCCCTTTGAGTTCCTTATAACCGTAGTTTACTGTATGTGTTTTTTAAGGAAATAGACACGATTGAATGTGTACACAGAAAGTTTGTGAAAAAAACGTATTAGATATATGTTAAAGATTACAGAGTGCTTTGTTAGATGAAAAAAGCCTACCTTACCAAATGTGTGCAGTTAACGATAAAGAAACCAATTGTACTTTTGCTAAATAATTACTCAGTATATTCCAACTTAGAGGTGACATGTAACCTCACGTGTGTTACATTTATTTATACATTTTCATGTAATATGGGTCATATGGCCTTGAAATCAATACACATCTTGAAATATATGTTTGATAATGAATGAACACAGAATAATGTTTAATGTTGTCTAACGCTGCTCGTTAAGTCACAGGCAGAGAGTTTGGTTTAAGGCGCTTTAAACAGTATTTCAGTTCTATCATTGTGTGTCAGCTTAATGTGGGAGAAAAGCCCGAAGTGAAGCAGTTCTGTTTCGTTTACCACGATTTTTTTAAAATGTTAAAGAATGCGTTATTACAGTGAATCTGGTAATGAAACTGGGCGCCACAAATCGTGTACCAAATCATCACATGTCTATATCAGTATGTCATCTCTGTAATCAAGACGTGGTTGACATGCTTGGCGTGGGTTTCCACTGTCGTGTCAAAGTTCTATCATTTCTAGCCTCCATTCTTTTCTACTCGAGACCATTACTCAGCGTACCAACATGAGACATTGGCGGTATTTAGAAACCGTATATCAACCAATAGACGCACGTGTGTTTAGTATGTATTTATTTGACATTATAACATGGGCCTCTATTCAAGACTCAATTAACAAAATATTCAACGCATACGGTTTCTGAATGTGAAACCCATCATGATGACCTCACACTATCTGAGCCAGGAAATCACTGGCTATTAAGAACGTGCAGTATGACGGATAGACTAACATTAGTCCCATGAAGTGAAGTTATTTTATTTAAAAATATACCAAATAAAAATAATAAAATCCAAATGGAGCCCACAACAGTGCTTAATTTCGGGGATTAACCAAATCTGCAAGGTTCTATTTTGTTGGAATTTCTGTAATCTTCAATATCAACCTTCATTTCTGTTTACATGCCAGTGATACTCAGTAGCGTATTTAAGACCACTACCTGACACCTCCCTGGTCTCCCCCTTCCTCCCCAAGCTACCAATCACTGCTGCTTTTCTTCTTGTTTTTTCCAGCGGAGGAAAACGAGACTTGAAATCTTTCTAGAGCTGAGTTGAATTTCCTTGTTAATTCATTCTCAAGGGTATGTGAGTTAGTGTTCTAAAGTGGAGACATAAGCCCAAATATTGTTGGAACGATGTAAAATTGTGGAAACTGTTCTCTATTCTTAAATAGTACAGGAACGTCTTAAAACGAGGAACTCTCCGTAATATCGACGGTAAAGGTACTGGGGCTAACACTAAACAGACTGATGCTCTGAGGAAGTGTGGCTCCAATTCCGGCACGGACCATCTCTTTTCATAAATTTTCATATAAAGCAGTGTCATAATTTATTGCATATACAATGCCAACAATTGATTGTTTCGGTTGGCAATACATGCCGTGTTGAATGGCTGGTGGGCGGAAGACGTTGTCACGTAGCCCCAGATGTAGCGGGCGATACATGCGGTATACATTCAATAACACCAGGTGACTAAGTGTTCATGTCATTCGTCACCACTCGCCCCTTTCCGTAACCTGCAAGAAGAATCCGGCTTGTCCCGGAATAACACGAGTTGGTCACGAATGTGTTCATGTCTGTATCAATCACAGAATCGGACAACCGTTCAGCGGTGTTAACACGTGACACATAGCGGCGCCCCCTGGTGGATTAACAGCAGCGACGACAGGTGTTCGAGTCATGTGACATACACTGATAGATACATGTCCTTTAAAGCACACGGTGTAGCATGTCGTTAGACAATTGTTATTGTCGAGTTTTCTCAATTTCCGTTAAGGGTTAGAATTTCGTGATTACTATTCATGCAGGAGAACCGACAGTAGAATCAATACATTGGACAAATTGTTGTATAAAAATATCAACCTACATTAATTTGGTATTGCTTTGCTTATTAAATATTATAGAGTAGAGTAAATTTTAGGTTTTATGGCCAATAAAGTTCAATAAAATTGTGTTGTTTGTTTGTCGCTTAATGTCGCACTCAGCAATGACGTCGGCCTGTAAATAATCGAATCTGGACCAGACAATCAAGTGATTGACATCACAAGTATTAATCTTCACAATATGGACACACGGACATGTATCAACCAGATCAGCGAGCCTGACCACCCAATCCCGTGAGTCGCCTCTTACGACAAGCACGGGTTGAAAAGACCAATTCTAACATGATGTTCACGAAGCCAATAATACTGCAGTTGCCTGACACATATATAGGGTATTCTCCTGTCATTGTATCGGCTCAAATATACCGGAAGAAATAAATAGGGGATTAAAACGATTTTGTTGTTGTGTTCATACGGTAATACATTATATTAACAACACTCAGTGAGGTAAACTGCCGGGCAAAAGAAAGTATACACCCATGTTTTGATGGTTAAAATGAAACAAAGAAGAAATGGTTTTTCGATGGTGATGAATTTTTGATAGTTACGAATGTCACAGTTGTGTTTTGGGTCTTAAGTGTGTCGTGTTTCGGCCACTGTTTTCTCGCCTAGTAACGGTTACATAACAATGTCATGTTTTGCTCAAATCCAATTTCCAAGCGTATACTTTCTTTTGCCCAGCAGTATACGTGCTTCCCCAGATAACCGTTCCTTTATTTCCGTCAGTATAGAAACGCTCTCCGCTCTCTGTAGGTATTAGTCTGTTTAGTTGGTATTCTGATTGCACACGAATCTGATGACTTGATAAAATATTAAATTGACCTATCCATCCCTCAAATGCTGACAGCTTCAAACTTCCACTTCTGCGAGTCTCCTCCATTACATGGGTTTACGATGACTGTCCCGCCAGAGCTGAGATTAACTCTGTCTAAACACTTGCCAGACTTGTCCTGGATGATTGTGCCTTGGTCCTGGAATACAAAGCTACACGTATCAAAACTATGTACGGTGACTAAACTGAACCCTTTCATCACGACTGACCCCTGGGGATTCCGGGGCAGAATTGGACCCCCATGCTAGCCTCAAACGTAAGTGTCTCCTGAACAAGCATTGCTGATGCTAGTACCAGTCACTGGATTGTCTGGACCTCGGGTTATTTCAAGGCCGCTATCATATACCTGAAATATTGCTGAGTGCGGCGTTCAATAGAAACCACGCGTAATGCAAACAAAGGTATTGTGCTGGGCATTATTTATTAGGGTTGTGTGGGTTTTGACCCGACGACCAGCAAATTCAATATACATTACGAAGGGACGCAATTATGAAAGTTTGATTTTGGGAGATTTGTCTTTTCATTGAAACCTACCTCGTCATGTTTCCACTTCATCCCCGGCGTCTTTTTAGAACACAGCATCATCCTGGCGACTCCGCCGTCGACCCCCTGCGAGTCAAGACACAGATCCTCCCGCCGTAGCTCTTCAGTCTGACTTAAAGAAAACAGCTGGAAACGGAAAGTGTTAACCTCACATGAATAAACTGATAAGTTTAACATAAATGATATGAAGATGATTAGTATTGTTTTTTCACTCAAAGGCAAAATGTATCTGTAATCATATGTTTTGTTATGATATTTTGATATGAAACAAAAGTTCATCTCTTTGAGGGGCGGTCGGGTAGCCAAGTGGTTAACCCGTTAGCTCGTCACGCCGATGATCCGGGTTCGATTCCCCACATGGGTACAATGTGTGAAGCCTATTTCAGGTATTCCTGGAATATTACTAAAAGCGCCTGGTATTGTCACACCTTGATTGTGATCCATTAACACTTGTTCATGATAAAAACGGAATCGTAAAATGGATATCTTTTGATTATTGAAATGGTTTTTGACGCTTTCATTTATTACTGTTGACCTGTGTGCGATAGAGTCACTTGTTTGTTTGTTTGTTTTTTGTTTTACGCCGCACTCAACAATATTCTAGCCACATGACGGCGGTCTGTAAATAATCGAGTCTGGACCAGAAAATCCACTGATTCACATCATTAGCACCAATCCATGCAATTGGGATGCGATGACATGCATAAAACCAAGTCAGCGAGCCTGACCACCCAATCCCGTTAGTCGCCTCTTACGACAAGCATAGTCGCCTCTCGTAAATGCAAATGCGTCTATGATCTAACAACTTTCACCTGGTTAGTACTGGCGCCCGACTGACAATAATACACGCCCAGGTCGTATTCCATCCTGTCGTTTCCACCCAGAGTGTCCAGACAGAGTGAACTGCCCATAGCCTTCACCTGGAAACAAAACCCAGCATGAATATACGGAAACAGCTGCCTTGCAACGTTAACGTTTTGAAACCAGTGTCTTCTGATTGGCTAATGTCGACTTCCTTTGAGTCATTTCATTGGTCAGTTATAGTTCGCGAAAGGTCGTTCTGACGTGACATGTTATGGGATGTAGCGAGTACTAAGATCTGATTTTGATGAGATTGACATCACGCTGTCACAATTCTCAATCTGTCTGAGGCCCTTTGGAAGAACAAATTTACCGATTCTTGCTCTCCACATCTCAACTTAGACAGCCATATTGTCGTCGGTACACGATTCATTTTGGCTACCTTCAAATGTTTTGACTGATTCATTTTTGTTTTCTCGGAGCGAGAAGTGAGCACATCTATTCCTAAAGGGAGGTAACCCGACACTTATCACAATTCGAGTTGCTCAATATAACCACATCTTCCCGGGGCAAAGGAGTTAACTCATTGTAAGAGTCTAGTTTTCACCCTTGCCGAACTAGGCTGGAATTATGGAGTTATATTTTTGTCGCAGGTTCAGGCTTCTAGTCGTCCCAGACAAATATTGAAGACGGAGTTTCTTTTAAAATGTATTTATTTGCCTGTAACATGAAACGTCAACATTAGAAAAGTGTTGAGTGCTGTCGGCCAATCCTACCAGGCTGACAGGTGACAATTGACTGTGCGTATTATATATGATGTATATAATAATGATAGGAGTAAAATAGGCAAAATATCTATCTAAGCACTGTGGCTATATATTACGGCGTGTCAGCTTAATGTGGGAGGAAAGCCCGAAGTGATGCAGGTCTCAGACGTTTACCACTTCGGTGAAACCCACAAGCACGGTTAATGGTGCTGACAGACCTAGAAACATAATCGGGGGCATAGAAGGGACCCAGAGCCCAGAAATTCAAGCTGAGTTCGGCAAGTTAGAGTCGGTTAACTCCCTTCCCTCGGTAAGATGTTTAACCAGGCAACGTCTTAGCGATAGTTATTCCCATACTTTAACATAGACTTACGACAGTCGTAACGTCACAATAGCTTTGTGAAACGGGGCGTAGGATCCAACCTACATGCATATGTCTCCACCAAACTTCGAGTTGTCTCAAGTGAATGCCCTAACGATATGAAATAGTCTGTGCTGTATATTGAAGCACATGTGAGACATTGTGCGTGACCTCCAACTCACCATGCCCCAGGCCTTGACACCCTCATCCAGGACAAACTTCTCGGGGTACACGTTGTCCAGATACCACTTGAAGCTCTTGCACTGAAGCTTGTCCCGGAGACCAACTCGAGCAGATATGTCCCCGATGTCTTTACCCTACAACAATATACACAGTGACATGTTAGACAGGCGAGCGTAACGCTTGTCCCGGAGACCACCGATATGTCCCCGAAGTCTTTACCCTAGAACAATATACACAGTGCCATGTCAGACAGGCGAGCGTAACGCTTGTCCCGGAGACCAACTCGAGCAGATATGTCCCCGAAGTCTTTACCCTAGAACAATATACACAGTGCAGGTTAGACAGGCGAACGTAAAGCTTGTCCCGGAGACCAATTCGAGCAGATATGTCCCCGAAGTCTTTACCCTAGAACAATATACACAGTGCAGGTTAGACAGGCGAACGTAAAGCTTGTCCCGGAGACCAACTCGAGCAGATATGTCCCCGAAGTCTTTACCCTACAACAATATACACAGTGCAGGTCAGACAGGCAACAGACTAGGTCGTCGCATAAGGTACTCGACATCTTTTCGAAGCTATATGAGATAAGTACAGCGATCTGATTGGATATCGCGTTTTCATTACAAGGGGCACAACTCGTGATCTACGCGAGGTGGCGCCAGGTCGAGCCAAGAAAAGTGGCCTTGATGTGGCAAGGGTAGACTAGGCTTTGATATCGGCTAGTGGACACGCTTGCCTCGGGAAGATGTCATCAGCCATGTTTTGATATCTGTCGATATATAAACATCAGTTGCTCGAGATTGTTAACAATCATTCCGCAAATAATTTATAGACAAAGAAACCATGTGACCCACCCGAAACTGTCGTCTGCTCCCGAATCTCGTGTGGCTCTGTACAGACTTGACACGTTTAATATTATCTGCATTCATTTCAAGTCAATATTACAACACAACAAGGACACTTCCACGTGTTCCATACCTTCAACGCATGTCTGTGCATATAGAACAGTCTTTTGTAATCGTCCATCCAGACCTCAGCCACCCTCGCCGAGTTTACACCGTGCGTGTCCTTGCCACCTGAATTATCACAGACAATGTGTTCAGTATGACGTCATTGGCTCAAAATACAAACCTTCAGAAGTGTACTTCCGCGGCATTAATACAATACCTCACATCCAAACTATAAACAAATGTCACACTTCCTCATTTAAACCATGTATAGATACAAAGTTACCTTGTTAATAATGTCAAATGTTTTTACTATATTAAGTGACCGCCTCCGTGGTCTAGTGGTAGAGCTTTCGTCCAAAGAGCGGAAGGTCCGGAGTTCGATCCCCGACCGCGTCATTGCAAAAGACGTTAGAAGATGGGACTTCTTGTTACCCTGTCTGGCGTTCGGCATAAGGGGCTAAAACAAGGACTGGTCGGCTCGGAGTCAGTATACTGTGTCTGGGTGGGGTATTCATGTTAAACTGCGGCATGGTATCTCAGTGTGCTAGCACTATAAATCGGCATCAGTCCGGACTAGTACAAGCAGCCACACACACACACACGTGCATACACGTCGCTATATAAGTGCAATAATTTTAAATCCCATTGCACATCACCATACCTATTATTAAGTTTGAAAAAGTGTGATGGGGGCGCCTTCAGTAGATGATCATGTGTTTCCTTCTTACAGCGTTGTAGGTTTCGTTGTAAGTAAAACAGTTGTGTTGCCGCTTTTAACAGTATTCCAGTTATATCACGGAGTGTCAGCTTAATGTGGGAGGAATGCCCAAAGTGATGCAGGTTTCAGACGTTTACCACTTCCGTGAAACCCACGGGCACGGGTATGGTGCTGTCAGGCCTAGAAACATAATCGGATCGAAAAGATATTCGAACCCACAATCATAGGTTTCTGGTGTGCCCAAGGGACGCAATTCTGTACAGCGACTGGGCCACCCGTGGCCTTATGTAAGACATGAAATTTGAAATTAATATGATGCAAATGACCGCTAGTATTATCAAAAAATTATTATTATCATCAAATTATTATCATTTATGACTATAATGATTTTTGGTGATGATGATGATTATTATTATTATTATTTTAATCATTATTGCGTAGATCGATGCTCATGATATCAATCCCTGGATTGTCTGGTCCAGACTTGATTATTTACAGAAAACAAAACATGTGCTGACAAACCAACCGGACGCGTCAGAACAATCTCCCAGTCCCCTTTTAGATGACTGTTACGAGCTCGGGACGGAATGATCTTGGTGGGTTTTTTTGTGGATGACGAGCGAACAAAGAAGCTTTACCCCACCAGTGATTGACATCACGAGCATCGAACCAAGCAATTGGGATACGATGACATGCGTCAATCAAGTCAGCGAGCCTGACCCCCCGATCCCGTGTGTCGCCTCTTACGACAAGCATGGGTTGCTAAAGACCAATTATAACCCGGATATTAATGATCGCCTCACTTATCAATTCTGCACCAACAACTGTTCTCACACAAGTGTGTCACAATCACACTCAACGCTGCATTCGGAATCGTACAAGGGATTTTAGCAGATATTTGTTATTGATTTGGAAAGGGTTTTGGTGCTTCTATTTACCTGGGGACCCGTGAATATTCCGGGGTAGAATAGGTCTTCAGCAACCCGTGCTTGCCGTAAAAGGTGACTATGCTTGTCGTAAAAGGCGACTAACGGGATCGGGTGGTCAGGCTCGCTGACTTGGTTGATGCATGTCATCGATCCAAATTGCGTGGATCGATGCTCATGATATTAATCACTGGATTGTCTGGTCCAGACTCGATTATTTACAGACCGCTGTCTTATAGCCGGAATATTGCTGGGTGTCCCGTTAAACAACAAACCAACCAACCAACCAACCAACTATTTACCTGGGAACGTATAGGGATGACTGGAGCGGAAGATATGCCCGACACGGGAACAAGGCAGAAACTCCAGCCGGCCGCCACACATCCACGTCTGAAGCACAACATGTCACAATGGATTATCTCTCCAATCTCGGCACCATGCTCATAATGCTGCATAATGTTGCTCACAAGGTATTTAGATACTTGTTCACGCCACCTTTACCTTGTCGTATAGTTATCTGAATAATATTTTTCAGATAAACTTTGCCTATCTGACTAGAAATAAGTTCGTTGTGGCCAACATGTCATGTGCATATTTGTTTGATGAGAGATTAACTGAACACTGTGTACTTGATCTCGAGGTTCTCCCTACACGTCCATTCCGTCACCTACAGAGGGTCGTGATGAGTGCCGTGAACGGAAGTCTCTGTACTTACTCTGAAGGAGATCTCGAGGTTCTCCCTACACGTCCATTCCGTCACCTACAGAGGGTCGTGATGAGTGCCGTGAACGGAAGTCTCTGTACTTACTCTGAAGGAGATCTCGAGGTTCTCCCTGCACGTCCATTCCGTCAACTACAGAGGGTCGTGATGAATGAGGTGAACTGAAGTCTCTGTACTTACTCTGAAGGAGATCTCGAGGTTCTCCCCTCCCCACACGTCCATTCCGTCATCATAGCCCCCGATCTCCCAGAAGAACTTTCTGTCCAGCGCCAGCAAGCCTCCGGCCATTGTTGGAGAGCTGAAATGAAAAGGGTTTTTTAACCATTGCAGTGCAAGAGTGGGCGAGTGCAAGAATGCAAGAAAGAGTGGGTTGCTCGCATTGTGGATTATGTAAAGGTGACTGCAAGGGAGTATTTGCTGCGAATAAAACGGCAATGTTTTACAGCGCAATTCGTTAGAATACAAAAGAGAAAATGTCAGCAGGAACCGCATCCAATCGAAAACGAAGGGCACTAATTACATGAACTACGGTAACTAATATGAAATTTCAGCAATTTGACCTGATAGGGTCCGTGTATTTCCGGTGTACTTTCTCCCTCTCCGGGATGTCTCTCCAGGTGAAGTGCATGCTCCAGGAAAACCCGCCCACATTGTAGCCCCCATTACCAGAATACTCCAACGTGTTGTCGTTGATGGCGTCAATGATGGGACACACTACCGTCTTCCGGTTTTCTTGTATTCGAGCAAGGATCGGTTCCAACCTTTGCAACAGAAAACTTGAACATCACATCTTTTGCTCAACAGGTCGTAATGCATTCACTAATTCAGTGAGTAAGACGACCCATCTTTTCAACAAATACAGGTTTTCCGGTAAAATATCTATATGTTGTACACAGTGGCAGTAAAATAATTAAAGTTAAAAAACAAACGATTTAATGATGAACAACTGTTTCAACGTTACAAACATGTTCAGGATTAAACTTTTTCTTGTTCATTTTAGCAGTCACTAAATCAGCTATAAAATTAATTCAAAAAGTTTCCACTCACCACTGTGTTCCTGCCTCACAGTGAGAATCCAGGAACACGATGACGTCACCCGTGGCAGCCTTGGCACCTTCAATACGGGTTCGTATCAAGCCACTCCTCTGCTGGGTCCTCACCATCTTCACAACACCATCAGGCCACGTCTTCTCCACGTAGGTCTTCAACTTGTCCCCCAACTCAGCTGCAACAGCAACAAGAGGGTCGGTGTAATATATATGATGTATAATATGATATATCTGATATAGCATAGATTGGTCTGATATAGCTGTTACAGCATAGATGGTCTGATATAGCTGTTACAGCATGGATGGTCTGATATAGCTGATATAGCATAGATGGTCTGATATAGCTGTTACAGCATAGATGGTTTGATATAGCTGATATAGCATGGGTGGGCTGATATATAGCTGATATAGCATAGATGGGCTGATATATAACTGATATAGCATAGATGGGCTAATATGTAGCTGTTACAGCATAGATGGTTTGATATAGCTGATATAGCATGAATGGGCTGATATATAGCTGTTACAGCATAGATGGTCTGATATAGCTGATATAGTATAGATTGGTCTGATATAGCTGTTACAGCATAGATTATCTGATGTATGACCGATATAGCTTAGTTGGGTCTGATATAGCTGATATAGCATAGATGGGTCTGATATATGACTGATATAGCTTAGTTGGGTCTGATATAGCTGCTATAGAATAGATGGTCTGATATGTAAGTGATATAGAATTGATGGGTCTGATATATAACTGATATAGCATAGATGGGGCTAATATATGACTGATATAGCATAGATGGGTCAGATATATACCTGATATAGCATAGATGGGTCTGATATAGATGACATAGCATAGTTTGGTTTATATAGCTAATAATAGGTCTTATATAAAGCTGAATTGCATAGACTGGTCTAATATATAGCTGATATGCCATATCTAGGTCTGAAATAGCAGATGTAGCATAGATGGGTCAGATATATAAATGTTACAGCATCGCTGGGTCTGATACTATAGTTGTTACAGCATAGATGGGTCAGATGTAGCTGATATAGCATAGGTAAGTCTGATATATAGCTGACATAGCATCGTTGGATCTGATATAACGTGTTTGGATCTGATATAGCTTTTTAGCATAGATGGGTGTGGTATATAGCTGATATAGCATGGATGGGTCAGACATACAGTTGCTATAACAGAGATGGGTCTGATGCAGGATAGAAGGGTCTGACATAACTGATATAGCATACATTTGTCTGATATAGCTGATACAGCATAGATGGGTCTGATAGATAGCATAGACTAGTTTGTGGATGCGTCTTGGGTTGTCATAGAAACAAAATCCTTATGTTGAAAGTATATCATTAACACAATTTATAGTTTGATACTTGTATGTCGTTAAAGCCCCAACTATAATTCCTTTTCCTGGCAACACCATGGGATGCTCATTCTGTCAATCACCGGTTTGCCTTGATGTTTCAGGCATGCCTCAAATGCATTTACAACTAGTTGAATGTCAAAAGGCATTTACTTCCAAAATAAAAATAACACCCAAAAACGAATTATAAGACGGTCCGCATACCTCAAACATTTCCTGATTTCATGTCATGATAAATAAAGGAGAAATGGCTGAGTATTGGGTAGAAATAACTACCATTAATCAACATGGCTGCCATTGCCTCTATGCTTCAAATCTGATCAGAGTCATAGGAGCATACAGCATCACTGGCATCCTCCATTGAAAGTTTCAACTCCTTAGTCCTGTTGCTTCAGATGAGGCGGACTACGAACATCAGACAATGCACCGAGACATAGGCTCACTTTAAATGAAATTGCGCGAAATATAAATCGTCCATGTCTTCCACAAACAGATAAGTGAGATTTATAAGTATAATAATATCAGCGCACTATAACCAAATACTGCCAATAGATCCATACTGTTTGATTGGTTACAACCCTTCCAGATCTCTCCGTTCTCAGAATAACCACCTGTTACAAGTCCCGGAAACCCGTCTCAAAACCTTTGGTCAGATATCTTTCCAGTTCTGCGCTTCTTCGCTACGGAACAAACTACCATCTGATCTTAAGCTGTCGCCATCACTTTCATCCTCTAAGGCTCATCTGAAAACACACCTTTTCAGACAACACTATCAATTCTACTCCCCCTTTCCATTAGCATTACTTGCTAAAACTATGTAGCGCCATGAGCATTTACTTGGAAAATGGAATCTGGCGCAGTATAAATGGACTTATTATTTATTTATTATTATTTACCATGGTTACTTACGTCGGTCACTGAAATCATCCAGTAAGACAACTTCGTGCAGATATTCGGGCGGAGATCGGTTTATCACGCTGTGCACCGTCCTCAGCAACGTCGTCCAGGCCTCGTTGTGGTAGATTATCACAACACTCGCACTTGGAAGGATCTTAGGGTAGACAATATCCTTACACCTGGAAGTAAAACCATAAATCATTCAGTGTTGATTAAAATAAAATATTATGGCTCTATGATGTAGGACTGATAGAATATTCCAGCCATATCAAAGCAACACAGGCAGCTTGGGTTGTGTACTCCTCAGGGCGCTGAGAATGAAAATCGAGTGCACACTGATCCATTGACCGGGGTAGTAGTGAAATATTTGGAGCATGTTTTAGGTTTGGATCATAATTATTCACTTTCTCTTTCGGCCCATAACATAATAATATGTTTAAATCTATCGATATTGTTCAAATAATCACCAGAAAACCAGTGTCAGACCGGTTTCAGCAATTGTATCTGACCTTTGACTTCGTAACATTAATATGGGCGAATAAATGTGTCTGTTATATAATTCAATCAATTAAAATTTGATATTGCAAACAAAAACAACAGAATGCATTGTTATTAGCTAATCGCTATCCTTAGAAATGGAAACACCTGACTTCTACTATCGGGCCATTGCCATGAAGCGTTCATAAAATATTTTATGAACGCATAATCACTGTTAAACAATGACTACAGGCCTTCTATGAAACGTTTCTTATCGTGTCTTCTACCTTGACTGTAAATGTACTTGCCCACTCTATATATTTGTTAACATGTATTTGGAATGGAATAAAATCTATATCAAATATTAAAATATTTAATCTAATTGTACCAATAATGTTCGACGTTATCTCCGGGACGTCAGTTGCACGCCTTTTTTAAACTGTGACACTTGACCTAATTAATACTGAACACTATGAATAAGTATCTGACTTGCTCTGTCTTTTATGTGGATAGCTAAAAATACAATTTCCTTTGAAACGTATACTTTTTGGTCGTTTTTATCCAACGCTTTACACGGCCATGGACACCGAAGACGACTATTTGTAAAAACGTTTCTCGTTTACGCGCATAATAAATAATAGATAATTAATACAAAGAACAAGAATATTCCACACGTGGGAATTTCTGGTGTCTCCGCCGTGACAAAATATAGCTAAAGGCGGCTCACTGACTCTAACGGTTATTGCAAACATATAAATATATCAAAATATTGCCTTTCAGTGCACATAGGGAATCGAACCTTGGCAGTCGGCGTGACGAGCGAACGATTAACTAGGCAACCCCACCCCCTTAAATGTTGCTACAGTGATGCTAATGTAAACATCCCAAACCAGGAAAGATCAGCGTCGCTTCCCTCAAAATGTTTACATTATCAGAATCTTCTACTCAACTGGCATCCTAACTACAGTAAAGTACGGTTATAACGAACTCAAAGGGACTACTAATTTTAGTTCGTTATAACCGAAGTTCGTTATAAGCATATATACAGCATAACTACAGCAAATAGTCGGGACCAAAAAAGTAAGTTCGTTATATCCGTCAGTTCGTTATAAGCGTGTTCGTTATAACCGAAGTTTACTGTACATGTACATTTAAGGTCCCTGAAGGTAACCAACCCACATACTACTGACATAGCACCCAATATTGCCATGTATCAACGGTCAAAGTACCAGCTATTCAAAT
This sequence comes from Haliotis rufescens, assembly GCF_023055435.1. Lineage (NCBI taxonomy): Eukaryota > Metazoa > Mollusca > Gastropoda > Lepetellida > Haliotidae > Haliotis > Haliotis rufescens. The sequence goes on along the minus strand of NW_025963780.1, from coordinate 36,315,997 downwards.
GCACACAAAACACATAATCTTGCATAACACATATATCACAACGTGGCACCCCAAAAAGGGTTAGAAATGGGAGAAAATGACACATTAAATATAGCCGCTGTTCAGCCACGTTTTAATCGGATCGGAATAATGCGAGTTGGATCAAGACACGACACTGTTATGTTTCATAGAAGATATCGATATTGTCAATAGTTAATATTTAATATCATGAGCTCACGTGACCGTTCAATGAAAAAAATCTGTTTATCAGTTTAAAGATCTTACCTTCGATCACGAACATCCTTCACGGATCGCTCCAGCGATATTTTTCCACTTGCAACTATATTAAACGCTTCTTTATGCATAAGTTTTTCTCCTAAAAGTTTTTCTTCCCCTTTTAAATGCACCGGTAATCCTTTTTCGCCGGGTCCTGTTCGAAGTGACTCGCTAGCTTGGTAGGCATCAAACCGCTTCTTTCGAATAAACAGAACATGGCTGGGTACCTTTTCCAAAGACGTCCCGATGATATTTGTGTAGAAAATCACGACAGTCAGACAAAATAATGCAATGAAAACTATCTGCTTAATTTTTAGCTTTCTAAACCGTATGACTCTCATTCTGCCGAAACAGACATACACTGACAATGGCGGACGTGTCTAGCCGATGCGATATGGCTCATAGCGCCTAGACATGCATAGACACGTCGCAATGGATTTATGACACAGCTTGAGGGAACATAGATAAATGGTGTGATTAGTATTGAAGAAATGTCAACAGATTACGTTGATCGAACAAAAGGATTAATGAATACGATTCTCGTCATCAAACTACCGGCATCGCCTTGTATCTCACGAGTGTTTGGAGTTACAGGTAAACTTTCATGGGCCGCCTTCGTAGTGTAGTGGATAGAGCGTCTGACCGGACAGCGGATTGTCGGTGGTTCGATCCCCTGACCGTGGCATGCCAAGAGACGTCAAATGATGGTACTTATTGTTCCCCTGCCTGGAGCATGAGACGAACGGGCTTAAACAAGAATCGGTGGGGTCAGAGTGCGCGCGCGCGCACACACACACACACTCACACGCACACGAACGCGCACGCGCGCACACACACACGCACAGGCACACAAACACACCAAGTCAGTGAGTCTGGCCACCCGATCCCGTTAGTCGCCTCCAACAACAAGCAAAGTCGCCTCTTACAGCAAGCATGGGTTGCTGAAGACCTATTCTACCCCGGATCTTCACGGGTCTATTTCACGTCTAAACCCCATTTCACTTCACATCATATCAGTTTGTTACCAGTGGATATGCATGTCTCTATGTTCTTTTGTTAAATCTGAAAATAAAATATATTCAACATTATAAGGTCAATTTTGTTTCAATGGTTACGATGAAGTCGGTTGCCAAGCAACGGGGAGTACAAAAATATTCAGGTGTTGTTTTTTTTTAATCTGGTGTTACCTGTAGCTGAAAAAATATCTTCCCACCAGAATATCAAATGTTCGGTCCCGACATGCCTGGTTTCAAGAACGTGTGTTTCGTGGGGTCGTCCGCAGCAGCGTGGGAACCTCTGCATCTGTACTACCTCGAACACGGTGGCCAGTTGTAGCGGTGCGTGATGACAGGTGTTGTCTTCATAGGCGGCAGCAAGACTCTCTGAACAATCAAATCCACTGCCCGTGTCATAAACTGGTAATGTCAACATTATTCTCCTATCGAGCGACACCTGGTTACGTGTACATAGACGTCCTATGATGTTTAATGTGTTCAAATCAATCGTTTATAGTATGTCATGATATTGATGATTCTAGATGATATATTTGTTGGACTGCTAGGTATTTTTGTTAATTTAGGAAGGTTATAATTATGTTACCGTTATGATAACTTAAATATTCATCGTTATTAAACACCGTTACGTTTTTTTCTATATCCAGAAATAATGTTTTGCTTTTTAAGCTGAGTTTAATCAAATTCCGTTTTGTTTCCTGATTTAATTCATCTTTTTGCAGTCATAAAATAGAATATATTTTTTGTATTGAGACCAGGGCCTACTTGCACAAAGCGATCTTAGCGCTAAGACTATTGTAAGCCTATGCTAAAGTATTTGGAGTTACGATCATCTTAGCGCTAAGATCGCTTTGTGCAAGTGGGCCCAGATATTTATTCGGCGACAGCTGCATGACCAGATATATTTTTAACAAAATTTAAACCATGACCCAAAGTACTTTTTCTAAAAGCACCATTGCAACAGTATCATTTTTGTGGCAGACAATTTTATTTTTTCCAACAATCTGAATTCTTTTCAAGAATTTTTGGGTGTTATTATTTTTTTAGAAATCTCAGCCCTCTCCCAGGATAGACAAATGTTCGACTCCCTACAAAAAGACCACATTTATAGTTATTTTAGTGATCTGAAAGAAACTTTTCTAATTTTAATTTTAAGAATTTTCACTCACATTTAAAATCATCATTCAAATCTTTCGCCTATGTGTCTGGATATGCATACTATTTTGCATTGTGTTTATCATAACGCATTCATCATCCTTGTTGCCTTTTTGTTTTGTCTGGAGAAAGGGACGAACTGGTTCTGTTTTGTTTCCATTCAGAATAGTTTTCAAGGCTGCCTTAATTTATCTGTGTGTTAAACCTTCCAACAGTGATGCTGATCTGTTTGAAGACTCTTAGGAGGTGATGACATCACTGCAAGAGATGAAACGTGTACGAAAGAAACTAGTGGTTGACTGTGTGACCACCAACGCGGGGTGCGATAACCGGCCATCCGGGTCATCGTTTTCAACCATCGAAGTACCATTCATTCAGTAAATGACTTCGGTAGGTGCCACACTTTATATTTTTGTTCGAGGGGTCAAAATAATTCTGAACCTTCGGCTAAAAACAAAATGAGGAAAAAGCCCAATTAAATACACAACGTCAATGCCAGAGAATAACCAGTCTCGACTATCTGCCGAACCAGATTCCACTGGGCGCCGAAGGGCAAAATAGAGGTGAAAATTATATGAATGGATCACTGAAAATCAGTGATGACATCAGGTATTCGCGAACAGGGTAAGCATGTCCTGCTCTACATTTAGCACCCGCCACTCAAAAAATACCTGTCCCCGATTTCTCGAAACAAACTTAAGTTCAAAAGCTGAGTTTTTGCTGAGTTTGATTAGAGAAATGCAGTTGAGTTAAAAAATCAGCTGAATTTTTTTTTCAAACTCAATTTGAGATTTGAGTAAAAGCTTAAGTTTGTTTCGATAAATCGGGGCCTGGTCTGTAGGCGCATGCGTATTGTACTTTTTTGAAAGTTGAAGTCGTCCCTCTTGTCATATTGTTTCTGGATATTCTTTTTTTCAGATAACATTTGCTTTCATTTTTTTTACAAATTGTTGCCTATCCCCTGATGATGACGATGAAACCATATCTATTATCATCACGTTGAGTGACAAATACCCCATGGATGAAGGGACACAGTTCTCACAAACACATTCAACTTACTAAAACAATATACCATTAACACCAAACACATTTTATTATTGCACACAATCGTTGGGTGGTTTTAAGAAAATCCAATGAATGCATACAATATATTAGAGTGAATCACATGCATAGAGATAGTCTAACAAAATCAGTGAGTGCTTTCAACGCCGCGATAACCGTACGTCGGTTATATCATGCGTGTCAGCTTAACTGCAAGTGCAGGCGTTGTGTGTCCACTTGCGGCGCTCGTGAGGAAGTAGTAGTTGTTGATGCTACAAATTGTCGTAGGCGCGTTTAGAGACGACCTTGTGCAGACACATCTGGTAGGCATACATGATCACGACGGCCACCATCAGAAGCAGGATGAACACAAGGATGACCCTGAAAAACAAAATAATACCACCGGTACAGATATAAAGAGATAGACTGGAGCAGTGCCTGTTTCCAATATGAATTTAAGACAGTGATAACCTAATCAAATACATCACCATCGAATAACCATTGCTTGCTTGTTTCAAGTTTAGCCACCATCTAACACTGGAGTATATTTTCCTCTTTTCTGGTGTGTTTTGAAAGAATACAATCCTCTGAGGAAAGGGGATGGGGTGGGGATGGGGGCACGGGTGGCCCAGTCGTGTAAGGCGCCGCGATTCGCTGTGCAGAGTTGCGTCCCTTAGGCACGCTAGAAACCTATGATTGTCGGTTCGAATCCCGGTTCGTCCCAATTATGTTTCTAGGTTTGTCAGCACCATACCGTGGTCGTGGGTTTCACCGAAGTGGTAAACGTCTGAGACCTGCCTCACTTTGGGCTTTCCTCCTACATTAAGCTGACACGCCCTGATATAACTGGAATACTGTTAAAAGCGGCATTAAACACAACTCAGTCACACACTGAGGGAAGGGGAGTGATTTTTAGGTAACATTTGAGACATTATCATAATGTTCTCATAATGAATCGAGAACAAACTGTGAACGTATTGAGACAAAGATTGAGAGCAAGATTTGCCCTTTTTACCCAATTATTTTACAGGAAGGAGAGAAGTTAGTTTAAGTGCCTTGTGTCAAGCTGAAACATTGTTTCTATAGATACCGCTCACAAAGAGTAGGGGGCATTGAAAGTAGGACTTTGTTGTTTAACGCCCAAAATCAGCAAAATTCCAGCTATATGGCTGCGGCCTGTTAACAACCGACTCTGGACCAGACAATCCAGTGATTGCCATTATAACCATCGACGCCGAGCCTGACCACCTGATCCAAATAGTTGCCTCTTACGATGCTCAATTCTAACCCAGAATCCCCTCGTCTTCCCAATGTGTTCCTATCTTACGAATAGTAATGTTTGTTTGTTTGTTGTTTAACGCCGCACTCAGCAATATTCCAGCTATATGACGGCGGTCTGTAAATAATCGAGTCTGCAACCAGACAATCCAGTGGTTGATATCATGAGCATCGATCCACGCATTTGGAATCGATGACTTGCATCAACCATGTCAGCGAGCCTGATCACCGTTAGTTGCCTTTAACGGCAAGCATGGGTTGCTGAAGACCTATTCCACCCCGGGTCTTCCCGATATACATGTTTGTGAACTTTGGGGATAAGACATGGGTGCCCTTCCCCCCCCCCCCCCCCCCCCCCCCCCCCCTTCATGCTGATCTGTTTCTTTGTAAACATGAATTAGAATTGTAATTATTCAAAGCGCTGCGCTAATGTGACTTTTCAAATTTTCTTATAGGTGTCCTGCGTACTAACAATTATTGAATTACCATAAGTTGAAGAAATTCTTCCAAAAGGATCTTGAGCGTCGGTGCTGTTTTGTTTGCAAACACAACTACAGGCACATGTTGTTAATGCTTATGCATAGAAATGTCAACAAAGCCCATATTTGGACATATATCAATATTCATGCGCAACCAGATTTTGCAACCGGTTTCAGTTTGGTTTGTTAACGAACGAAAGTTGTTATGTATTTACACTTAAATATATATTTGACGTGGGTAATAAATAAAATACGACACTCATTCTCGTAAGATACCATTTTTACGAAACTCGTGAACATTCAATGATACCAAAGAAAGTCCACTCGTTTCGTCAAAATGGTATTCTCTACATATGTTATCGACACGACACATCAGACGACCATTCGTGACCAACTCGTGTTATTCCGGGACAAGCAGGTTACGGAAAGGGGCGAGTGGTGACGAATGATCAGACGACATTGTTCAGATACGTACACCTGAGCCACGAGGAGGGTCTGGAAGCCACTGAGATCCAGTTGTTCTATCGGCGGAATGATGTGGGCAGGGATGCCGCCCCCCGTCGGTGTGATCCTTCTGGCGGTCGGCCCTATAGTGACTGGTTTCTGGGTGATGGTTTGGATGCTGACAAGCTTTGGGGTGATGGTTTGGATGCTGACAAGCTTTGGAGTGATGGTTTGGATGGTGATCGCCGTTGGGTCGCCAGTTGCTCTTAGATTCGACTTCATTGCACAGGCAGCGACACTCCTCAGCGTCATCAACTGGAAAAGAAACACACGTAAGGTCGTCGCAGCTGTATCCCCGTGATAATTCACCCGGAAGTGACAACCCAGAACAGTTTCGAGGGAGCCGCCATCTTGGTTTCGACTCTATCGTGCTATGATTATGGAAAGGGTCACTTGTATTAGCTTTTTATGAGTACAGTATATCACGACGACCTATAAATCATCGAATCTGGACAAGACAAACCAATGGCTGAAAGCATGAACAAATATAACGACGTCTAATCAGAATACGCTGACACGGAAGCAACCATGTTGATCTAGGCTGAGTAGGAGGAAGGCCTAACGAGAGCGTTTAACAATTGAAAGCCGCGAGCTAGGCTTTGAACTTCATAAAGTGACCCGTGAAGATCCGGGTTAGAATAGGTCTTCAGCACCCCATGCTTGTCGTAAAAGACGACTAGGAAGATGCTTGTCGTAAGAGGCGACTGGCGGGATCGGATGGCCCCTTATAGAATATGCATTAGAATTCTGGGACAATTGTACTGTAGAAATCAGCGATTAACTTTAAATGAACCAATTGAGAGCCGCAAGAATGATCACAGGTTTACCAAAAAGTGCTCCTAAATCTAGCTTACACAATGAAACTTGCTGGATGACTTTAAAGTTCTCCCCGCGAATATCCGGGTCTTCAGCAACCCATGCTTTCCGTAAAAGGCGACTATGCTTGTCGTAAAAGGCGCCTAACGGGATCGGGTGGTCAGGCTCGCTGTCTTGGCTGATGCATGTCATTGTGTCCCAATTGCGTGGATCAATGCTGATGATGTCAATCACTTGATCGTGTGGTCCAGACGATGATTTACAGATCGCGGCATAAGGTTGGAATATTGCGGCGTTTCACAACATTCAAATATTCTCTTTTTTCCGAGGACAAGTTTCTGGTTGTGTCCTGGGTTCACAAGGCAGTGTGGGGGCACCTAAGGGTAGGAGAGGCTGTGCTGGTATCAACCTGAACGTTACTTACAAACCGCCCACTGCCAAGTGGGACCTCGCCCTTCGATGTGAGGATGCCGGGGTTCAGAGTCTTGTCACATATGAGTGTGATGTTGGTGGACCTACAACAGCAATCACAGTTACATACTTGCCTGGTTTCTGAATTGTCGTTAAGTTCAGAGGTGAGGGACTGAATGCAAAGAGGCAATGCACTGTATTGGTAATATTGTTCTGTTAATCTTCGTCATCAGCATTGATGAAACTAGAAGACAGGGAATGGGTGGAAGGTGGGTAGCGGATGGTGGTGGGTAGCGGTGGGTTGTGGGTAGCGGTGGGCGGTGGGTAGCGTTTGGTGGTGGGTAGCGGTGGGTGATGGGTAGCGGTGGGTGGTGAGAAGCGGTGGATGGTGGGTAGCGGATGGTGGTGGGTAGCGGTGGATGGTGGGTAGCGGTGGATGGTGAGTAGCGGTGGGTGGTGAGAAGCGGTGGATGGTGGGTAGCGGTGGATGGTGGGTAGCGGATGGTGGTGGGTAGCGGATGGTGGTGGGTAGCGGTGGGTGGTGAGAAGCGTTGGATGGTGGGTAGCGTTTGGTGGTGAGTAGCAGTGGGTGGTGGGTAGCGGTGGATGGTGGGTAGCGGTGGGTGGTGGGTAGCGGTGGATGGTGGGTAGCGGATGGTGGTGGGTAGCGGATGGTGGTGGGTAGCGGTGGGTGGTGGGTAGCGGTGGATGGTGGGTAGCGGTGGGTGGTGGGTAGCGGTGGATGGTGGGTAGCGGATGGTGGTGGGTAGCGGATGGTGGTGGGTAGCAGTGGGTGGTGGGTAGCTGTGGATGGTGGGTAGCCGTGGGTGGTGGGTAGCGGTGGATGGTGGGTAGCGGTGGGTGGTGGGTAGCGGTGGATGGTGGGTAGCGGATGGTGGTGGGTAGCGGATGGTGGTGGGTAGCGGTGGGTGGTGGGTAGCGGTGGATGGTGGGTAGCGGTGGGTGGTGGGTAGCGGTGGATGGTGGGTAGCTGTGGATGGTGGGTAGCGGTGGGTGGTGAGAAGCGGTGGATGGTGGGTAGCGGTGTGTGGTGAGAAGCGGTGGATGGTGGGTAGCGGATGGTGGTGGGTAGCGGTGGGTGGTGGGTAGCGGTGGATGATGGGAAGCGGTGGATGTTGGGTACTGGTGAGTAGCTGTGGATGGTGGGTAGCAGTGAGTGGTGGGTAGCGTTTGGTTGTGGGTAGCGGTGGGTGGTGAGAAGCGGTGGGTGATGGGTAGCGGTGTGTGGTGAGAAGCGGTGGATGGTGGGTAGCGGTGGGTGGTGGGTAGCGGTGGATGATGGGAAGCGGTGGATGTTGGGTACTGGTGGGTAGCTGTGGATGGTGGGTAGCGGTGTGTGGTGAGTAGCGGTGGGTGGTGAGTAGCGGTGAATCGTGGGTAGAGGTGGATGGTGGGTAGCGGTGGGTGGTGGGTAGCGGTGGATGGTGGGTAGCGGTGGATGGTGGGTAGCGGTGGATGGTGGGTAGCGGTGGATGGTGGGTAGCGGTGGATGGTGGGTAGCGGTGGGTGATGGGTAGCGGTGGATGGTGGGTAGCGGATGGTGGTGGGTAGCGGATGGTGGTGGGTAGCGGTGGGTGGTGGGTAGCGGTGCATGGTGGGTAGAGGTGGATGGTGGGTAGCGGTGGGTGGTGGGTAGCGGTGGATGGTGGGTAGCGGTGGATGGTGGGTAGCGGTGGATGATGGGTAGCGGTGGATGGTGGGTAGCGGTGGATGGTGGGTAGCGGATGGTGGTGGGTAGCGGTGGGTGATGGGTAGCGGTGGATGGTGGGTAGCGGTGGATGTTGGGTACTGGTGAGTAGCTGTGGATGGTGGGTAGCAGTGAGTGGTGGGTAGCGTTTGGTTGTGGGTAGCGGATGGTGGTGGGTATCAGATTGTGGTGAGTAGCGGTGGATGGTGGGTAGCGGTGGATGGTGGGTAGCGGTGGGTGATGGGTAGCGGTGGATGGTGGGTAGCGGTGGATGGTGGGTAGCGGATGGTGGTGGGTAGCGGTGGGTGATGGGTAGCGGTGGATGGTGGGTAGCGGTGGATGTTGGGTACTGGTGAGTAGCTGTGGATGGTGGGTAGCAGTGAGTGGTGGGTAGCGTTTGGTTGTGGGTAGCGGATGGTGGTGGGTATCAGATTGTGGTGAGTAGCGGTGGGTGGTGAGTAGCGGTGAATCGTGGGTAGCGATGGATGGAGGGTAGTGGTGAGTAGCCGTGGGTGGTGGGTAGCGGTGGATGGTGGGTAGCGGTGGGTGGTGGGTAGCGGTGGATGGTGGGTAGCGGTGGGTGGTGGGTAGCGGTGGATGGTGGGTAGCGGTGGATGGTGGGAAGCGGTGCATGGTGGGTAGCGGTGGGTGGTGGGTAGCGGTGGATGGTGGGTAGCGGTGCATGGTGGGTAGAGGTGGATGGTGGGTAGCGGTGGGTGGTGGGAAGCGGTGGGTGGTGGGTAGCGGTGGATGGTGGGTAGCGGTGGATGGTGGGTAGCGGTGCGTGGTGGGTAGCGGTGCGTGGTGGGTAGCGGTGGGTGGTGGGTAGCGGTGGATGGTTGGTAGCGTTTGGTGGTGGGTATCAGATTGTGGTGGGTAGCGGTGGGTGGTGGGTAGTGGTGAGTAGCGGTGGATGGTGGGTAGCGGTAAGTGGTGGGTAGCGTGGATGGGGGGTTGCGGGGAGTGGTGGGTAGCGTGGATGGTGGGTAGCGGTGAGTGGTGGGTAGCGTGGATGGGGGGTTGCGTTTGGTGGTGGGTATCGGATTGTGGTGGGTAGCGATGGGTGGTGGAGGATTGGTAGGGAGAACAGAGAGGGTGATGGAGGATGGGTAGGGAGAACAGAGTGGATGGTGGAGGATGGGTAGAGAGAACAGAGTGGATGGTGGAGGATGGGTAGGGAGAACAGAGTGGATGGTGGAGGATGGGTAGGGAGAACAGAGTGGATGGTGGAGGATGGGTAGAGAGAACAGAGCGGATGGTGGAAGATGGGTAAGGAGAACAGAGTGGATGGTGGAGGATGGGTAGAGAGAACAGAGCGGATGGTGGAGGATGGGTAGGGAGAACAGAGTGGATGGTGGAGGATGGGTAGAGAGAACAGAGCGGATGGTGGAAGATGGGTAAGGAGAACAGAGAGGATGATGGAGGATGGTAGGGAGAACAGAGTGGATGGTGGAGGATGGGTAGAGAGAACAGAGTGGATGGTGGAGGATGGGTAGGGAGAACAGAGTGGATGGTGGAGGATGGGTAGGGAGAACAGAGTGGATGGTGGAGGATGGGTAGGGAGAACAGAGAGGGTGATGGAGGATTGGTAGGGCGAACAGAGAGGATGGTGGAAGATGGGTAGGGAGAACAGAGTGGATGGTGGAGGATGGGTAGGGAGAACTGAGGGTGATGGAGGATGGGTAGGGAGAACAGAGTGGGTGGTGGAGGATGGGTAGGGAGAACAGAGTGGGTGGTGGAAGATGGGTAAGGAGAACAGAGAGGATGATGGAGGATGGTAGGGAGAACAGAGTGGATGGTGGAGGATGGGTAGAGAGAACAGAGTGGATGGTGGAGGATGGGTAGGGAGAACAGAGTGGATGGTGGAGGATGGGTAGGGAGAACAGAGAGGGTGATGGAGGATTGGTAGGGCGAACAGAGAGGATGGTGGAAGATGGGTAGGGAGAACAGAGTGGATGGTGGAGGATGGGTAGGGAGAACTGAGGGTGATGGAGGATGGGTAGGGAGAACAGAGTGGGTGGTGGAGGATGGGTAGGGAGAACAGAGTGGGTGGTGGAGGATAGGTAGGGAGAACAGAGTGGATGGTGGAGGATGGGTAGGGAGAACAGAGAGGGTGATGGAGGATTGGTAGGGCGAACAGAGAGGATGGTGGAAGATGGGTAGGGAGAACAGAGTGGATGGTGGAGGATGGGTAGGGAGAACTGAGGGTGATGGAGGATGGGTAGGGAGAACAGAGTGGGTGGTGGAGGATGGGTAGGGAGAACAGAGTGGATGGTGGAGGATGGGTAGGGGAACAGAGAGGGTGATGGAGGATGGGTAGGGAGAACAGAGTGGGTGGTGGAGGATGGGTAGGGACAACAGAGAGGGTGATGGAGGATGGGTAGGGAGAACAGCATGGATGGTGGAGGATGGGTAGGGAGAACAGAGTGGATGGTGGAGGATGGGTAGGGAGAACAGAGTGGGTGGTGGAGGATGGGTAGGGAGAACAGAGTGGGTGGTGGAGGATGGGTAGGGAGAACAGAGAGGGTGATGGAGGATGGATAGGGAGAACAGAGTGGATGATGGAGGATGGGTAGGGAGAACAGAGTGGGTGGTGGAGGATGGGTAGGGAGAACAGAGAGGGTGATGGAGGATGGATAGGGAGAACAGAGTGGATGATGTAGGATGGGAAGGGAAAACAGAGTGGATGATGGAGGATGGGTAGGGAGAACAGAGTGGATGGTGGAGGATGGGTAGGGAGAACAGCATGGATGGTGGAGGATGGGTAGGGAGAACAGAGTGGGTGGTGGAGGATGGGTAGGGAGAACAGAGAGGGTGATGGAGGATGGATAGGGAGAACAGAGTGGATGATGTAGGATGGGTAGGGAGAACAGAGTGGATGGTGGAGGATGGGTAGGGAGAACAGAGTGGATGGTGGAGGATGGGTAGGGAGAACAGAGTGGATGATGGAGGATGGGTAGGGAGAACAGAGTGGGTGGTGGAGGATAGGTAGGGAGAACAGAGTGGATGGTGGAGGATGGGTAGGGGGGAACAGAGTGGGTGGTGGAGGATGGGTAGGGGGGAACAGAGTGGATGATGGAGGATAGGTAGGGAGAACAGAGTGGATGGTGGAGGATGGATAGGGAGAACAGAGTGGATGATGTAGGATGGGTAGGGAGAACAGAGTGGATGGTGGAGGATGGGTAGGGAGAACAGAGTGGATGGTGGAGGATGGGTAGGGAGAACAGAGTGGATGATGGAGGATGGGTAGGGAGAACAGAGTGGGTGGTGGAGGATAGGTAGGGAGAACAGAGTGGATGGTGGAGGATGGGTAGGGGGGAACAGAGTGGGTGGTGGAGGATGGGTAGGGGGGAACAGAGTGGATGATGGAGGATAGGTAGGGAGAACAGAGTGGATGATGGAGGATGGGAAGGGAGAACAGAGTGGATGATGGAGGATGGGTAGGGAGAACAGAGTGGGTGGTGGAGGATGGGTAAGAGGAACAGAGTGGGTGATGGAGGATGGGTAGAGAGAACAGAGTGGATGATGGAGGATGGGTAGGGAGAACAGAGTGGATGGTGGAGGATGGGTAGGGAGAACAGAGTGGATGGTGGAGGATGGGTAGGGAGAACAGAGTGGATGGTGGAGGATGGGTAGGGAGAACAGAGTGGATGATGGAGGATGGGTAGGGAGAACAGAGTGGGTGGTGGAGGATGGGTAGGGAGAACAGAGTGGATGGTGGAGGATGGGTAGGGAGAACAGAGTGGATGGTGGAGGATGGGTAGGGAGAACAGAGAGGGTGATGGAGGATGGGTAGGGAGAACAGAGAGGGTGATGGAGGATGGGTAGGGAGAACAGAGTGGGTGGTGGAGGATAGGTAGGGAGAACAGAGTGGATAGTGGAGGATGGGTAGGGAGAACAGAGAGGGTGATGGAGGATGGGTAGGGAGAACAGCATGGATGGTGGAGGATGGGTAGGGAGAACAGAGTGGATGGTGGAGGATGGGTAGGGAGAACTGAGGGTGATGGAGGATGGGTAGGGAGAACAGAGTGGATGGTGGAGGATGGGTAGGGAGAACAGAGTGGATGGTGGAGGATGGGTAGGGAGAACAGAGTGGATGGTGGAGGATGGGTAGGGAGAACAGAGTGGATGGTGGAGGATGGGTAGGGAGAACAGAGTGGATGGTGGAGGATGGGTAGGGAGAACAAAGTGGGTGGTGGAGGATGGGTAGGGAGAACAGAGTGGGTGGTGGAGGATAGGTAGGGAGAACAGAGTGGATGGTGGAGGATGGGTAGGGAGAACAGAGCGGATGATGGAGGATAGGTAGGGAGAACAGTGGATGGTGGAGGATGGGTAGGGGGGAACAGAGAGGGTGATGGAGGATGGGTAGGGAGAACAGAGTGGATGGTGGAGGATGGATAGGGAGAACAGAGTGGATGGTGGAGGATGGGTAGGGAGAACAGAGTGGATGGTGGAGGATGGATAGGGAGAACAGAGTGGATGGTGGAGGATGGGTAGGGAGAACAGAGAGGGTGATGGAGGATGGGTAGGGAGAACAGCATGGATGGTGGAGGATGGGTAGGCAGAACAGAGTGGATGATGGAGGATGGGTAGGGAGAACAGAGTGGATGGTGGAGGATGGGTAGGGAGAACAGAGTGGGTGGTGGAGGATGGGTAGGGAGAACAGAGTGGATCGTGGAGGATGTGTAGGGAGAACAGAGTGGATGGTGGAGGATGGGTAGGGAGAACAGAGTGGATCGTGGAGGATGTGTAGGGAGAACAGAGTGGATGGTGGAGGATGGGTAGGGAGAACAGAGTGGATCGTGGAGGATGTGTAGGGAGAACAGAGTGGGTGGTGGAGGATGGGTAGGGAGATCAGAGAGGGTGATGGAGGATAGGTAGGGAGAACAGAGTGGATGGTGGAGGATGGGTAGGGAGAACAGAGTGGATGGTGGAGGATGGGTAGGGAGAACAGAGTGGATGGTGGAGGATGGGTAGGGAGAACAGAGAGGGTGGTGGAGGATGGGTAGGGAGAACAGAGTGGATGGTGGAGGATGGGTAGGGAGAACAGAGAGGGTGATGGAGGATGTGTAGGGAGAACAGAGTGGATGGTGGAGGATGGGTAGGGAGAACAGAGAGGGTGATGGAGGATGGATAGGGAGAACAGAGAGGATGATGGAGGATGGGTAGGGAGAACAGAGTGGATGGTGGAGGATGGGTAGGGAGAACAGCATGGATGGTGGAGGATGGGTAAGGAGAACAGAGTGGATGGTGGAGGATGGGTAGGGAGAACAGAGAGGGTGATGGAGGATGGATAGGGAGAACAGAGTGGATGATGGAGGATGGGTAGGGAGAACAGAGTGGATGGTGGAGGATGGGTAGGGAGAACAGCATGGATGGTGGAGGATGGGTAAGGAGAACAGAGTGGATGGTGGAGGATGGGTAGGGAGAACAGAGTGGATGATGGAGGATGGGTAGGGAGAACAGAGTGGATGGTGGAGGATGGGTAGGGAGAACAGAGTGGGTGGTGGAGGATGGGTAGGGAGAACAGAGTGGATGGTGGAGGATGGGTAGGGAGAACAGAGGGTGATGGAGGATGGGTAGGGAGAACAGAGTGGATGATGGAGGATGGGTAGGGAGAACAGAGTGGATGGTGGAGGATGGGTAGGGAGAACAAAGTGGGTGGTGGAGGATGGGTAGGGAGAACAGAGTGGGTGGTGGAGGATGGGTAGGGAGAACAGAGTGGATGATGGAGGATGGGTAGGGAGAACAGAGTGGATGATGGAGGATGGGTAGGGAGAACAGAGTGGATGATGGAGGATGGGTAGGGAGAACAGAGTGGGTGGTGGAGGATGGGTAAAAGGAACAGAGTGGGTGATGGAGGATAGGTAGGGGGGAACAGAGTTGGTGATGGAGGATTGGTAGGGAGAACAGAGCGGGGGGACCGGGACGGACCTACCTGAGAGTGTTCTCCCCCTTCTGATTCAGTGTGTCGGCGGAGTAGCTGAGGTGCAGACTGCCGTTCACGACTCTGAAGGTGGCGCTCTCCTGATTCCCGATGTTGTAGAATTCTGGGAGGTGTATGTTCCGGACCTGGCACGCCTGGAAGCACGGCAAAGCTACACGTGTAGTCTCCCCGGAGAGGTGAGATGGGAATTACATCTACACACTAGGACATTAATATAATTACATACATGAGTATTATCAGTAGCAGAAGAACTTGGAGTCTCATCGTCATCACCATCACCATCACCATCATCATAACGATGATAATGTTGATGAAGACATTGATGCTACTGATAATGAGGATAACATGATTGTTTGATTCTATTTTTCGATGCTTGTGATTAAATCTGATAATGATGATGATGGTGATGATAATGGTGATTAAATCGATGATGATGATGATGATTACAACGATGGTGGTGGTGATGATAAAATTTATGCTGATGGTGTGATTACGACAATGACAAAGATGACGATGATGATGATGATGATGATGATGATGATGATGATGATTAAATCTATTATGATGATCAAATCTATGATGATGATAAGGTTTGGTTTGTTTGTTGTTTAACGCCGCACTCAGCAATATTCCAGCTATATGAGGGCGGTCTGTAAATAATCGAGTCTGGACCAGACAATTCAGTGATTGATATCATGAGCATCAATCCACGCAATTGGAATCGATGACATGCATCAACCAAGTCAGCGAGCCTGACTACCCGATCCCGTTAGTCGCCTCGTACGACAAGCATAATCGCCTTTTACAGCAAGCATGGGTTGCCGCAGACCTATTCTACCCCTGAATTTTCACGGGTCTATGATGATGATTAAATCTATGATGATGTTGTTGATGTTGATGTTGATACCGGCGGTAGCGGGAACTGACTTACAGCGACGTCTTTACAGTCCCCTTCTGTGAATGGCAGACATGGATTCCAGGACACCTTGTCCGTAGTTTCGCTCTGCACATCCAGAAACCTGGGAGTAATCAGTGGATGAGTTTGCTGAACAATAGAAGAGTAATATCACGTGGCAGCTTATTGTAGAGTGCGTGTGCGTGTGCTTGTGCTTGTCCGGACCTGTCCGCCTGTTTTATAGTGCCAGCCCACTGAGACGCCATGCCGCAGTTTAACCTGAATACCCCACTCAGACACAGTATACTGACTCCGAGCCACCAACCTTCCGCTCTCTTGGCAGAGTGAGTGAGTGAGTTGGGTTTAACGCCGCTTTGAACATCATTCCAGTTATATCACGGCGTGTCAGCTTAATGTGGGAGGAAAGCCCGAAGTGATGCAGGCCTTAGACGTTTACCACTTCGGTGAAACCAACGAGCACGGGTATGGTGCTGACAAACCTAGAAACATAATCGGGGCATACCGGGATTCAAACCCACAATCATAGGTTTCTGGCGTGCACAAGGGACGCAACTCTGCAGCAGTCGTAGTAGTACTATTAGTAGATGCATCAGTAGTAGTCGTAGTAGTAGTACTAGTAGTAACAGCAGTAGTAGTCGGAGTACTAGTAGAAGTAGTAATGGTAGTAGAAAAAGTAGGAGCAGCAGGAGCAACAGAAGTAGTAGTAGTAGTAGTAGTAGTAGTAGTAGTAGTAGTAGTAGTAGTAGTAGTAGTAGCAGCAGCAGTAGTAGTTGTAGTAGAATTTGCATTAGTTTTTGCATATGCGATGGTTAGAATATATATTGTATCAATGCATGAAGTTTGTCGTAGAAGTGTCGTCATGGTGTCGTCGTTGCGTCGTGTCGTTGTAGTGTCGTCGTAGTGTTGTGATATCGTCGTTGTTTCGTGTCATCGCTGTCAACAAATGAAGCAACAACATACTGTATAAAATCAAACACGTTATAATACACACCTAGGCTTCCCTCTGGCAGCCAATGGCGATAAGTCAATGATCCCATCTTCCGACTTACACGAACATGCCGAGATCTTTTCACAGGATGTAATTTCACCAAAACAATAAAAACATGAACTGAATATACAAAATACGATTAAATAGACGTCCCCCATCGTGAACGGGCGTTTCTGCTACCTGTGATGAGCACGAGATCTTGAACTGCAGCTTGTCACTGATTGCGAGTATCGTATTACAAACTCCCACACGTGACAAGCGATGAAATAAGCTTAATAATGGCGGATTGGTTTCATCACTCGGGCGGATATCAAGTTTCAAGACATCGGGTGTATACTAATAACTACTATGGGACTGGTCATTTATTATTAAGGGTGGGCAGGTCAGAGGTTTTTGATGCACCTATGTACTGAAAATAATTACCCTCCCCTATTTTTTGTCATATTTGTTATGACCCTCCTCGTGTCCTTGTACATTTTCTTTTCATGACACTCCCCTAAAGCAGAAAATGCAAAGTCACTTTATATATTTTATTATAAAATGTAAATCTTTCATTACCCTCCCCAATATGTGTTTTATTTTTAATGAGCCTCCCCTAGGGACTGTCCTATTTTGTGTTGACCCTCCTGATTCCCTTGTTACAATGACCTTTCCGAGAGTATTATACACTGACGAGCAAAGGAAACTATACCAAAAGCGAATTTATTAAAATTTGGATTCGAACACTAAATAATGATTCCAAAATATGTAAAACCGATCGTAGAAATCCAACAGTAGGCAACTGCCACCTTGCTTTAGTATACTGAGTTCCGTATAAAATTACTTCATTCGCTGAAACTGGAAATGCAAGAGCAGCATTATCACTGACTGACATATCCAGTACAAGCCGGCCACGTCACTTCACCCATCGAAAGTCGTTATTTGCGTACTCTCCTGGACTGTGACGTCATCAGCATAAATTGCCCTGGGGCATGTTGTTAAATTCATATCGGATTTATTTACTCAAAACTACCCTCGGCGGTACAAGAGTACAATATGTAATTTTTATATAAAATAATTTCAGACATTACACAGTGCATTCAATGCATGTTTTATTTAACTTCAAGATGAGGGGTTTTAGAACTCATTCATTAATATTTTGGCATATTTACATACATTTCTCAAGTGTTTAGTGCTGGTGTCGTGAAATAGTCTTGCCAAGTTATGGGTATTTAGAGACTTGTAACATTCTGTGATGTATAGAATTGTAAAGAGCACATGACGGCGTTATTCATAGCATTCAGGCCGTATATACTTTCCAGGATGGCGTTATTCATAGCATTCAGGCCGTATATACTTTCCAGCATGGCGTTATTCATAGCATTCAGGCCGTATATACCTTCCAGGATGGCGTTATTCATAGCATTCAGGCCGTATATACTTTCCAAGATGGCGTTATTCATAGCATTCAGGCCGTATATACTTTCCAGGATGGCATTATTCATAGCATTCAGGCCGTATATACTTTCCAGGATGGCGTTATTCATAGTATTCAGGCCGTATATACCTTCCAGGATGGCGTTATTCATAGTATTCAGGCCGTATATACTTTCCAGGATGGCGTTATTCATAGTATTCAGGCCGTATATACCTTCCAGGATGGCGTTATTCATAGCATTCAGGCCGTATATACTTTCCAGGATGGCGTTATTCATAGCATTCAGGCCGTATATACCTTCCAGGATGGCGTTATTCATAGTATTCAGGCCGTATATACCTTCCAGGATGGCGTTATTCATAGTATTCAGGCCGTATATACTTTCCAGGATGGCGTTATTCATAGTATTCAGGCCGTATATACCTTCCAGGATGGCGTTATTCATAGCATTCAGGCCGTATATACTTTCCAGGATGGCGTTATTCATAGTATTCAGGCGTTATTCATAGTATTCGGGCCGTATATACCTTCCAGGATGGCGTTATTCATAGTATTCAGGCCGTATATACCTTCCAGGATGGCGTTATTCAAAGTATTCAGGCCGTATATACTTTCCAGGATGGCGTTATTCATAGTATTCAGGCGTTATTCATAGTATTCAGGCCGTATATACTTTCCAGGATGGCATTATTCATAGTATTCAGTCTGAAGTTTGAAGGATTCAGTCTTTCGGAATATCCCATGTTAAGTGTTTCGAGGTTGCATGATTGGTCGGATAAAATGTCGTTCTGACCCGTAATGGGATGTCCTCACTGCAAACTGAACACACACGCACGCATTCACGCACGCACGCACGCACGCGCACACGCACACACACAGATATCCTTGGATTTTCGCTGACAGTGCATTACAACACTATAATAATATCATCGCTGTCTCCTCTTCGCATCTTCGCTTTTTTCACGATTAGAAACGCCTTATTTGTCTTTTTGTCAAGTATGGTATATTGTTTGGTATGGTTTCTTGTGCTCGTGACTGTATATCAATTCATTTACGACAAATACCTTGACCTATTTGCTGCATATTTATATTTTATGTATTTGGATGTCACGTGGGAAGTTACTGACCGAAAATTGCAACCATGTAATTTTTGTTGCAGAGATCTTTTTTCAACAATCTGAAGCATAACTACTTTTTTGAGCATTTTCTGAAGCAGTTTGTTTCCAGGCGGCTACTATGAGGCGCTGGTCTCGCACCAAGGCTCTGGTTTTAATCCTAGTTGTAAGCTGGGCATGCGATTTGTACTTCAAATGTTGTGTCGGCTGCATGTTAAGAAGAGGAATCAGGTTACTAAGTACTCTAGTTTGGTATGCGTTGTGTTGCGTTCATAACTACACGCCACATACGTCATATGATACCGCTACCAGCCATGTCGGTGTATCAGTTGTATACATGTATATAAACCCAAAGCCATTTGATGAGCACAATATAAACAATATTTTTAACCCGTGATTAAGCTTTCCCCTTTATTCCCTCGTGAATACATCACCCCCCCCCCCCCCCCCTTCCCACCCGTACCCGCCATTCACCCCTCCCCGATCTTCACCCCTCCCCGATCTTCACCCCTCCCCCATCTTCACCAGCCACACTTCCACCCTCACCAAACCACAACTTCAGCCACACCCACCACAACTTCAGCCACAGCCACACCTTCCCCTCCTCTACCGCCGACCCCTACCCACCACACCTTCCCCCTCTTCTCGCTCACCCCCACCCATAACACTTCCACCCCTACCCACCACACCTTCCCCCTCCTCTACCTTCAGCCCCCACCCACAACACTTCCACAGCACCTACAACACTTCCACCCCACCCACCATACCTCCCCCTCCTCTCTCTCACCCCACCACAACACTTCCACCACTACCCACCATACCTTCCCCCTCCTCTCTCTCACCCCACCACAACACTTCCACCACTACCCACCACACCTTCCCCCTCCTCTACCTTCCACCCCCACCCATAATACTTCCACCCCAACCTACAACACTTCCACCCCACCCACCATACCTCCCCCTCCTCTCTCTCACCCCACCACAACACTTCCACCACTACCCACCACACCTTCCCCCTCCTCTACCTTCCACCCCCACCCATAATACTTCCACCCCAACCTACAACACTTCCACCCCACCCACCATACCTCCCCCTCCTCTCTCTTACCCCACCACAACACTTCCACCCCACCCACCATACCTCCCCCTCCTCTCTCTCACCCCACCACAACACTTCCACCACTACCCACCATACCTCCCCCTCCTCTCTCTCACCCCACCACAACACTTCCACCCCACCCACCACACCTTCCCCCTCCTCTACCTTCCACCCCACCCACCACACCTCCCCCTCCTCTCTCTCACCCCACCACAACACTTCCACCCCACCCACCACACCTTCCCCCTCCTCTACCTTCCACCCCACCCACCATACCTCCCCCTCCTCTCTCTCACCCCACCACAACACTTCCACCACTACCCACCACACCTTCCCCCTCCTCTACCTTCCACCCCCACCCACCATACCTCCCCCTCCTCTCTCTCACCCCACCACAACACTTCCACCCCACCCACAATACCTCCCCCTCCTCTCTCTCACCCCACCACAACACTTCCACCCCACCCACAATACCTCCCCCTCCTCTCTCTCACCCCACCACAACACTTCCACCCCACCCACCATACCTCCCCCTCCTCTCTCTTACCCCACCACAACACTTCCACCCCACCCACCATACCTCCCCCTCCTCTCTCTCACCCCACCACAACACTTCCACCACTACCCACCACACCTTCCCCCTCCTCTACCTTCCACCCCCACCCATAATACTTCCACCCCAACCTACAACACTTCCACCCCACCCACCATACCTCCCCCTCCTCTCTCTCACCCCACCACAACACTTCCACCCCACCCACCATACCTCCCCCTCCTCTCTCTCACCCCACCACAACACTTCCACCCCACCCACCACACCTTCCCCCTCTTCTCGCTCACCCCCACCCATAACACTTCCACCCCACCCACCATACCTCCCCCTCCTCTCTCTTACCCCACCACAACACTTCCACCCCACCCACCACACCTTCCCCCTCTTCTCGCTCACCCCCACCCACAACACTTCCACCCCACCCACCATACCTCCCCCTCCTCTCTCTTACCCCACCACAACACTTCCACCCCACCCACCACACCTTCCCCCTCTTCTCGCTCACCCCCACCCACAACACTTCCACCCCACCCACCATACCTCCCCCTCCTCTCTCTTACCCCACCACAACACTTCCACCCCACCCACCATACCTCCCCCTCCTCTCTCTTACCCCACCACAACACTTCCACCCCACCCACCATACCTCCCCCTCCTCTCTCTTACCCCACCACAACACTTCCACCACTACCCACCATACCTCCCCCTCCTCTCTCTTACCCCACCACAACACTTCCACCCCACCCACCATACCTCCCCCTCCTCTCTCTTACCCCACCACAACACTTCCACCCCACCCACCATACCTCCCCCTCCTCTCTCTTACCCCACCACAACACTTCCACCCCACCCACCACACCTTCCCCCTCTTCTCGCTCACCCCCACCCACAACACTTCCACCCCACCCACCATACCTCCCCCTCCTCTCTCTCACCCCACCACAACACTTCCACCCCACCCACCATACCTCCCCCTCCTCTCTCTCACCCCACCACAACACTTCCACCCTACCCACCACACCTCCCCCTCCTCTCTCTTACCCCACCACAACACTTCCACCACTACCCACCACACCTTCCCCCTCCTCTACCTTCCACCCCCACCCATAATACTTCCACCCCAACCTACAACACTTCCACCCCACCCACCATACCTCCCCCTCCTCTCTCTCACCCCACCACAACACTTCCACCACTACCCACCACACCTTCCCCCTCCTCTACCTTCCACCCCCACCCATAATACTTCCACCCCAACCTACAACACTTCCACCCCACCCACCATACCTCCCCCTCCTCTCTCTCACCCCACCACAACACTTCCACCCCACCCACCATACCTCCCCCTCCTCTCTCTCACCCCACCACAACACTTCCACCCCACCCACCACACCTTCCCCCTCTTCTCGCTCACCCCCACCCATAACACTTCCACCACTACCCACCACACCTTCCCCCTCCTCTACCTTCCACCCCCACCCACAATACTTCCACCCCCACCTACAACACTTCCACCCCACCCACCATACCTCCCCCCTCCTCTACCTTCCACCCCCACCCACAACACTTCCACAGCACCTACAACACTTCCACCCCACCCACCATACCTCCCCCTCCTCTCTCTCACCCCACCACAACACTTCCACCCCACCCACCACACCTTCCCCCTCTTCTCGCTCACCCCCACCCATAACACTTCCACCACTACCCACCACACCTTCCCCCTCCTCTACCTTCCACCCCCACCCACAATACTTCCACCCCCACCTACAACACTTCCACCCCACCCACCATACCTCCCCCCTCCTCTAATTCCACCCCCACCCACAACACTTCCACAGCACCTACAACACTTCCACCCCACCCACCATACCTCCCCCTCCTCTCTCTCACCCCACCACAACACTTCCACCCCACCCACCATACATCCCCCTCCTCTCTCTCACCCCACCACAACACTTCCACCCCACCCACCACACCTTCCCCCTCTTCTCGCTCACCCCCACCCATAACACTTCCACCACTACCCACCACACCTTCCCCCTCCTCTACCTTCCACCCCCAACCACAATACTTCCACCCCAACCTACAACACTTCCACCCCACCCACAACACCTTTTCCCCTCCTCTACCTTCCACTCCCACCAACCACACCTACCACCCCTCACCCACCACACTTCCACCCCCTCTTACCACATCTTCCCCCTCCCCTACCTTCTACCCCCACCCACCACACTTCCACCCCCTCTTACCACACCTTCCCCCTCCCCTACCTTCTACCCCCACCCACCACACCTTCCCCCTCATCTACCTTCCCCCTCCCCTACCTTCTACCCCCACCCACCACACCTTCCCCCTCATCTACCTTCTACCCCCGCCCACCACACCTTCCCCCTCCTCTACCTTCTACCCCCACCCACCACATCTCCCCCCTCCTCTACCTTCTACCCCCACCCACGACACCTTCCCCCTCCCCTACCTTCTACCCCCACCCACCACACCTTCCCCCTCCCCTACCTTCTACCCCCACCCACCACACCTTCCCCCTCCTCTACCTTCTACCCCCACCCACCACATCTCCCCCCTCCTCTACCTTCTACCCCCACCCACGACACCTTCCCCCTCCCCTACCTTCTACCCCCACCCACCACACCTTCCCCCTCCCCTACCTTCTACCCCCACCCACCACACCTTCCCCCTCCCCTACTTTAAACCTCCACCCACCACACCTTCCCCCTCCCCTACCTTCTACCCCCACCCACCACACCTCCCCCCTCCCCTACCTTCTGCCCCCACCCACCACACTTTCCCCTTCCCCTACCTTCTACCCCCACCCACCACACCTTCCCCTTCCCCTACCTTCTACCCCCACCAACCACACCTTCCCCCTCCCCTACCTTCTACCTCCACACCTCCCACCTCCCCTACCTTCTGCCCCCACCCACCACACTTTCCCCTTCCCCTACCTTCTACCCCCACCCACCACACTTTCCCCCTCCCCTACCTTCTACCCCCACCCACAACACCTCCCCCCTCCCCTACCTTCTACCCCCACCCACCACACATTCCCCCTCCCCTACCTTCTACCCCCACCCACCACACTTTCCCCCTCCCCTACCTTCTACCCCCACCCACCACACCTCCCCCCTCCCCTACCTTCTGCCCCCACCCACCACACTTTCCCCTTCCCCTACCTTCTACCCCCACCCACCACACTTTCCCCCTCCCCTACCTTCTACCCCCACCCACCACACCTCCCCCCTCCCCTACCTTCTACCCCCACCCACCACACTTTCCCCCTCCCCTACCTTCTACCCCCACCCACCACACCTTCCCCCTCCCCTACCTTCTACCCCCACCCACCACACCTTCCCCCTCCTCTTCCTTCCACCCCCAACTTCAATACTTCTACCCCCACCCCCTCTACCAACCATTCCTACTCTCCACACTCCCGCACACCACAATTTCACCCCCTCGCAACCGTCGACTCCTCCCAACTTTACCTTCACCCCACCCCACCCCTTCCCCCACCCCAATATCTTCAGTAAAGTATGCGAGGTCACGGCTGGGACAATGGTGGAGATTGTCGGTGAAGGTGTAACTCAATTCCCCAATAGCAACGAAATTATTAGCAGAAAGGCGATCGTGCTGTCCTTTTGTGTTTAGCCGTGTGTGACTGCATGGAGTTGAAAGCGAAACCAGATCGAAGGGTTGATTGACTTTAACCCTTACAGCCTCAGCCAATGGAGTAGTCCAATGTCACCACTCCTGTCTTCTCGTGAAACCAAGTCGTCGTCTTAACTTAACATCGTCGTTCATTGTCTATTTTAAACTCACTAACTCTCGGGTAATCACACATATTTAGAGAGTTTCAAGCAATCCTCTTCCACTGAACCATGTTGCATTGTGGGACGAGTGCCTGTGTATTTGTGAGACGGCCAGTACCAAGTTAACTGTTTGGTATTACCACTTGGAGGGTTAACCAACTGTTCACGGAAGCAGTCAGCGTAGAGCATGTGTGATGTTCTGTGATAGCGGTTGTTGTGGGGAATCTCTGTTGGGGACAGAACAAGGCACAGCACGGCCATGTAAAGATCACCGCCATGCTCAGCGTCAACATGTCTCCGTAGCCGGTTGGTGATATTTTTACAACTTATAAACTGTTGAACGTACCTCGTTATGAGTTATAATATAACGATGTAATGGGTTTTTTTCTGGTTTTGAATAGAATGGTGATAGTGTGTACACACTGTTGCTATCCATGGTGACATAAACAAATATATCCACGGTATATGACGTCACGCAGTACCGCCAGTCATGGGGGAGGTGAAATGAGGTTTAACGTCGCGTTCAAGATTATTACACTAAGTCTTATAAAGCGACCTACATGCATATGTACATAATATCATGCCGCGGTTGTAACATTGATACAATGTGTGTGTGCGTGCGTGCTTGCGTGCGTGCGTGTGCGTGTGCGTGTGCGTGTGTGTGTGTGTGTGTGTGTGTGCGCGCTAGTCGGACTCATGCCGATTTATAGTGCTAGCCAACTGAGATGCCATGTCGCAGCTTAACATGAATACCCCACCAAGACACAGTATACGGACTCCGAGCCGACCAGTCCTTTTTTTTAGCCCCTTAATGCCGAGCGCCAGACAGGGTAACAACAAGTACCATCTTTTAACGTCTTTTGGTATCGAACCCCGACCTTCTGCTCTCCTGGCGGATGCTCTTCCACTCGACCACGGAGGCGGTCAAGTAATTTATGAGCCGTCTAAATGCAAGAAATTCCAGAAAGATTAAGAAAGCGCTTGGATACCTTATAGTGAAGCAATACAGTAGTCGCTGTATATCTACGATACTAAAGACAAAAGTATTAGTAGGTTTGTAACAGCCGTCCTGTATTAGCTGGAGTATTTTTGAATGCGGCATTAAACAACATTCACTCACTCTAGTCTTCCGACGCGTTACTGGGTTAATAGGAATATGGGTAAATACATGTAGGTATCATGCTTTCTCACTCACTCACTCACTCCGTGTTTCGACCCGTCTAGATCCGGGGTAGAATAGGTCTTCAGCAACCCATGCTTGCTGTAAAAGGCGACTCTGCTTGTCGAAGAGGCGACTAACGGGATCGGGTGGTCAGGCTCGCTGACTTGGTTGATGCATGTCATCGATCCCAATTGCGTGGATCGATATGCATGACGTTAATCACTGGATTGTCTGGTCAAGACTCGATTATTTACAGACCGCCGTCATATAGCTGGAATATTGCTGAGTGCGGCGTTAAACCACAAACAAATAAAACGAACACTCCGTGTTTCAGGGCCGTCATGTTCAACTGCACGGAGACGGACGTGTGGGGGAACCCATACACCTTCCAGTGTACATACGGGTGCTGCGGCTCCAGCAGCTTCCGGTACTGTTGCTCTAGCAACGGAAACAGCTACATCCCAACTCCATGGCAACCAGAGTAAGCA
This sequence comes from Haliotis rufescens, assembly GCF_023055435.1. Taxonomy (NCBI): domain Eukaryota; kingdom Metazoa; phylum Mollusca; class Gastropoda; order Lepetellida; family Haliotidae; genus Haliotis; species Haliotis rufescens. The sequence goes on along the minus strand of NW_025963780.1, from coordinate 36,289,825 downwards.
CATGTTTCAGTATCATAACATCAATACAGGCTTTCTGACTTGTCGGAACGAGACCGAATTTGAGGGCCAATGGTGATACTTTAATGTTCATATTAAGTTTCCAACACATCCGTGAAGAACCGGGGTAGAATAGGTCTTCAGCAACCCATGCCTGTCGTAAAAGGCGACTATGCTTGTCCTAAGAGACGACTAACGGGATCAGGTGGTCAGGCTCGCTGATTTGATTGATGCATGTCATCGTATCCAAATTGCGCAAATCGATGCTCATGATGTTAATCACTGGAATGTCTGGTCCAGACTCGATTATTTTACAGACCACCGTTATATAGCTTGTTTAATCCTGAGTACAACAACAAACAACCACACAAATCAAGTACATCCGAGGGGGCACGGGTGGCCCAGTCGTCTAAGGCGCCGCGATTCGCTGTGCAGAGTTGCGGCCCTTGGGCACTCCAGAAACCTATGATTGTGGGTTCGAATCCCGGTTCACCCCAATTATGTTTC